>NW_008825615.1:18393010-18403427 GCF_000699105.1 Pygoscelis adeliae
AAAAAAAAAAAAAAGATGAATCTGGAGATCCCTCACTGGAAACTTTTGACATATGATTAGGAAAAAACCCTTTTCTTCTCCAGGAAAGCAAACACCTTTTGTAACACTGGTGTCACAGGTAAAGAGAAAGATTTTTTAGAAGCTATGATGTCAGAAATATTAAAGCAAGGTAGAATAGGACCAACAGTGTTTAGGATTTTTAAAGAAGAAATTGAAAAAAGTTTCTTTTGATTGAGCCAAAAATATATGTTTTGACCCAAAGCAAAAAAAAAAAATCTTGTTTTTCTTCATAAATAAATATTTTTTTCACTTAAAATTAACATAGTTTTAAAATAGAAAATATCATATCAAGAGCAATAGAAAATTGTTATTAGTGTCTGTCAAAATAAAAAATTCTATAATTTACAAATCTAGTTAACAATTTTAACTACATAGTATTTTTAGTTGTAATACAAAATATTGTTAATCTCTCTCTGACAGTTCATTTTTTTTTAATTGTTATTATTAACACATTAGAATGTAACTTCATCCATAAATAGAAGCATCTCTGATTAGAAACCATCTCGAGAACTAAACTCAAAGCTGGGAGACCCCAGAGAAAATATTCTGTGCTATTGTGCTGAATGATTTTGAGGTACATATGTGTAGAAGGGGCCAGGAGAGTGAGAAGTTGCCATTGATTAGACAGGCATTTTGTTGAACCCTCCCTCTATTTTTGGGGTCAAGGACAGAGCTATCGCTGATACCTGTCCCTTAAACTTGCTTTCTGCTAAAACTAGTGTCCTCTCGTAATGAAGAAACTAGTTTAAATACAAGGAGTATGGCTGTTCTCTATAGTGATTTTTTTCCTCCGTAAGCTGGAGTGGTGATGTGATTAAAGCTTTTCATGTATTTATACTAAAGACAAAGTAATTATTTTACATTAGTAACAAAATATGAAAACACATTCCTTTAATGTGATATCTTTGCTTTACATCTGAGAGACTGTCTATAGGATCCTTTTAAGAGACCCTTTAAAAGATTGTTTTTTTCAGGTTTCAATTGACTTATTTTAAAACTGTCTTAACATTTCTTTTTTGATAGCTCTGCATATTTTTATTTCTCAGGTGCATAGTACAGACAGGAGGAAAGATGAGTGATGCTAAGGAACAGCAGTTATTTTACCTTTGACATTGGTTCGCTTTGTAGCCCCATAGGCATCATTTGTCTTCTACAACCCACATGCAAAAATAATATTACACAAACGTATGAATACCTTAGTTTGATACTGGTGTTGTTAAAATTATTGGGGATGCTTTGTTTTGGATATCTATTGGACTTTGGCAAAGGTTCACCCGTAGCTTTGTATTTCTAATTAGTAGAGAAGCATAAGATCCCTACCCAGAAAGGCATGATTTGAAGAATATGCTTCTAAAATTAAATGTTGTTCATTACAATTTTGACCTTGATCAAAGAAATTGCAATTAAGGAAGGAAATTATTCTCTAGTTACAATACTGACTTCTCTATATTTTTATATTATAGTGCTTTAGAACATTTCAGTATTGGTAACCTCGTTTCTTTGGAGTGTCAGTGATATATTCCTCCATAAAATAATGGAGTCATAAATTAGTCATAGAAATAACACAACCCTCCTCTCTAAAAAATCAGGGTATGATTTCCTCTAGTAATGAGTATTGTCTGCTTTTGATCCAGTGGAAAAGAAACATAAAGATTGATTCAATTACAGTCTGTTGATAGAGTTCTCCCAGGATACAGAGTCACTATGTGCCATACAGTTCACTGTACTTCATGTTTTATTTTTATTTTTGCTATTCATTTCACTCTGACAGCTAGACCACTTTTGTAAGAGTATGTTAGCCTTTTTAATATTGTATATTTATATTGCAATAATGTGCAGAAATATAAGTGGATTTTGGGACTCCACTTTAATAATTTCCTTACAAATATAGTCAAACACACAGCTCCCAAAATGAAAACCTGGCAGAAGTTCACAAATTACTGGGCCAACACAGGAATAAGTGAATGAAATTTAATGAACTGTGACAGATATATGAGGACAGATTAGACGATTGAATAGTCCTCCTGGCTTTAAACTTTCTGAATCTCTGAGGTTACATAGTGAGAAGGATTTGCACTACTATTTCTGTTTTTCAAATACTTATAATAACTTTGTTATCCATGACCTAACCTTCATTATTAGGTGGCTGATGTATTATAATCTTCTTAGACTCACCATGTATGTTTTGTTATAAGTGATAAAACATTTCTATCAAAGTAATCCATACCTGAATATTAATTAGAACATTTGTTGAGGTTTTGTTTCTTATCTTAGAATGAATTAATGTTATTTATGACCATTTTCTTTAAAGAAACAGGTTTGCATTAGCATATTAATACCATCTACCAATAGACGTTTGGAAACACGCAGTCAGAAATGTGGACAGCAAAGAAATGGACTTAAATATTAGGGAGTAAACTTTAAAATGTATATTTATTACAGCATGGCAAGTTTTGCTCATAGACACCCAATGTCATTTCAAAGTGAAAGAAAAGGCAAGTCTTCTAAAGCAATGATATAAATAGTATGTAATGCAGTAAAAAAGGGAAATCTAGAACACAGCCCAAAATCTAAGTTTAAGTCTAATATTTTCTTTAGTTCAAGTCACAGTTTCCTGGGCTCTGTGATGTTGCTCTGTCCCTAACTGTCCTCTGTACAAATGCAAGAATAAAACTGTTTAGTGTCATTTTCTACCATTTTGTACAGAGGTGACCTATTTTCTACCTGAGCGTGAAAAACTATTAGTTTCTGTTTTGAACAGGAACACATGACATGGCTATGAGAAAACTTCTAGGCCTAGATGAAAAAGGAGTTATTAGAATAACAAGGTATTGCACTTGTGCAACCTACAATGCAAAAATATTTTCCATGTATTTTCATGCTCTCAAATGTGAAAAATACAAACCAACGTATCTGGCAGCTTCTGAGAAATGAGGTAAAAGCCAGGATAAAACCAGGCACCAAATAATTTGTTAAATTTCAGTTAAGAGGAAATGCGTAATGAGTAAAAAAAATTTAAAGTATTAACTCTAGAAGTGCATTGTCTTTTTCCAGGTAAAAGGAATGAGCAATACAAAATTACTGTCCCTGGAAATGGTCCTAAAAATTAGATTAAAATAAAAAGGAAGAATTAGCCCATATTTTCTGTGCCAGATTAAGCTGAATTGACTTTGGTTTGGGAAAAGCAAATACATGCAAAAGAAGAATTCCTGTGATATTGTTACTAAATCATACTGTAATTTCTCTGTGTATATATATATGAAGAAGATTTCTATTACAGTTTAAATCAAGTCTAAGTTAAACCAAATGAAGCTGGGATGTACACTTACTGACTTAGATATAATCCAGGCAGAACCTGGAATGTTGCTTGTAAATAAAAAAATGTTGAAGATCCTTTTGGGACTTTGGGGGAGTCATTATTTTTAGATAAACTGGATATTTACTATTTTAAAGTGGAATGACAATACATCTATCAGTACTTTTTTCAGAATAAAAATATTTTGGACAAAAATAGGATACAAAAATTTCCAATTGTTTACTCCATGATGTCCATTTTGCATTTTTCTTCTGTACATATCCTTCTATAGACTTTGCTTTCTTTATCTGTCATCTCACACAAGAAATACCAACAAATTTACTGTAAATGTAAAATCTTTCTTATTGTGTATATTTAATAGCGAACAAAATATTTTTTTCTGTCAGGATACAATAAATCTATCAATGTCACAGAAATTACAAGGAATTCTATAAACTATCTAATCTAATATTTATCCAAATATCCTAAACCAAGCTCAGAATGCAAATTAATTTCAGTAGATCCATATATTAAACTTGAAAATCTGTGTTGTATGTAAATAAATAATTTTGAGTGACTGAACACAAAGAACAAGATCTGAAGATTACAAAGTCAAAACCAGCTTCCACTAAGACACAATTCACCGACCTACTCATATGGTGACAAAAAAAAAAAAAGATGGCAGTCATTACTGGTTGATTTCTGCTTGAACAGTATTTGTCTGTCAGTAAGTCTTACTCAAATGTTGTCCAAACATAATCCAGAGAACACTTGTATTTATTTCAATAAATTTTGGATGGGGCCCCAAAGTACATAAATTCACGCTGTCAGATATACTGCTCAATAACCACTGCTTCTCATTCCCTCTTTCATTATAATAATATGTTTCAGACTTGGTAATTACAGCAGCTAATACAGCAAAACATGCCTAAGATCTAACAAAAATGATGTGGCCTTTTTCAAGGACTTTCTGTAAAAATTTGTTACACCCTTTCTGTCATTTGTTATGACTAATTATGAGGGTGGTAGGGGAAGAAGGGTAAAGGTTAGTGGCGTCTCAGATCCTGTCTTTGTTGCTACTGAGAAGAATGTAGCTTATGAAGAAGCCAGATTCTCTTTTAATGACTACTGGATTATTACTAATTAATTTTGGAGGAAAATAAAGAAGTCTGTGAACAAGTATCAGAAAAAGGAAAAGATACAACTTCTCACAATAGATCTTTCAAGTCTATATTTTGCAACTAGAAGATCTTTGTAAAAGACATTAATTTCCAGTAATGTAAACTGGTACATAAGTTACAATTTTCATGTCTCATTATTAAAACCATGGCAGTCATCATTTTGGCACACTTTATCCACAGGGAAGTAATTAGGGCTTTCTGGGAGCATCAGGGCAGTTCTGTCCTCTCTTAGGTTCATATTTAACCATTTATCAATAACTCTAATAAGCAAAGAAAAAGGAAGAGCACCAGAACAGTGTTATTGAACATGGTTTCTTCTTCCAATCATGCAAGTTCCTGAAAGAGGTAATTTTTCCTGCCTTTAATCTTTCTGTACTGTAATGGAGACCCATCAGGATTACATAAATGAGTAAAATAAGACACATTTAAACTCTAACCAGTTGTTGTGGTTTAACCTCAGCCGGCAACTAAGCACCACGCAGCCACTCGCTCACTCCCCCCCGGTGGGATGGGGGAGAGAATCAGAAGAGTAAAAGTGAGAAAACTCATGGGTTGAGATAAAGACAGTTTAATAGGTAAAACAAAAGCTGCACATGCAAGCAAAGCAAAACAAGAAATTTGTTCACTACTTCCCATGGGCAGGCAGGTGTTCAGCCATCTCCAGGAAAGCAGGGCTCCATCATGCGTAACAGTTATTTGGGAAGACAAACACTATCACTCTGAACATCCCTCCCCTTCCTTCTTCTTCCCCCAGCTTTATATGCTAAGCATGGTGTCACATGGTATGGAATATGCCTTTGGCCAGTTTGGGTCAGCTGTCCTGGCTGTGCCCCCTCCCAGCTTCTTGTGCACCTGCAGCCCTCCCAGTTGGCAGAGCATGGGAAGCTGAAAAGACCTTGGCTAGTGTACACTACCTAGCAACAACTAAAACATCGGTGTGTTATCAACTTTGTTCTCACCCTAAATCCAAAACACAGCACTGTACCAGCTACTAGGAAGGAAATTAACTCTACCCCTGCCGAAACCAGGACACCAGTAAAGAAAGCTTTCAAGTATGTGTGTTTTGCTATAAAATGATGCAGTAACTGATTATAGAAACAAAGTTGTCTGCTTTCAGAGCATACTGCAGTCACATATATTCCCTTAGTGTACTTTGGAGGGCCAGATTCACAGAGTAGTTGTGGAGAAAAGTACTTAAAATCAGTAAATATGTCCCAAAGGGGTTATTTATGATTGCAATTCAATATACTGTAACATTTTGACAATGACTGACAACCTCGATATTTATGTGACATCAGTTCCAGAAAAGACACCGTATCAGAAATTTATTCATTCCTCAGCTTTGAGTTATTTCTTTTTTCTCATTCATGTGCATATAAACTTAAACAGGTGGATTACTTTTCAAACATGCAACTAAGTTCAACAAGGAAGAAAAAAAACCCCACCACCGCAGTTGGTTTGTCATGCCAAAACAGAAAACACCATGTAGTATTACTATCACCATCAAACAACAATACCTTATCTTAATATGACCAGAACAAGGTGAATGTATAGGTTTCAAATTTTTAAAAGGAAATAGGCCTATTTTTAGCACGAAATCACAAATTCAGTCTTGGACTCCACATGCTTAAAAATGCTGTATTTTTGCAGTGTACAATATATTGATATTTTGGAATAGAATTGGGGCACTGCTGAGGGAGGGATGTGAGGAGCAGCATATTAGTACAGGATCTACAAAATAATTCTTGTTTCAGTTTTGAAAACTGAAATTATTATAATTCCTTGTTAGCTCATTAGCAATTTATAAAGCTCAATTGGACCACACTACTACCAAAATACTGCTTAGCTGGCTTGCTCATTCCTGCAGTAATTCCATGGAGTACATTTACACGAGTGATGAATTTGCTGTACAGTACCAGAGGTAGGTGTCTGTATTTTTATAAGGTGCTGACCTACTTCTCCATTATGTCCCAAGGGTTTATTTAGTATTGAACAGGGCGGGAATGAAGCAAGTAGTCAGAAAATATGCTGAAGGATATTTCTTTCATATCAAAACTCTGTAGGCCATCCCTTTGTTAGTCATGTTTATTGTCTTCAGGTAGAGCTGTAACCTCAGATGCTGTCAATTTGTCTGTCAAATGGCTGAAATGACCGGGCTGATGTTTTCCACCTGTAGGTAGAGAAGATGTTGCAAACATTTATCCTAGATTCAGTCAATACTTCTGTAGTCCTTAACTGGACTTAATGTACTCAGCCTGAGACCACAGCTACAAGCAAACCATAGAAAAATGCCATTAATTCATGGTAAGTCGAATTACTCTTTCATAGTATCAAAGTCAGTGACTAAGATGCACAGAGGTTTTACTTCCTCCTTATCTCAAGGAGTGCATTTTGCAGTTACTTGAAATGCTAACCTAGATTTCTGGCTAGCAGACTCATGTTTATTAAGCATGTATGGGCAACCTGCTTGATAATATATAAGCCTGCCAAGATGCTTCCTTCAAGGATCTTAAAAACACTGCGTACTTAAGGAGACTTTCAACAGCTCCTTTGAAAATTAGTAATGATTTATCATAATGTAACCAGCAAACAGCAAATCATCAAAACATCAGGGTCTCTGCTTAGCCTCCTTTTCATCTGGAGGTTGAGACAGACCCACCTAGCCCAATATTTCCCACTTGGATCTGCAGGGCAAATGGGTCTCCTGCACTTTCTCTGTACACTGGGGTCCTTTTGTAATCATATTTCTTAATCACAGCTGATAACTAATCCATCGTCTTGTAAAAGTAGGAGTGTTAACCAGGTTACTAGATTTTAGGACCTACATGTGGAAAAATTTCCTAGTCTGGCTAACAAAATAAGATACACATTTCTTTGTTTATATCTTTGAATTTTGTTGATTCCAAAGGATCTTGTTTTTTGTTCTTCTTACCTTATCAATAGGTTTTTTCCACATAATTTCATGTAGTCAGGCATACAGATATGCTCATGAGACTGAGAAAAATTTAACTTCTTTAATGCCAATCTCACAAAACCATTCACATGGTTGGCGCACAATTTTTGCTTGCTTTATTAAACTATTATCTCGACCCAAGAGCCTTCTCGCCTTCCTTCTATTTTCTCCCTGTCCCACAGGAGAAGGGAATCAGTGAGAGGCTGGGTGGGTGTTGTCTGGGGTCAACCCACCATACCTACAAAACCCAAAATTTGAGAAAGAAGTTAAGCACAGAAGTGGACATTGCTGCACATTACTTGACATGTTTATGACAGGTTTGTTTGTTAAAGGAATTTTGCAATTGTTGGATACAATGAGATGGAAAACTGTTAGTGTTCATTTGTCAATGAATCAGAAAACATTCGTTCTCTTTCCAAATCTGCATCTTAGTACACAGCTTTAAAAAAGACCTAGATTTTCCTATGAAAAAATTCTAATCACATTCAGATAGTAAGGTCATATTCATGTCATCAAAAATCATCCTCAAGAAGTGAGTGAAGATAGTTGAAAATTTTTTTAAAAAATCAGCTGACCAAATGACTTAAACCTACCTGAGATGAGGGTTTAACTTTATACATCAGAGTAGTCCCTTTGAAGCCAACGTTTGCTAAATCCGAGCATATATTATGTTATTTATGATAGGCATAATAACTCTTGACCTCACTTGCTACTCACTCCATTACTAGTTTTCCTAAAAGATTGCAAGTGCTCCTTTAAATGGCATAGCTATTTCTGAAAATACACAGCATTTTACAGGGCAGGATTCAGTTAATGGTAAGCAAAATTAGTAGACTATGAAAATCAAGATATTTTTAACTACAAAGAGTGCAACAAGGAGTTGCTTGGTTTGCTACATTTCTAGGAATAAAACAGTTTTCTCTGTTCATTCTGGAAAAAAGAATGAACTTATACTGTATAGTGACATATTTTCACATTTCAGGGAATCTCGGTGGTATTACAGAGTTAATATTTTCTTTGCCAGAGAAAATACTTTCCAGGCATACATCATACTATAAACAGAATATGTCACTAAGAAAGAATACTAATGCATGTTTAAAAGGAGTATGTCCTTAAGGCAGAGTTAATCTGTTCATAAGGAATAATATTCACTTTCTCATGTGAGGGTCACATACTATTGCAGGCTGAAGGTCTCCATGATGTTCTTCATCACAAGCCAGTGCACAAGTCAATAACCTGTTACTGAAATATACAGCGTTGCTGCAATCAATTCCAACTTGTATCTTACAGCATTTTCTTGACAACCTAAGGCTTTTTACTTGACAATGTCACCGTAATTATAGCTTTATTTTAAAAATATCATCAAATTACATTTTTCAAGTTCATATACATTGTATAGACCCTTTACCATTTATTACTTGACAGTATAATAAATTTATTTGTCTCATTCCTTATTACAAACAAGTTTCATAGTCTCATACTTTTATGTTTTGGATACTTGGAGAAGCTGGGAAAGTAAGGATGGATTAGCTTGCCTGTAAATACTGAATCAAGAAGCGCTAAGAGGGATTGAAATATTAGGTTTTGGTTCTAGCAATGCTCATAGAGAGAATCTTTCAGAAAAGCAATCAAACAGAATTATACTTATTTTAGAACTATTCAATGAATCTGTCAGAGCAGAAAATGTTTAAAGGATTCAAGAGAAATAAAAATAAAATCTTCTGTGTGTTCCACAGTTGCTTTTTAACATGAAGTACAATGACATGGTGCTTCCCCCTCTTGGAATCCAATCAAATTTGCCAATAATTAGTCAATAACCAAATTGAATGCAACTGTCTTTTCATCTTCCTTGCCCCTGAAATTTCAGTTTCAGACTTCAGTGTACTTAAACAGAGGATTAGATATTTTGACAACGTTCTAGTCTTCTATAAACAAGTGTGAATTTCCTCTTGAGAACAAGAAAGTGATGGGTTTATTGGTATAAAGTCGTTTCTTACCTCAAGGAAATTGGTTCCTTTTAAATAGTTTTCGTCTAAATATTCTATACAAGCAGTTAAGACATCATGGAAGTCATCATGGTAGATATACTTTAGTCAAAGAACAGGTTTCATCAGTCCCAAATTACTAAGTTGAATATGGGATAGCTTAGGGGACTGTAATGATTTTTGACATGCAGAAGGTCAGAGTATATGATCCCTAATAATTTCTTATGGTCTTGAACCCTATAACAAATAACATTGCACAAAGGTCTGATATTGTCAGGCTAATGGGGAGTCAGTTTAGGCGGGAGTAATGAGCTGTATGACATTTTACAACCTATGCATACCCCAGTTATTTGCCCAACAGTAGCAAACCCTTACTATTTATTATAGACATATAAAGCCTAATGAGAAACAGTAAGTACATAAATGAAAGCTGCACATGGGCTACTTTTCTATTGGGTTGTGCTGGTATTTTTCCACGGCAATTCAGACATTCCTGTGTTTCAAATTCCCAGTTGAGTCAGAGGTCGGAGTGGCCACAAGGCCTGTTGCCAGGGTTGGAGTGGCCGCAGGGCCTGTCGTTTTGTTGTCAGATCCAGAGACCTTCTCTTCCCTTTGAGGGTACTGAATAGTGTTGAACGGGGCTCGGTAGGCATGGGCCAGACCCCAGCACATTGCAGTGATCTGCATCTCTCTGGAGTTGCCAGGGTGACAGCATACTTTGTCCAAATATTCTACTAACTTCAGGATTCTGCACTTCCTCTGGGGTGAAGTTCCAAAACACTGGGGGTGTCCATTGGCCTAGGTACTTGCCCATCTTGTCCCACACACCCTGCCACTCATAACTATCCAGCCTTGGGGCAGATCTCTGGATGATATTCTTAAATTGCTTACTAACTTTAGACAAAACCGAAACAATATTCCCAAGAAGTACCAATAGAAGTAT
>NW_008825615.1:18403888-18412771 GCF_000699105.1 Pygoscelis adeliae
CCCCCCCCCCCCCCCCCCCCCCCCCCCCCCCCGGTGGGATGGGGGAGAAAATTGGAAGAGTAGAAGTGAGAAAAACTCATGGGTTGAGATAAAAATAATTGAAATAAAATAATAATAATAACAATAATAATAATAATGTAATAATGATAATAATAATAATATACAAAGCAAGTGATGCACAGTGCAATTGCTCACCACCCGCCAACCGATGCCCAGCCAGTCCCCAAGCAGTGGCCCCCCGGCCAGCTTTCCCCAGTTTATGTACTGAGCATGATGTCACATGATATGGAATCTCCCTCTAGACAGTTTGGGTCAGCTGTCCTGGCTGTGCCCCCTCCCAGCTTCTTGTGCACCTCCAGTCTTCTCAGTCGGTAGAGCATGGGAAGCTGAAAAGTCCTCGACTAGTGTAAGCACTGCTTAGCAACAACTAAAACATTGGTGTGTTATCAACATAGTTATCATCCTAAATCCAAAACACAACACTGTAACAGCTACTAGGAAGGAAATTAACTCTCTCCCTGCCGAAACCAGGACAATTCTGACTATTCTTTCACTCATAACATTGTTTCCTGCTATTTCCCAGCTTTACTGTGAGGGCTTTTACTGTGATCAATTAAAGGAGCTAGGAAGAGCATGAATAAAAATAAGACAAAACAACAAAAAGTTGCTTGGTTTTTTTATGTTTGTTCTATATGTTAGTTATTCCATAGAACAGTAGGCTTATTGTAACATTTGAATAAAATATCGAAGTCTCAAATCCACCTAAATTCTATTGTCAGACATGACTGAGGTTAGATTTTCAAAGATACCTGGATTCCTAACAGTGCATAGCAGAAGTTACAAAAAGTTAACAACTGAGATCCAAGAACTGACAAATGGAATAAGTGTGACAGAAAGATGAGAAAAGAATTATGACATAAAAAGAATTGAGAAGAGACATCTATTTTAGAGACATGATTGGATATAGTAGCTCTAACTACAACTCTGAGAATAAAGGTCATATAACACATCAAAAACTTTAAATTGCTAAAACCAAAGAAAAACAGAAGAAACTAAAAGAAAAGCAGGCATATTCAATGAAAAAAACCTAACTATAACAAAATAGAAAGTTGTTCTTGATAAAATTATAATGCTGAATATGTTTTATATCATGAAAAATGGCCGGAGAGCGTAAGTCTATGCTACTGTTAGAGGAAGTAAATCCTTTCTGTCTGCTTACAATGAACTCTCTCCAGAGAGTTATAAAGTTTTGACAGCAACTGTCTGAGTAATGGAATGACAAAAAGAAATACAGTTGTCATTTCGGACACCAACAATAGGAAACGAAACTTGGTTTTCATGAACTACTGTTCTTGCAGTCAAATTCTGCTGTCAGATACAAATATGATGTGATGGCAGCATTCAGCCCCAAAAGAAAGTGAAAATTTACCATAAAATAAAATAAAATAAAATAAATGAAACCTCAGTACAATAAATATCATAAAAGGATGCAACAGAAGAATTGTGATCTTCCTATTACTCTTGGAAACACACTTCCACCAGAAGTACATCATATTTTGGTACAAGAGAGGAATGAATATACTTGAACTTATGTAGTTTAAGTATTATTTTAGAAGAAATGTCAGTAATAAAATTTGGTGAGGATACTGCATATACCATTAGATAAGTTAGTATCTCCACTCACAAAGTCTGTTCATTTTTTAAATATATTTTTTAATATCTTGTATTAGATTATTATCTGAACAGAACTGCCATTTTTATAGACATGATTAGAATTTCTTTTAGTCAGAAAAAGGAAATCAGTAAAAATACACTGAGATTATTGTAACAATGATTTTCCATTACTTGGAATGCTATATTCAGTTCTTGTCATCCTCCTTAACTATATATAGTAGGAAAGAGCAGATTTCAAGGCTGATGATAAGAAAGATTAAAAGTGTGCAAAGATTTTGCTATGAAAAAATCTGGAAAAAAAATGTTAATTTAAAAATGATAAAAAATAATTTAAAATTTTTATAACAAAAATATTGAAAAAAAAAAGTTGAATAGTGTGATTTAAAGGACCAAACATTCTGTTTATACCTTCTAATAACACAAACCAAAAGGTATTTAATGAACTTAATAGCTAAACTTTAGAACTAATTGTTTCAAGATATATCTGATATCAAGAACTACAGATGGCTCAAGAAAGCACAATATATAAATAATTTTTGTATTAGTAGTACGGATAGAAGTGACTAAATGTAACTTTGGTCTTATATACTATGATGATTATATATTTTGGAGTGCATAGCGTTACAGAATAATTCAGACCAATAGCAGAGTGGAGGGGAAATTATATTCCTTGCCTGATGATACATTTAATGTTTTTTTTTAAATATTGCTGCGCTCTAACCAGGCAAAAGTTGTAAATACTTTCTTTTAAAGACTGGTTGAAGTGTTTCATTTTTTGTTTTGCTTGAGAGGGAAGTGACAGAGGAATCAATCATCAGTATATTTAGTAGCTGAGGTACTCTTTTAATGTGGGAGATGGATCCAGACTATATTCCCATGAAAAAAGTGGATCAGATTAGGCCAGAGAAGCAGAGAAAGGCAGACTCCAGCAGCTTTCAGCAGGTGACAGGGGCAGATGGCAGTAAAATGGGTTCTAGTCACTCGGCTCCTCCTTTGGTTTGGCTTTGCAATAAATGTCAGCCTAGGGAACATTTCAGAAACATTTCACTAGGCTTATGCAATTTTGCAAAAGTTCAAATTTTCCCATAAAAAACAACTTCCTAAAAATAATTACAAAATAGTTCTGATTCTAACTGTGCCCAGAGAAGCCTTGCATGTTTTCACTGTCTGTTCAGGCTTAAGACATACAGCTCAGATAACCAGATTATTTATCTATATCTTGAAACAAAGAACTCACTTTTTTTTGTCATACAGAAGCTGAGAAAACACTTGTTTCAATAGAAATTTATTGGACTTGCTGTCTGTGGTTGTGTAACTTCGTTCTTCCAAGTATATCATGTTCATGATCAGAGTCAAGATACTGGGATATATGTAGCATTATTTTGCCTTTCTATAGTTACCTTGTGATGCTACATCACTTGCATTCTAAGTTAGACACTACTGGCAGTTGTACAAGTTACAAAAGTTGGGGGGTTTTGCATTTAGAAATGCCATCAGCATTTGCAAGCAACTATGATTTCTGGATTAATCCTCTTGAAGAAACAAAGAAGGGTAAGTTTTATCCACTTATTATTTAGTTACAAGAGGATTCATTTTGTTTCAAAACTTTTGACATGCCTCCAAAAATCAATCTCAATAAATGTCAAGGAACACAGAGAGAGAGGTTATTTGTCTGTGATCAATTTTTACATGACAAAATAGTGAAATGATGAGAAATTAATTTCTTTAGTAACACAAGTCATTCTGAGAGAGAGATACATGTTCTAGATATTCTGGGTCTGTGTGAAACTGCATTATTTACTTAGTGAAAAACCGAGAGTAGTGGCAATTATTACTTTTCTGTCGTAGTCTTAGAATATATATGCTTGGTTTTTCATTGTCCTCTTTTACACATAGTTTTTTCCCAAGGGTTTGTCCAATTTTTAAGCTGATTTGCAGTACTCAAACCATCACAGTGTGTGTCGAAATTACTTTAATATGTAAAATGAAAAGGTTGAAGAGATAGTATTATTTTTCTCTTGGTGTTGTTTTTCTTTCTATATACTTCTCCATGTTTGACACTTCACTAGTTTTGGATCAGAACTGATATAAACTTATAAACCATAGAGCAAGATGGATATTCACAAAACAATCTATTGATATTCAGTAAGTATTATGAGAAAGAAGAAAAGTAAGTAAAATGAGTTGATAAATTTGTTTGATAAACTTTGTGATTTTACTTTGGTTCTCAGAATCACGCAGTTTTTAATATGAAATACCTTTTCATCTATAATTTCCCTGAAATGGAAGCTTCAATATTTTTCTCCTTAAATTGCAATATTTTTAATTATCATTGATGAGGTTTATATTATTGCCATTATTTGTTATTTCTCTAATGAATTTGCCAGAAGTTTGGAATCAGAAAAGGCTTCCCATTTTTTTCATACATGTTTTGCAATGAGGAAAATTTTGGGGTGTCTGGCAATTTTATTCTTCATCTTGTTGAAACTATATAGTCTAGAGAATAAAAAATGGTAGGGTGTATCCTAACAAGATGTCTAATGTAAGTTAAATGAATTGTGTCCTGGAATGCAATCTGTTTTACTTCATTAAATAACTCAGATTTAGTCAGTTTAAAGTCAGGCTAGCTGAATCCCACCACTCTGAACTGGGTAGAGGTAAACATTTTTAGCCAAGTTCTGTGAAACAGAAAAAAATGTTGAAATTAGCTACTAGAAGCAGTTTTTCAAAGATTACTTATTTCAAATAACATTTTTCCTTTATAAACTCACTAGTTCTCCCTCCTTAAAGAGAAATCTTGAGGAAAAATTAATACCAATTGTGGACCATAATTTCAGATTAACTCCTAGGGTTTTTTTGTTTAGAAAAGTTAACAAAAGCCTTTAGTCTAGAAAAACACTAAGGTTAAAAGGAAAAACAACTAGCAGTTTCCAACAACACTTCTCTAACACCTTTAAATCATTTCAAGAAATTATTAAATGTAGTCCCTTAGCAGTACTCCATCTCATGCTGGATGTGGAAATTTCAGTTATATCATCAGGTAGTAGATTCAATACCAGACTCTGAATTGTTGTTTTTTGCAGGCTGTTGTACTCTTCTTGTCTTATGATATAATTGGTTCTGGTAGTGGCATCTTACTTCAGAAAGATTTGTACTTTGCCATTTGTCTTGCAGGAAGTGGAAGATGTACATCTTTCCAGACATTCCCTGGATCCAAATATTGCCCCCAATATATTTTCATTGGCTCCATAGTTACATGAAATGGCTTGGGGGAATCTTTGTTTCATGAATGTGCCACCCCTTAATGCTTATGTAGGAGACTGTGTTAATTCTTTTCCAGCTTTGTGGCTACACTACTTTTGTAGCGTGAATAGATTTTCAGAGTATCTTTTAAGGGAATGTTTTTTCTCTCTCCCATTCTTGTATTATGTTGTCATTTAGTTTAGCTTCAGGGATTAATACTAGCAGAAATTCTACTTCCCTTTACTATGTAAAAATCTAGCTTTGAAAGCATTATCTTTGAAAGGATACATTTAAGATGCTTTGATCAGTGTTTCTTATTTTTTTAAGTTTATTAAAGTTGCTTAAACAATGCTAGAAAACACTACATTTCTCAGGGAATATAAATAATTGAATATTCAAATGACTTTTTAGGTTAGCAGAAAGTTATAGCATGGCCCTTTGGTTCATCTAACAGTAATTTTAAGTAAAGATAGCACGAGTTTGCATTAGAAACCAGAAATGAGGCCATGCCCTGCTCTTCAAGAAGGTGCTCAGGTTGGCTGTTTGGCATTAACCAAGCAATTTCCATCATTACAATGCTATTTAAAATGTCCCTTAGTGAAGTTTTGAAGAAGCACTGTTTTAAAACAGGAATAGCCATTTAAGCCTCTGGGGAGGGAAATCTTTATGAAGGAATACACCACTTCCTTTCTCCCAGTCATCTTCAAACCTCTAGAAGGCTGTGTTAAATAACTAAAACTAAAGTTTACAGAATCCCAGAGTCACAGAACGGCTGAGGTTGGAAAAGATCTTTAGAGATCATCAAAATAGAGGAGGGGACCTCATGAGAAAGTAGATGGAAAATGCCAAGGTACTCAATGCCTTCTTTACCTCAGTCTTTTCTGGTAAGATTTGCCTTCATGAGTCCTAGGCCCCTGAGACCAAGGGGAAAGTCTGCAGAAAGAGAGACTTACCCTCAGTGGAGGAGGACCTGTTTAGGGAATGTTTAAACAAACTGAACATGCACAAGTCCATGAGGCCTGATGGGGTTCACCCACGAGTGCTGAAGGAGCTGGCTGACGTCATTGTTGGGCCACTCTCGATTATCTTCAAAATATCATGGTGACTGGGGAAAGCTCCTGAAGACTGGAAGAAAGCAAACACCAACCCTACCTTCAAGAAGGGGAAGAAAGAGGATCTGGGGAACTACAGGCCTCACATCAATCCCTGGGAAGGTGATGCAGCAACTAATCCTGGAAACTATTTCCAGACACGTCAAGGACAAGAAGAGAATTGGGAGTATTCAGCATGGATTTATTAAGGGAAAATAATGCTTGACCAACCTGATAGCCTTCTACAATGAGATGACTAGCTTTATGGGTGAGGGTGAATGAGAGCAGTGATTATCTTGATTTTAGTAAGGCTTTCGACACTGTCTCCTATAACATCTTCATAGACAAACTAATAAAATACAGGCTAGATAAGTGGACAATGAGGTGGATTGAAAACTCGCTGAACAGCCAGTCCCAGATGATTGTAATCAGTGACACAAAGTCCAGCTGGAGGCCAGTCACTAGTGGAGCAGTACCCCAGGGGTCAATATTGGGGTCAACGTTGTTTAACATCTTCATTAATGGCCTGGACTCTGGCACAAGACTGTACCCTCAACAAGTCTGCAGGCAATACAAAACTGGGAAAAGTAACTGATGCACTAAATGGTTGTTCTGTCACTCAGAACAACCTTGACAGCCAGAAGAAATGGTTGATGGGAACCTCTCAAAGTTCAACAGAGGGAAACACAAACTCCTGCACCTGGGGAGGAATAGTCTTAAGCACGAGTATGCACTGGGTGCTGACTGGCTGGGAAGCAGCTTTACTGAAAAGGCCCTGAGGTCCCTGGTGAACACCAAGTTGAACATGAGCCAGCAATCTGCCTTTGAAGAAAAGGCCAACAGCCTCCTGAGCTGCATTAGGAAGAAAAGAAAAGGCTCAGTGGGGATCTTCTCATGGTGTGCCTAGTAAAGTAAAGTAAAGAAATGTAGAAGATGTAGCCAGAATCATTGTGGTGGTATCCAGTGAAAATACAGGAGACAATGAGTGTAAACTGATATACAGGAATTTCTACGTAACCTATCCACTGTGAGCGTGGTCAGACACTGGAACAAGTTGCCCTCTGGTGCAGGTTATCCATCCTTAGACAGATTCAAAACCTGACTGGACACAGCCCTGAGCAATCTGCTCTAGCTGTTCTGCTTTAAAAAGGGTGTTGAACCAGATGATCTCCACAGGTCACTTCCAACCTCAACTATTCTGTGCCACTTTTGTCTTATCTTCTCCATTCTATTGTAATACCTCCATTTTCCCTTCTTTTCCCTTTTATTCCTCCACATTCTTTTAAAACCCTTTCTGGTTTCCTAGGGTTTGTCTCCCACATTATGTACATCTTTTACAAGGCTCAGATTTGCCCAATATTTGTGTGTGAGGTCTTGCTGTTGTATATGCCTTCCAATGAAGCATGAAGTAAAATTTCTGGCAGAACGCAGCTCCATAATGTGCTGCTGTGTGCCCAATGATGTGGTGCACCATCAAGCTGTGAATAGCCGATGAACCCTACAGCAGCCTCAGTGCCCCAGTTAATTGTTTGTTCAAGTTCCAAAACAGAGCTGACACCTGTAAAAACTTGGCTTGTGTTTCTTTGTCTACACATATGCATCATCCATAAATGCCTTGTTGATGCTTAATAGAAGAGATTCATCTGTGGAATATGTTACATACTTGCTTCTATTAGATGTTTTAAAAATAGAGAGATTGCAGCACAAGAAGGTATCATTCCTTATGAATTACAGTACGTCTACTTTATGACAAAGAGCCATAAAATTGGTATTGGTGATTGATCAGTGTTATTTTAGCTGCCTAAGACTTAAACTGCACAGCTTGAACAGCAAGAAAGAGAATTATCTGACTGGTCTAGGCTGTAAAATCATCTTCCACAGTGTTAGCTCCCAGTGCATTCAAATAGTTTAATAAACTTGTTTACCTAGGAACTTTTCATTACCTAGCTCATTTATTACTGTGTCAATAATTACTTCATTATTCTGAGCTCCACAAGTATTTGTTTATTTTAGATATATTAAGCTTAAGGAAAACAATTTAAAACTGAAAATTTTGAGATGCAGAAAAGATAAGAGAACAGATATTTTTCTCAGCAAGCCCAATGACAACTCAAAAAAACTTTATTCTGTAATTGTCTATCAAAAGAAATAGAGTGAACCAGTGATTGCTTACTGAAGAGAGGAGCAGGATTCTGAGTAGGGTTGAAAGCCAAAAATTTCTGAGTTATTGTTCTGCCACTAATGAGACTTATTAATGTTTTTCTATTGGCATGCACAGTGCTTAATAAATTTTGGATGAGACCCATGAGATCTTTTAGGTTATCTGTAGGTATAGAGCCCAGCAGTGAAAATTTTCACAAATAAACTGCCAGGTAGGCCTAGAATAGGTTTCAGCCAAACCAAACTTGAAGAGGACTTGGGAGAAGAGAAGGCAAACCTTGAAACACCCAATCCATTGCCTTTCTGGAGTAGCTTTGCCCAAAAAGTACAACTCAAAATCTGGTTTCAGTTGAGAGAACCTGCAGCTCTCTGGAATACCTCCATGCGGTGGTTGTACCATTATGCAAGTACGTACTTGAAGACAACCTCCTTTTTTTTTCAGCATGGTTCTTAAAGTGAATTAAACTATATTAGTTAGTCAGAAGAAGAAGAAGAAGAAGAAGAAGAAGAAGAAGAAGAAAATAATAATGTACAAAGCAAGTGATGCACAATGCCATTGCTCACCACCTGCCGACCAATACCCAGCCAGTCCCTGAGCAGCGGCCCCTCTGGCCAGCTTTCCCCCAGTTTATATACTGAGCATGACATCACATGGTATGGAATATCCCCTTGGCCAGTTTGGGTCAGCTGTCCTGGCTGTGCCCCCTCCCAGCTT
>NW_008825615.1:18422949-18454828 GCF_000699105.1 Pygoscelis adeliae
CCTTGACTAGTGTAAGCACTACTTAGCAACAACTAAAACATCGGTGCGTTATCAACGTTATTCTCATACTAAATCGAAAACAGCACTGTACCAGCTACTAGGAAGAAAATTAACTCTACCCCAGCCGAAACCAGGACATACCAGTAGTTGTCTTTCTGAATACGGGTATATGTGCTCTATGATTTCTTCATTTCTAAATAATTTTTATTTATTTTTTTTACATTTTACTCATTTTAAATATGGTTAAAATGAGGATCTGATAGAAGGAATAATTTATCAGAGATCACAGGATGGATTAATTTCAAAGCGAGGATTTGATGTGAAGTCTAGGTCAATGTCTAATTCACATATAACTATGTTATTTAGGTTCGTCATTTTTCCTTTTATCTTAATTTTTTTTTTACTTACAATTTTCATATTATCTGTATTAAAGTGAAAGGAGTGGATCAGTTGCTCTTGTCTTTAGCTATTTTATATTTCAACTGAGGTAAATGTATTGCTCTCAACATTCCATAACAATCCCTCAAGGCCAGGCTGGCATATGTTTTAAAGGTTATAACAGAAATTTGTTTCTCCTTTTCTTACTTTATTTTTTCTTCATCTTCTTTTTGGTGTTTCAAACTCTTCTACTTCCAGGAAACCTTAGAATTGTGAAACAAAATGTAAACCAATGCAATGATGCAGTCTGAGACCAAAAATAGCCTGAAACAAAATTCTATAAGCTCTTAACCACTCCATTCATCTCAGTCAGGGATGTGGAATTAGGCATTTTTCCATGAGGGAACATAACGGAATTTTCTATTATGACATTTGTGATTTTCTTTAGCCCAATACTCAACATGAATTAGGTACACTAGTTCTACAGGGAACAATATGATCCTGTTCTCTCTTTTTGTCTTTTCTTTTCTGTGTAGCTGCAGCAAGCAACCTGGATTTCCTATCTGGCAGACAGCAAAAATGTGTTTTTGAAATTCAGATGATGGAAGAGGCTGTACATTCTCAGATTAAACTTTTAATAACTAGTAATAACTGTAAGCTCTTCAGTCATCCAATGAAAGGAGGAAGTATTGAATCATGTGGAGTCTAAGAATCCTGCCTTACAGAAGAAATATTTTTTTTTTTTAAAGAAATTGTTTTAAAATTAAAAGCAAATATTCAGATCATTAAGGTTTTCTCCTATCTGGCACCACTACAGATGGTAAAAAAAGGTTCAGCATAACTGGAAAGGCACTGATTATGCTATATAGGATGATTACAAGAATAGTCTCATCTTTTGCTACCCCCCTTATTTTTCTGATAACTGTAGATGGCATTTTCCATTTTTGCATTTCTCCTGAGGGAAAACTAAAAAAAAAAAAAAAAAGCCCAAAGCCCTTCTACTTTGGATCTCAGACTTCAGAATATTTTGTAGCACACCTGCCTATTCTTACCTGCCTACTACCTGCTGTTCTTCACCCATATTATAAACATGAATCTCATTTCAAAGAAAACTGCCAGACCAAGTATAGAAATGAGAAGCATACAAAGCATAAGGTATTAGATTAATTTCTTTTTTTTTTTTTTTTTTTTTTGCTACAGAACCAATTAAGCTAAACTTCTAAACTGCCCTAGATTGTCAAAAATGAGTGTTTCAGGACTTAGGTTCATATGTGTGATTCTCTTTTTAGAAGTAGCTATAGGGAGTATACCAGGTATAGGTAGTATAGGACAGAGGTAGGTATAGGGTAGTTTAGGAACTATCTCAGAAGAGTAAATCTTTTAATCAGATACATGAAGCACCTTGGAGGTGCTTCTTCCTGTACAGGTAGGGTAAGTGATTAAGCTCCTAACTTCAACAATTCCATTTTGATGCCTAAAAAAATGTAATGAAATGGACCTTCACATTTATATGCGAAGAGAAGTCGGCCCCACAGCCTTCATATCTTTAATCCCTAGCATTACAAGTGTTACATTAGGATCCACTGCTCATAATCAAATAAAAGTAATTTATTTCCTCACTGACACAGCCAACTTAAAAATCCATGGTATGGCTATACTAACTCGCAGTCAGTCGCCTAGTAGATTTTTGGAAAGCTGGTACTTCTTAAGACAACCAAATGAAATTATAGTTATATTTGTCCGGAATGAATCCCTACACAGGAGATGTCAGGCTGTTTCACAGTCCACTGACGCAATGTGCAGAGGGTGAACACTCAGATAAAACCCTTTGAATTATTTCAACAGCTATTTCTCTCCACTGGAATGAGCTTGCATTATAATTCTTCTTGTGTTGATGGTGCATGAAGTATCATAATGAAAGAACACTAGACTTTAGACAAGGGTCCAGCCTACTACACTCACAGTCATTTTAACATTGTTTACTTTCATAGGAATCTGTGAGTACATAATATGCCAGTAGAACCACACAAAGTACTTGATAAGGCAGTGAAACTTTTTCTTTTTTTAGCGGTTTCTCTCACAGAACAATTCTCTGGTTTAGATAATGATATGGGCATTCACCACCAGACCTCCTTTCCACCAAACAGCTGTTAACTGCCTTGTTACAGTTAGAAATACTGTGTTTGAGCATAAAGAAGAGATTATGTTTCCTTGTTGCATGTGGTCTGTTCTTAAAGAACACATCACTGCCCAGCAGCATGGGTTTTTTTCAGAGATATTTTTTTCATGGGCAGAATATAAAAGTTACTCAACCCTTCCCAATACCCTGTTTTGCACCAAATTTGCAAAAGAGTTATCAGGGAGCAGTTTCACACAGGAAAGGTTGAAAGTCATTGTACTAATTGTAGTCTTTGGTTATGTAATACTGTAGAACTGAATGATTTGGGTTTTTTCCTCCAGTCTAATTGATGGAGAAGCAGTTGAAAGTGGAATGCTTTGCTAAGTGAATGAACAGTGAAGTGTATATAGAAAATGTGATGCTGCTGAAGTGGTTGCTGACAAGAATAAGAACGTCTATAGCTATTCCTCCCTAAGGAATGTATAAAATGGCAGTGCCAAAAAATTGCAATTGTCCTGGTTTCGGCAGGGGTAGAGTTAATTTCTTTTCTAGTAGCTGGTACAGTGCTGTGTTTTGGATTTAGGATGGGAACAAAATTGATAAGGCACCGATGTTTTAGTTGTTGCTAGGTAGTGTTTACACTAGTCAAGGACATTCTGCAGAGCTGTAATGTGAACTAGAATGCATTTGGTGTTTGAATAGGGCAATTATTTGGCAAATTAAACATAAAATCATTCAGTTTCTGCAGTTTGACATGATTCTCAAGCATGGATGACAGTTAAATAAAAACATATTTTACCTCATGGTGATGTTTTCTCCATGTATTATTTAGCACTTAATTTAACTTACTATTGATCTTCTCCTTTTCTTCCCAGTAGCTTCCAGCCATTTCTTATTACCTCATATTTTGTCTAATGGCCATGCCATGGTAGTACTGTGCTAGCATGATACATGCAATGTCACACCAATGGCAACTTGAATGTAGAGTGGCAGTGTCAAATCAGATGTAAAAAACATAATAATAGCAAGCAATAGTAAATAATCTGGAAATATCCTTTCTCTTTAAAAACAACAACAGAAAAACAACCTAAATGATAATTTAGAAAAGATTAAAAGCAAGAGTGGAAGACAGTAATTGTATTTAAAACAGTACAATTAGCACATCTGAGTGTTGAGCTAAACATGACGCAAATGGAGTTTCAGACTATGTAATTTTAAATAGCTCTTCTGAACATGTTGCAATTGATATAACTTCAGATGTTATGTCCTTTACTCTCTTTTTATCCCATTTTATTCCATTGCTTTTCAGGTTGATCTGACACTGCCTCCTTTGTTCTTCTCTTCTGTCTTGGTTTGCAGCCTTGTCAATTTGCCTCACATAGAACAGGCTTCCTTTGTCACGCTATTTCTCCAGTTTTTTCCTTAGTTCAATATAAGAGAAAAACTTCTTCCTGGTTCTTTTTTCTTCCTGTGATTGCACTCATGTATGTTTGTAAGGTCTTTTAACTTCAAAAAGTTTTGATATGCAACATTGCATTCCCAGCTTATGTCTATTGATACTTAAATGGAGCCACGTGGATTCATGCTAACTCAGGTCTTGGTCTGTGGTTTTTACAGAAGGTACATTATCTATTTTTGTCTTCTCAGTCAGGCTACTGTTACATAATATTGATTTGGTCAATAGTGACTCACTGTCTACTCCCCTCAGGAGATTACTTTTATTCAATGTAAAATAAATACAAATAAGATCTCTCGTGATAGATTATGACATAACACAAATTTAGACCTGGTCATTATATCCTGATGAATTTACTTTTCTTTTTATATTTAAGATACTTATATTAACAGTACTAAAAAAAAATTATAAGACAGGTCTTTTTTTACCATATGTAACAAAGCAGTACTATATGGAGAATGTCTGGGAAAAAAAAAAACCTCCAAATATTAATGCCTGTAAAATTTTGTTTTGAAGGTCTAGCACCAAAATTTGGGATGAGAAAGTTTAGGATCTGACCTGTAGTTAGTAAAAGCAGAACCTAAAAAATGTATCAGTTGCCTGATTACAAGATCTTCTCCTACTGCAGACAGGATGACTACATTACAAGGAGTGGAAAATAACCAAATTTCTGTCCTCATCTAAAATTTCATGCTGTTGCCATGGGATAGGAAAAATTGTCATTTTCTTGGAAACTTCTTTTCCCCTGCCTTCCTCTTGGAATAGTGCAATCTAAAAAAGAATTAACTTGGGAGCAGACAATGGTGAGAGGGACCATTTAATTGGGAAAGTCAGTGAGAAGAAAAAGGTTGAAAAAGTTCTTCCAAGTTCTGTAGGGAGATACTCTATAGAGTGAGGAAGATGAAGAGGAAGAAATTTTTATAACTTCTTGGACAGTTTGAAAAGAATGCCTTTAGAGAGAAGGTTACTATGAAATTTTACAAAGACTCAATTAAAACTGTAAGATCAAATCAGAACTAGGTTATGATTTTCTATAAAACTCAGGCTATACTGTATAGCATATACATGCATCAATGCTTGATTCTAACACATTTAGATTTCATTTAAGTATGAAATTACACTATTTGCAGCAGACATACAACCAGTACATACATGCTAGAAAAAACAAAATACTGTGAACCTTACAAATGTATAATATTTTACTATATACTAGAGAAAACTTGATATTTGTATGTTATGCATATTTTACTTTTCAAAACAGCAGCATACATAAATCTGAAATTAAAATACATTAATCATTTAAAAAAACATTGCACTCATAGGAAAATACCATACCAAATTAAAAGAAACAAATCAATGAATACTTTATAAGATCATCTTATTTTATTTTATTCTTTTATCCTTTTTGTAAAACTAAATTTTACTTCAGCTGATGAAGTAGATACCCCTGGGTTATTTGCTGTTTTCCTTTAATAGTTTGAAGATAGGAAATTACATGAAGGTGTACCTTCACTTAAATTTAACTAATAGTCAAACATTTTCTGTGGAGATGAGTGAGTTTAACTCTAACTGGGTGAATTCAAACACTGAAACGTTTGCTGAACGATACACTGAATAGGTTACCGTTCACGTAGCATACTGATAATGAACATTTTGGTAGAAAACTGTAATCTAAAATAGTGACCTATCATTTAAATAATTCAATCCAGTAATAAGCAATTCCAAGCCTTTCAGAATATTACAATTTTGAGATAATTGCATATGGAAGAAGGCAGTAGGTTCTACAAAATATTTAAAAAAAATATATAAAAACTAGCTATGAGTTTTTTCTGATTCCACGCCCCACCTCGTACATATAAGCTCTACCCTATGGATATGAAGGCAGAACCATACATGTGAACCTCCTGAAGTCACCTTGGGTACAGTATCCTGAGATATTAATTGTGGCAAATTCTGATTCACAATATATAGGTAGAAAAACAGGCTAACTAGCAGAAAAGAAGAAGAATTTTACGAGGAAAAAAAAAAAGAGATTCTTGTCTGGAAGTTCTTGGAACTTCTGGCCTGTTTCTGCCAGGATATTAGCATAAACCAATGCTAATGACTAGGTCAAACAAGAAAGTCCCAGTCTCTTAATGAACCACTCTTCCTTCCCTTCTTACACAGGAAGCATATATATGATACATACAGTGCAGCACATATATTAACAGTTGATTTCCTTCACCTCTTAGATTTCCAAAGTGTCTTACAGATCTTAGAATCTCATGTATTCTGCTCAATCTTTCCTACCACACTACCTTCTCTCTCAGTACTTTAGTTTTTTCTGTTTCATAATTTAAAAATTCTCAATGAATTTCTTTCTTTGTTCATGCTGGGAAACCTGGAAGAGCAGATGTATCTCTAGCTCCTTGTTCCTTAACTGCATCAGGTGGCCTGAGGAACTTCCTTATGCATCTTTTCTAACCACGCATTGCTGTTATACGTAGATACACAGCCTGATGACTGCAAATACTTCAGCTCATCTAACAATTCATCAAAATTTAGTTTCTGTTTGATTTGAAACTGCTACCTGTGATGTATTGGTCAATGGTAAGCTTAGGCCAAAATTATCAGATTTTACAATCTATTATGCTCAAAACATTCAGAATTTGTACAAGCATCATAAAAAGCATATGATAGGAAACACAGCATAGGATAATGAAACACATGAGTTAAGATATTATTTTTAAGTGTGTTTATCCATAACTAAATCAATTTTAATTCTGGATCTGAGCAAGATTTCATCATTTCAGTAGGCTTTTCAAAATTTCTGATACCACTTTTTTGTCCTTTCCTTCAGAATTCTATTATATCACAAAATTGCAGAATGGTTGAGGTTGGAAAGGACCTCTGGAGGTCATCTGGTCCAACCTCCCTGCTTAAGCAGGGCCACCTAGAGCAGGTTGCCCAGGATCATGTCCAGATTGCTTTTGAATATCTCCAAGGGTGGAGACTCCACAACCTCCCTGGGCAACCTGTGCCAGTGCTTGGTCACCCTTACAATGAAAAAGTGTTTCCTGATGTTCAGATGGCACCTGTTGTGCTTCAGTTTGTGACCATGGCCTCTGGTCCTGTCACTGGGCACCACTGAAAAGAGCCTGGCTCCATCTTCTTTACATGCTCCCCTCAGATATTTGAATGCATTGATGAGATCCCCCTGAGCCTTCTCTAGGGTAAACAGACATTGCTCTCTCTGTATATGAAATTATATACACAGCTGGCCCAACAGATGAACACAGACATAAAAACACCTCCCTCACATAAACACAAGGTGCACCAACAGCCTCATTCTGTTCCCCTTTTGGGCTAATCGGGTGAAAACCCATTAGTGGAAAATATATATATAGGTACAGTGTGGATTCCCCCAGCAGCTGGGCCCAGACACTCATTCTTCTCAGTGGCTGCCCATGGAACCCAGTCTCCCCAGCTGCTAGCACTTGGGTATACAAGCTCCTGAGGCTGCAGCCCCCCTCCAGTTGCTGATACGCAGACCTACACACACACACACACACATACACAGAGGGATACAGACACGAGTGATGCTTCCTGTAACTGGCCTTAGACAACCAGTCTATCCAGTTGCTGGCCCCTGGATCCCCAGGTCTCCCAGTTGCTTCACGCAGACACACACACACGCAGACAGGTCTCCCCAAGTTGCTGGTCCAGACCTAGGCCTTTACCAGTAGCCAGCCCACAGATGCCATGGTCTCTCCAGGAGCTATCTTGGCCCCCCTTGTCCCCCCAGTAGCCAACTCCCAGGCTTTTTGGTCTTTCCAGTACCCAGCCCAGATTTATGGTCCTGTGGTCTGACTCCAGGTGCTGACACTCAGACTCTCATACACAGAATAGAGTCCCTCACCCAGGAAAACAGTTATAAATGGAATTTAATCAGGAGATGGGACAAACTGCCATAGGCAGTAACCCCCTTCTTCAGTCTGTGAGGTGCCCCAGAGAGCTGCCCCCACTGGCTTCTAGTACTTGGTGTCCCCCCGCCCCTGGGGCTGAGGTTCCCTTGGGACAGGCTTATGGAGATGGACTTTTAATCATATAACCTAACTCTGGTCAATGCTTTGTGGAGAAAATATTACAATGCTGATATAAGGTGGGAAGAATTTTTTGTGAAACAGGTTTTTAAGCATATTACTTAGCAAAGCAATATATATGTTGTCATTTTAAGGTAATAAAAATTCACTTTACCAAACATGAAGTGAGATGTTGTAAATGTACGTATTCAAATTATCTTACATCTTTGTTCAAAACAAATCAGTTGGGGACAAATATATTAAGAGATTAATATGTTAGCTGGAGAAAAAAGATACCAAATTCAACTCTATTCTGCATGAACCAAAATTTTTGCTATTTAAAACCCCTTGAAAATAAAAGAGCTGAAGAAAATATTAGTTTTCTATTTGACTTTTTTCTTCTTCCATGCAAGAAGTACTCAACTGAATCAGAAGCCCTTTCTTTCCAAAAAACTGATGTTCCATTTACCTTGATAAAGGATTAATAAGATATACATCAAAGTATCTATATAATAATCAATGTTTTTCTATAACTTCTGATCTTTCCTAAAACATGGTAAAGGACAATTCTCATTTCAAATTTAAAGACTGTACATGGCGCTTCCCTTGATCTTATGCCAATTTGAAGTCACAGTTGACTTTTTAAAGTATCAAAGAGCAAGTATATGTATTTAAATCTGTTTCAGGAAAATCCAGTTATATCTTGTGTGAGTTAATTTGATGATATGAAGAGTTCAGGATACAAGGACCTAAATGGGAAAGTTCAGCAATATTGCTGAAACTGACAGGGCACCATGTTCAATTTTTAATATGCTCCTGCTATGCCAGTGATTTTATCTTTTAACACAATAGGTTTGGTTTCATTGTGTAAGACATTATAACTCAGATAAGTTTACTGAATAACCAAATAATGCAATTCATCAGAAGCTGCTTGTTTTGCTTAAAGAAGCATAAATTGGCTTAGCTCCTGTCAAGTGTATTAACCATTTATGTGTTTAGTGTATTCCCAGTTTATGTCAGTCAACCCTACCTATATCTCATTTATTGGAATACCTCTTGAGTGTGGAGTTTAGCTACAATAAATTAATGCATTTTCTATATTCCATAAAGCACTGTTTGGACACCTTGATGACCTAGCTTAGCTACCTAAAAGGCTTAGATATCTAAGTCAAAGCTGGTAAGTCTTTGCTGGCTGCACAAACGATGGATAGTCATGTCATTCTGAAGTATGTGGATAAGACAGGTAAGTTGAATTGCCCTTTTGAGGTACTTGTATATTTCTGGAGGTACATATGTTTTTCTCTAATTCTGTTGACAATGAAAAGAGCCCATAGTCATTAGCTTATTCTTAGTTTTTTAAATAGCCTAGCTATCTAAATTGGGATGATGAATACCATATATTAAATAGTAACTACATCAGTCATTCTGAGTTTTGAACAACTGTAAAGTGTTTAAAGTACATTTTTATACTGTTTTATTTTATGAAACACTTTTTTCTAAGGAAGGATGTCTTGTCTGAACTGAAACAATTTTTAAAAATAAATATATGTAGAAATATTATCTTGTTATGAAAAGTAGTTTTGTACAGTATACACAGCTCCCCTTTTTTTCAGCCAATGGAGGTGATGATGAAAGCTTCTTATAGGCAGTGGCTAAATGCACTGTCATTTAATACTCTCTTGGAACTCCTTGGTGGGAATAATTTTCCTGACACAGATTCTGCAGAATGGCTGTGTTTTTACAGCAGGGTCAATCTATAATATTATTCTGCAGTATTTTTATAGTTTGTGTATGTTCTCTTTAAAGGTAATGTGGCCAATGCAGCAGCACCTGGGAAAAAAAAATTCAGTCTCAAAGGCCAGCTGTTGCACACCTTGTTCTTACCATTTGGGGATAAAGAAGGCCAAATATCCAGACTATATTAATCTACCTTCACTGGGGAGTTTCTAAATAGTGGAATTTTCTTTCTGCTTTTTCTATTGCATTTCTGGCTGCCAATTGTCTTGATGTCCTTTGTGACATTAAGCAAGTAACTTAAGATGATCTTCCCCTCTTTTTGCTCTACAGTGATATACAGTTTATAAGAACATGAATAAATCTAATTGACCATCTATGTGACTCCAAGTCATGTTAATAGAATAGTTCCAGAACAATGACAAGAGAGTACCACCTAAATCTAAGATAATCCAAATTTGAATAGGTGTTTACATTTTTTATACAGTTAGATGCTACCATGAAAATCAAAGAGATTTGTAAATAGGATTATTTTGATTAACACAGATTTTTTTTTTGTCCGCTTAATCGTTGTAACTTTTCCAAGGAGGAGTGAAATAGTTGTTTCCTAATAAGTAAAATAAAAAATCATAGTACGACAGAAATATGACATTTATACTTATCTTAGTGAGAAGTTTTGAGGAACAAACGTGTAAAAGTCTGTAATAAACAAGATCTAAACTTCAGAAAAAAGGGGGAAACTCATAAGAAAAAAAAAGTCATTATGAAGATGTCTGTCTGTGGTTGGAATTTGATCTTTGATATCCATATATCAATCTGGAAAATATGGAAATATTCCAACTTCCCTCAAAAACACTTTTCAGGTCAGATTCTGAATTCTAAGCTTAGTTTCAGTGGGAAATCTCCATTTGTTATAAATTTATAAGAAGATTATAATTAATTAGTGATGCTGTCAACTTAATGATGCTTACTGATTTACCATCTTCATTATTGCTTTGATATCTACAAAAATTGGACATCTTTTCCAGCAAAATGAAAAAGTTATTATGAGACAATGTATGAAAGTCTGTACTTTATCTTGTATCATAATCCAAAACTACAAGAAAGTGTGTTCTTTTCAACTCCCATTTCTGCTTATGACTATAGTAATAAATTAGGATATGAGAAGCAATTTTCATTTTTCATTTAACTGAGGACTAACAGGAATAAAATACTTCAATAATTACAATGTTAAAAATAGCATTTTGAATTTAGATTCTGAAGATCAGATTTTCAATGGTCTCATACTCACCAGTTCCTATCTAAACACTGATCTAATTAGCTGTATTTCCACTTCATCTTATTTATTCATTTTCCTTTATTTTTCTGTAATAAATTTAGTCTATTTGCTACCATTCCTTTACCACTTCTGACAGTCACACAATGCAAGCATACAGTAAGAAGGTCTGATAAATTTATATGTCAGTGTAGATGGACGCTCATATGTGAGCTTTATTTATATGTGACGCTCATTTATTTAGCACAGGGGAGTGTCCACTACACTAAACACCAAGATTTTTTATTATAGATGTTACTATACTTTTGTTATTGTAACTACTATATCAAACTTTACAAGAAGTATGTTTCATCTTACATTCTCAAACTGATGTGAAAACTTTTGAGAAAAAGACATCTACAGCCTGAGGTAAATAAGTGCATGAAGGCAATTAAAAAAACCAAACATCCCTTTTCAGGGTTCCCAGCATCTGAGATCAAATCATCACTTTTATTACATTAACGTAAGTTTGACACTAACTTTGTCTTCTGAATGCATACCATAGAAAAAAAAAATACATTATGCAGGGAAAGGAGCTCTTACAGTTTTGTTTGTTTAGCAGCACTGTGGGACAAATGTGTCAGACAGGAGAGAAATGCTGCTCCAGCTGGGTAAACTGTTACACCCACATAGAGAAATTCAGAAATCATTACATGTCCCTAGGTTGAGCCTAAATTAATAAAAGGATTAGTACACAAATGAAGCCAACATTGGAGTCACAGGAGCTCAGGTAGGGTTAATATTGAGAGGACAGTGATATGCATACATTTCCGCATGCTGAGCCTGCAGGTTACAGATATATTTGCTTATGTACTCCTTAAAAGATTGAACAAACAAGACATTTTACTGCTGGGAACTCCAGCGGATAACCGCTCATTCATTTCTGACGCACAAAAAATACATATGATCAGAAGTGTCAAATTTATTTTCCTTAACATAGTTTAGGATAATGTAATTTAGGTACTAAAAGGCAATTTATATATTAGAAGAAAAATTGAGATTTCCTAGGTGCCTTCTGATTTTTGTGGTGGTACTGAACTATTTTCTAGACTCACATACACTATTTACAAAAAAAACACTTAATCATGTGTACATTGATGGACATCAAGATCCCACTCATTTTCCTAATTGTTAATGGGGTGGTTTTTTTGCAAGAATTCAATGACATTCATAGGAGTTTGCAGGAAAGGTAAACCTATGTAGCAACCACATTGGTTATGAAAGTTTCCAGACGTGCAACATCACCACTATGCATAGTCTGTGGACTATGCTGTTTCCCAAAGCATTCTTCTGGAGAAACTTCCTGCTCATGGCTTGGATGGGCATACTCTTTGCTGGGTAAAAGAACGGCTGCATGGCCGGGCCCAAAGAATATGGTGGTGTGGTGAATGGAGTTCAATCCAGTTGGCGGCCGGTCATGAGCAGTGTTCCCCAGGGCTCAGTTTTGGGGCCAGTTCTGTTTAATATCTTTAGCAATGGTCTGGATGAGGGGATCGAGTGCACGCTCAGTAAGTCTGCAGACGACACCAAGTTGGGCAGGAGTGTTGATCTGCTCGAGGGTAGGAAGGCTCTGCAGAGGGACCTGGACAGGCTGGATCGATGGGCTGAGGCCAATTGCATGAGATTCAAGAAGGCCAAGTGCCGGGTCCTGCACTCGGGTCACAACAACCCCATGCAACGCTGCAGGCTTGGGGAAGAGTGGCTGCAAAGCTGCCTGGCGGAAAAGGCCCTGGGGGTGCTGGTCGACAGCCGGCTGAACATGAGCCGGCAGTGTGCCCAGGCGGCCAAGAAAGCCAATGGCATCCTGGCCTGTATCAGAAATAGTGTGGCCAGCAGGAGTAGGGAAGTGATCGTGCCCGTGTACTCGGCACTGGTGAGGTCGCACCTCGAATACTGTGTTCAGTTTTGGGCCCCTCACTACAAGAAGGATGTTGAGATGTTGGAGTGTGTCCAGAGAAGGGCAACGAAGCTGGTGAGGGGTCTGGAGAACAAGTCCTGTGAGGAGCGGCTGAGGGAACTGGGGTTGTTTAGCGTGGAGAAAAGGAGGCTCAGGGGAGACCTCATCGCTCTCTACAACTACCTGAAAGGAGGTTGTAGCGAGGTGGGTGTCGGTCTCTTCTCCCAAGTAACTGGCGAAATGATGAGAGGAAATGGCCTCAAGTTGTGCCAGGGGAGGTTTAGATTGGATGTGAGGAAAAATGTCTTTACTGAAAGAGTGGTTAAACACTGGAAGAGGCTGCCCAGGGAAGTGGTTGAGTCACCGTCCCTGGAGGTATTTAAAAGACATGTAGATGAGGCGCTTAGGGACATGGTTTAGTGGGCATGGTGGTGCTGGGTTGACGGTTGGACTCAATGATCTTAGAGGTCTCTTCCAACCTTAATGATTCTATGATTCTATGCCCAGGCATTGCCTGAGACAGGCACGGGCTCACAAAATCGTGGAATCACTTTCTTTGGAGAGGACTCCTGAGGTTGCCTCGCCCACTCCCCTACGCAGAGCAGGGCCAATTTAGTTAGTGTGGTCTAAGAACATGCAAGTGAGCATGTTAACAACTTAGCAGTTCAAACTGTTGCAGCACAGCATTTGTGCCCATCCCCTCATCCTACTTATTTGGTTTATAGTTCATAGTCCCATGGGAAATGTTCTGGCAGGACTTGACACATACCTGTAAAAATTCAGATGTTGATACCAATGTCATCCATATCATAGAGTAGAAGATCTCCATCTCCAGAGAAACCAGCCAGCACTTTTCAAGAGCATTAATTTCAGAAGCACTATATAGCCACTCTCTCTCTATATTCACTCACTCTAATAGGCACCCTGTCTTCTGACAGAAAAACTGTGGAGCTGGACTCTTACCCCTTAGCTGGGGTAGTCAGAACTTAGAGCAGCAGGGGCAGATATGATCTCCAGAACTTTATTAACAATTATTTCTGGTCTGGAATCATTATTTGATAATGGTTTCAATTAAAACTTGTAAAATGAGAACTAAGTAATACTCTCAAGATGTTTTGTAGACTCTGAGGCACTCCTATTATTTTGTAGCCAGCACAGAGCTTAAAGTTAATATCCTCTGATTTATTGCAGAATGACATGCAGAGCTGAAATAGCTTAATAATATGTCAGTAACATCAACTCTCCCAATTACAACTCAGATGTGCATGAAGGATAAATAAACCAGCAATCTCACTCCATTTTGCAAAGATAAATAAAATGTCTGATTTATTAAAGGTATGTCAAAATAGAGGTATTATTCCTTGGCCTGAAAATAGGCAACAGGCTAACATTTCCTGAATTTTAATCAAGGTCAGATAATGGATCTGTGAAAATGCCACAGTAATCTATGCAGAAAATAACAAACACAACACCTAATGGTTACATGAGGTCCCTTTGAGAATCACTTGGTATATGTCAAAGAACAAATCCTAGTGTAAGTAGCATAATAACTGTATGGTACTTGGAGGGTAAGGTGCTTAGGAGCTTTGAAGATGGAAAAGAAGTCATTTTACTTGTAGCTAAACTGTGGAACTGCAAAAGGGTTATTCTGTCCTCACTTTCTCCTGCCATGGGAGGGTTTGCTTAACACATTTGTGTGCTTCCGTATAAGATCCTCAACACCAGTCATTGAAAATATACTCTTCTGACAGAGACTTTTCATTTGCTCTTCACACTCTTTGCCTGCAGAGCACAGACCTTTACCAGTTCAGCTCCGATTAATCTGCAATTTTATTAGTGATAACATTTATGAAAGTGAATAGAAACTTTATCTAAATCACACATTGAATAAGAATGTCCTCCATTTTCGTACTTGGAGCCAACCCAAATAATATGTGGGCTCGCCATATTCTTCCTATAACTTCAGAACAATTATTCACTCCTTAGTCAAATTCTGTTGTTATTATTATTAGATTATATGTCTTTTGGTGATTAAATATGATGCTTCTTTACGTCAATGTTTAGTTAGACAACTTTGAACTTATCGACATACTGTATTTTCATAGAACCATAGAACTATAGAATAGTTTGGGTTTGAAGGGACTTCTAAAGGTCATCTAGTCCAACCCCCCTGCCATGGGCAGGGACATCTTCAACTAGATCAGGTTACTCAGAGCCCGGTCCAACCTGACCTTGAATGTTTCCAGGGATGGGGCACCCATCACCTCTCTGGGCAACCTGTTCAGGTGTTTCACGACCCTCAGCATAAAAAAATTTCTTCCTTATGTCTACAAAAGATTTATGTAGTAAAGTAAGAAAAATAAATCCATCCATTCTGACTTTTAGACCTTAGCTGACAGCACTAAGCTCAGCATCCTTCAGCCACATAGTCCAATATGAGATATTAAGAGGATAAATGACAGATAAAGTTATTGTATCAAATAGATCAATAGGGCATTAATATTTGACTTCATTTCTGCTTGTTTCCTAGCTGCAAAATGAAGTCTAGGTAATATTTAAAGACATCAGCCAATATTTAACCACTTACTATTTAATGTCAAGTCTGAGAATATTCAGTTTCAAAACCATTTATTGTAAAGTGAAATTAATTATTCTTTGGAGAGTTATAATTTATGTACCAAGTTTATCCTTCTCAGACATTTTCATCAACAAAGCATAAATATCTGAAATTCACAAACATTGATAAATGTTAGCTTTCTTCTATTATTCATAAATTCAAAGATTTATTACAAAAGAATATGTTTACTTCAGGTTCGCATATTCAGCATGTTTTTACTATGCTTGCAATTATTCTTATGTGGTAGATGCTATCAGTGGATCTAAAGTATAGTTGTATGAGAAAATTAAGATGCATCATGCAAGAGCAAATAGCTAACAGTATTAAAACTTTTCAAAGCAATATTAGCATGTAAATATATTTACATAACTAAATAACCTGCATTACCAAATTTTATTCATTTAACCAATAAATTTGATTAAAAACTGCAAAAACAGTCCCAGGAATCTAGAGTCCATTGTTTTCCTAATTATCTGCTCATTCTACTATCTACAAAATTATGCTCCCTGATACTGAATTTTATCTAGCTTCATGACTATATAATTCACTGTCCTTGTCTAATGTCTAGCTTAACGTTTAGGATCTTTGCCTGGCATGAACTAGCTATGAAAAAATTATGTTTCCTGAAGTTGAGCTGAGCTTAGAACCCTTTTTCTAATTCCTTGGCAAATGCTCAAAAGTGAAAATGGAAAGGCATTAACATTGTAATGGATAGGAATCCCTTAATGGGTTTCAATGGCATTTAAATTTCTTGACTATTTCTGAACTGCTCAAACTTCTAAGCTCCAGCCCGAACAGAAACGCAAACAGTTCAAATACCAATTTTTATCAATGTGCAAGAGCCTATCCATAGGTATAGTAGTGACTTTGCTGTTCAAAATTAAGCTAGGCATCTCAAGGCTTGGCATCTCTGGGCAACACATAGTCTAAATGTCTGTCTTGAGCTTAATCACTTGCTTTCCACCTAATGCCATTTTATAAGCTACAGTCGGAGGCATAAATAAGTCCCTGAGGATTTTTTTTTTGACCCAATGAATATATTAGATAGTCATAGAAGATAAAAAATCTTCAACATTAAACACTTGCTTTCAAAATAGCCAAAAGTAATAGATGGGAACTTCAAAGGAAAGAATCTGTATACAAATTCCTGCTATGGTTTACATAAAAGGGAGATTTAAAAACAGGTCTATGCACTCTTAGATGGCAGCCATTATCCTGAGTCAATGCCATGGGGACAGCAACTGAAAACAATGCATTTGGACAATATCTAATCTTTTTTGTCCCTGAGTTCCCATCCCTCTCCTCAATACTTCCAATTGGTTAAGTTAGTATTTGAGTATTTATTTGTATAGCTCCTATATTTGTCTAATTTCCCAATGTGTTGTACTGATGGTCTAACTACAACTTAGCACTGTGTAATCTACTATCAGAAAGACATCTGAAAGTGAGAGATTAGACAATTCAAATCATAACTCCTAAGTTATTTTATGACCTAGCTCTTAATCTCTCTGTGCTTAAGTTCCCCATCTGTAAAACAGATAACTGTATTTGCCTATCTCATAAGGGGGGTGTAAGGATAAGCATGTAAAAGATGCAAAGGTACTGTGGTTAAGTACCAGACATAGACAGCTATGGAAGATGAAGTAATTCTAAAGACAAAGGTCCTACATGGATAAGGAAAACGGATCATGGACAGTCAGATTTAAGAAACAATGCAGATTTAGGAAACTGCACTGCATCCCGTTACTCTGGATGATGTTACAGAATGACTCTATTGCAGTCAGGGTGGGAGGAAAAATATGTATTTCAGTCTCCCTTGCTGATATCTTTCCCAGTGGTATAAACCATTTCAATATTAACTGAAAGAAATTACGTATCACAAAATAGTTGTCCCTAGTCTTAAGAATTTACTTTGTAAAGATAGGACAAGAAAAGACATTAGGTTCTCCATCTTTTTGCTCAATAACAACTCCAGCAGAGCCCTGTTCCAAACAAAGTGACAATGCTGCTTGCTGGGGATGGCTTTTTATTGCCATATTTTGAAATATCCCATGTCACATCTGAGACATCTTGTCAAAAAAATGATCAGCAGCTATTGCCTCATGACCAAACTGTTATATCTGTCACTAAGCAAGACAGCCAGCTTTAAATTCACTTTTCTTATTAAATTGAGCTATTATGTACATGGCCCATAAAAATCTCAATTTTTGTGTGAAAATGAATTAATAAGAATTTTGGAAATCATTGTTGCTAATAGCACTTCCAGATAATAACCAAAATGGATTAACCAATGACATGGAAAAACACCGTGTAGATAAAGTAACACCATACACAGGAGAGCTGACGTTGTACTTAGATCTATGAGCCTTAAACAAGGCAATCAAGCAAAAAATTTAACAGATGCCTAAATTTGTGATGTAACAAATGGATTAACTGATGTCAGCATTTTAAGCACTCTGAATAGCTCTTAAGGGTACTGCCCAAAGAAATGTCAGTGTTAAAATACATTTATTACCTCACTGGGGAGATATAGATTCACTCAGTTACCCTTTGATTTTTGAGTTCAGTAGCTTTTACAGAAGCACAGACATCATATAAATTATATATTTTAAATGGTTTCACCTTGATGAGATTAAATAACTCTTGTCAAGATGTGCATTTTAGCTGTTTGACCTACCACTGAATTTCAAAACAGGAAATTACTTCAATATTCAAGAAGAATAAGAAATCGATTATAAGAAAAACAACAGAAGCCTGAATTTAGTTTGAATTTTTCTGGTGATTATATTTGTTTGACTATTATATTCATAATGACTAGAAGGAAACCCAGTAATCAGTTATTTTAATATGATTTTTTTGGTGCCATAAACTGTCGGCACAGTTTGCTTTCATTTTTCCACTGAGATAACACCACATTTGTTTATTTGAAAGTTCTGACAAATATTTTTTTTAAGTAATTTTGGGGGAAATAAAGTAATAGGCTTACTTCCTGACACATGCAGAACACTCTCTACACTTTTAAAGTGCTCATTTAATTAGGACATTTTCTAAAAATGGCTCCACCTAAGAACGTTTAAGAAAGGGACTGAAAGATGAAATTGCCAAAATTTGACAATTACAGTTATTAAAAGGTAAAGGATTAAAGCAAGATATCTTGCTTTTCAGGTCAGAAAAATCACTTGAGTGAAGACTGCTACTAATTAATGTATAAGCCTGATTACTTTGAAATAAATGAGTAAAACTGAAGGAAATTACTTGATCAAACTCTTAATTGGAAAAACTTTCATATTTCAAAAATATAATTCTTGTCACAGAGCAAGACAGGATAGTCAGTAGTCCAATAACTGGAATACTTGCCAGTGATTCAAAAGATGCAGGTTCAAGATGACATAAGTCATGGATCAAGATAAAGACATAGAGATCACTTAACAATTACCGTCATAGGCAAAAGAGACTTGACATGGGGAAAATTAATTTAATTTATTGCCAATTAAAAGACATTTGAATAATGACAAACAAAGATCAAAATTAAAACAACAGCTTACTCCTACCCTTACCCCTTTCCCAGGCTCAACTCCACTCCTTCATTCCTAACTCCCCTACCCCCCTACCCCAAGTGATGCAGCGGGGATGGGGAAAGGGGTCCATAACAGCTCCTTTCTGCCACTCCTTCCTTCTCCTCCATCCTACAGATGATACTATACCATCTGTATTTTGGCATTGTGGATCTACTGAAATACGCTGTTCAAACTCAGGAAGAATAAATAGATGACAGTTCCCAAGAAGAACCATGAAAATGTACAGCAAGTAAAGCTATAAAAAGATCCACTAGAAGTTGAAGCTATGAATAAACTTATTTAACATATTTATGTACTTATTTAACTCTTTGGTTAGATAGCCATTGGAACAACTTATCAAGGAAGAAATCTCCCTTCTTGTAAATATGTAAATTGAAAATCATATATGAGTCACAGTAAGTGATAGCAGGGATACTCAGTCGTTATTTCAGTGCAAATCTATACATTAAATAGACATCTACTCTTATTCCATTTCTCCTCTGGAATGAATAAACTAATCTCTAGTTCAGGTATTGTGAAATACAGTAGACTAAATAAAGAGGTGACAATTCAAGTGGATTAACTTCTCTTTGAGAAAGGAAATCCGGGCTTTCTGCATCCAGGCCTTTTACATGCATGGAAATAAACTATCCCTTGCTCAAGAGGTATATGCTTCACAAGTGCTACAAAGAGTTGTAATTCCTGAAGAAATATGAATTATGTTCAAAAGTACAGACCAGGAGAACATACACGAGATGTAATAGGATAAGCTCTTGGCAGGACAAGCCATTGGAGAAGCCATTTTAAGTTCAAGCTAATTTAGTCATATCCAAATTCAATTTTTTTTAAATCAGGAAATTGGAAAAAAAAGTATTTATGCCACTTATGGACTTATCCACAGTGATGAAGACCTCCTGTGCTAAAGCAAAACAATTCTGTGTACTACACATTACAAACTGAAAGAGTTTAAGAGGTATTTAGGGTTCACAGACATGGGTCATAGCTCTTTCAGCAAGCATATCTGGAAAATCAGAATTTGAAATTATTACACGTAAAGAATAAGGCCAACGAATGAAATTATATCAGTCAGCATGGGCAGATAGAAGGAAAAGTACTAATACAAGACAAAACAGAACACAGGTAGTCAATAAAGTGGCTGAAAAGACTATGCCCAAACTGTACCAGAAAATGGGTGTAGCTAGTGGGAAAAAAATTAAATTTTTGTCTACTAATAAAATAAATTACTTCTTGACTGAAGAATTACTACTTAGCAAACTGAGTACCATGAGTGAGACAGAGGTATTCAGGTATTCAAAAAAGATTCTCAAAAATTCTTGGAACAGTGATAGATGTATCAATTTTCATATGTATCAGATATATTGTCAAAGAATCACCTGACATACAAGAGATTATTTTTTAATGATGGTTTTGGTGGTAAGGTGATAGAAATTTACACTGGATCAAATGATAACAAGCTTATTCAATTTAAATTATGTTACATACAAGTTTATAGTTCTCTAATACAGATTACTGATTTCCAAGGTCTACCTTTAAACATATTTGGTAACATTTAATAGCTCTAGTCAATGAAATTAAATTATGTGGGCTAAGTTTTGCTTTTGTAAGACAATTAAGAATTGTTTAGGTCAAAGGTGCAAGGCCTACCTTCAGAGTATTTCCCAGAACAGATTAATTCTACACCAAAGGTTTTTGGACCTTTCTGCATGAATAATAATCAGAAAACATAGTGAAAATAAAATGACAGCTTAGAAAAATGGAAAAAGATCAACAAAGAAATGAAAATGAAAATGAAAAGGGTTCTTCATTTACACAGGTAAAAAGGACAGCATAGATGGGATAAATTTAAAGTAATTTAAATTACTTTAAACGGTCCCCAAGATTTAAATGAAAATTTAACCTTTATATATTTTACATCTATATAAACAGTCAGTATAAGGTGTCTTCCTCCTTACTGTGTTTTGCCAATAATAATATGGTTAGTGGTTATGTCCTTATAATGTATGGGTAAAGTTGGTGTATAGAGTTTTTTTTCTTCTTATCTCAAATCTGGAGGCAAGCACAATGACATACTGGATCTATTAAGGTGCTATAGTAGGAAATCAGGAAAGGAAACGGCATTGGCAAAAGATGAAGCCATGTAACTTTTTACGAAGAAGCAGAAGTCAGTGACAACAGTGGTCTTTGAGGGATCAAAACTTAACAAATGGCTTGATATTATAGGATTTGTGTTTCATTGCTTATGAGGGAAAGCAGAATGTATAAAAATTATGTTTTCTAGGGGAATTTCAGAGTTGTAAAGTTAAGGGTGATAGCAGAATTGGCTAAAAATAAATCAAAGCAAATGAAAGAAAAGAAGATTTGAGCATGGCCCCAAAAGTATGGAACAGATAGAAATTAAATAATAAGATTTAGACTGTTTGCTTACTTTTCTTTTAAGTCTTCGCTGGTCTTAATAGTACTTGGAAAAATCCCATAGGAACATTATATTGGAAAATATCCAGAGGAAAAGAAAAAGCAACAGAACTTTAAGCTCAACCTCAATTAAAGAGTATGATTCCTGAATAAATATGAAGGACTTAGATACCAGTGGCTGGAGACTAGTAAAAATTTGTGAAAGAGGACATGAATACTAAATGACTGATTGACGTAAGGAAATAAGAATGAGATATTCAGTCTTATATCAGTACATAGCATAAATGTTCAATAAAAGGTTTTAATAGAGTCTCTGGCAGGTAAATAAGAACAGAAGAAAGGCTTTGTGTCTCTCTCATGTCTTCTTTCCAGCAGTGGCTGTGAGTACTTAGACAAGAGTTAAGAAAACCGCAAACATACTTCAGCTTAATGTCCTATTTTCAGCTCAGTGGCTTGCTGATCGAGACAAGGTTTCAGTATATTTCGTAACATAAGTCCATTTCTTTTTCTACAGGTATGACCTGTTTCCTTCTGTAGGCATGCAACTTTTTATTTCCACTGTGCCCTTTGATGAAGAATTCCATCCTTCAGCAGAATAATCTTATCTTCTTTGTTTTGATCTGGCTTCATTTATTAGTCTCTAGTACCTGACCTGCAAGAAATGCTGGTCAAGGTACTAGACTCAAGTACCTCAAGCCCTATCCACACACATCCGTGACACTCATACCACTTTGTCATATCCTTCCTCTCTTTTCCAGACTTACAAATTTAGTTATTCTTTTCACTGGAACCAGTCCATACTTTTGATCATTCTTGTCTTCCTCCAATTTTCAGTTCTACATTATCGTTTTAGAGATTGAGGAGACCATAACTGTAGACAGTATTCAAGGTGTAGATGAACAGTCTTATAATAAAGTTTTTTCATTCTCTCTTCTTTTTTAATAATTTCAAACATTTATTTCTCACTGCTACTGAGCACTGAGTTGACATTTTACTGAACAATCTGCAGTAAAATAAGATCTGCTCCTAAATGGTATTGGTGAGTTCAGAATCTATCATTTTGTATGTAACTTTTCCAGCTGCATTTTTTCATATTTATCTACACAGAATTTTATCTGTTATTTAACCTCCCAGATACTCAGTCTCATAACTCTTCATATCTTCAACTGACCCTTGTTACTTATTACTCTGAATAATGTAGTATCTTCAGCAAACTTTCGTGCCTCCCTACTCTCTCCACTTTACATCATTTATTAATATTTTGAGCAACACAGATTGCAGCACATATCCCTGATGAGTTCCACTGCTGGCATAATTCTGCTCTCCTGAAATAATTTACTCCTGTTCTGTTTCTTACTTTAACCAGTTACTTACCCATATGAGGACCTTCCTCTTGTGCCCTGCCAGCTTAAATTCTTTTGCTGAGAGTATTTGCCAACAGCCTTTTGGAAACCCAAATAGACTTATTACATCCAAGTTTACACTGGCCCAGTGTTGCAGAGTAAGTCATTTCTGCTGTTTGGAAAGGTTTGAGCAGAAACATACACATTACTCTTTAAAATGTTAACCTACTTATCACATGTAATACGGGGTAATACTTTACATATGATTGCTGAGTCGCGGAAGCAAAATGTGGTGAATGACATTACTTGTTTTTCCACTTAGGGTGTGGGGACCTGTTGTAGGTTACCGGCAATGTGCATGCAGCACACTTAACCAGGAAAGGCACTGCTAAAGCAATCCCCCTCTCTGCTCTTCCTTTCGTCGTCTTCTCATAGGAGCTCTGATACCATCCTGTGCTTGTACTGTCTGCTACAGACTGTATCAAACAAGTTTCCCTTATCAACATGATTATGGACCATCTTGGAAGGTTTGTGAGGTCACGTTGACTCTTCCCAAGTATAACATATTCATTCATGTGTCCACTAATTCTAGCTCTTGCAGGATTCTTATTCTATAAAGGATTAGCAAGGACAATCTAGGATTCAGTCATGAGAAATGAAACCCAATACTGTGCTCAGCACCTTTCTCACAAAACTAAACTAATAATGGTAAGGCAGTTTGGTGGTTAAAATGATACAAATTGGTGTTCTGTTTATCTTTGATAATCAGCTAGAAGAGGATTTCTAAAGAAAGAATATAAATAACAGGAAAAGATTTGCAGTTTGCATCTATTAATAGCTAGTGATGGTCCTGTTCCACTTCATTTATCCAATTCTAAAGAATTCATTTATTTATAATTTCTGGCCTCCACTTAACTTCTAAAAAAAAGTATTTCCTAGTTTTAACTTACTACCTCATAATTTTGTTGTTTCCACCATGTCTTGTGTCCATTCTTCCCCACTCATTGCCCTTCGTCATTTGGAGTTTTATAGATCTCTATAGTATTTTAGTCAAAGGAGAACTAGTTGAAAACCCACTTGTACTTTTTGATCATCTTTGAGCTTGCTATTCAGCTAGATTTCTTTAAATGGAATTACGTGTGTGACAAGAATCCTGACTGCAATTCTGAAAATATATGATATACATCCTTTATTTGTGAGAACTGCTTTCTCCACTGAGCCTTTGGATAAATATATCTAAATGTTGATATTGGTTCATTGGCTTTAATAAGCTTTTTGCTGATATACATCTCTCCCATCAGAAACCGCAGGCTCAACATAACAAATCCATGTCTGTCATTGTTTTTAAAAGTTCCCTGCATTTGTTTGTATTTCATACACATTAATTGAATCAGGGTTTGGGATTTTTTCTGAAAAAAAAATATTATTTGGATCTGTGATGAACAACTGTCATTCAGCAGACTGTAAAGTAAAAATTAATATGAATTTACAAGCAGCCTATATATTTCAGCACAGCTGCTATTCTACAGAGAAAAGGGATTTCTAAATCTTTACAGATATGATTCTCACACGCTTGGATGACATTTGCTCTTTGCAGACTTGACATGGATATGAATAACATATTAGTAAGCTAGGCTGAGGGGTTTTGACTAAAAACGGTTGGTCCCTGTTAACTAGGACTTAGTTCTGGCAGTAAGATTAAGCCCTGACTAACAGCATTTACACTCTGACACAACATCCTTTTAAAGCTCTGAAACAGTTATACAGGCTGCCCATGCTGCACAATGATCTTAGCCACCATGACCATTTTTGCTGTGGATACTCATTTTATGAATGTCACACCTTGAGTTAGGCATGCATTCTTTGGAGAGAACAAGTAAGAGACCTCTAGAAATTCCCCCACATACCAACAACCTCTGCCACACCTTTGTCAGTCCCATCTCCCGATCCTGCCACAAGACTGTGGCAGTATTCTGCACCTACTACATCATTCTCCTTTCCCAGCAACCTGACAGAGCTTTCCTGAATAACTATAATATTTGTGTGAAGACTGTTCTGAGCATATTGCATATCTCTACCAAAATCTCAGGAATTCCATTCTATATTAAATGTTGTCTTTCTCAAAGATAACCTAACTAAGGACTGTATCCAGTCCCATAACTCCCAGAGACAAAGACAGAGTTGGAATAAATTCATAAACTTCAATACAAAAGCTCTTTTTTATGTCTGAGAATTTGACAAATATGCAAATCATCAAACAAAAGAAAGAGGTAACAATCAGGAACGTGGGGGGTCAACTTGATTGGATTTTGCTTGCTTTTGACTCAGCACTAATGGAAGTAGTAGTAAAATAAGATGAAAAGCAAAAAGGGTAATTTATCGTGCTTTTGTTCTGGGAAAACATTAAGGCAATAATTATCTGTGAATATGTATTATAATGCTAGCAAAAGCATGCAGACTGCAGCCAGCAAAACAGTTGTAATAAAGCCATCTCCCTAGCTGAGCTATCCCCTGGGGTTTTATGAAGACTGAGTCAATGAGAAAACATTACAATCTTTTCTGAGTCAAATCGCATATACTAACAGAGATTCATGGTATAGCTGACCATTCACCAGTCTAGTAAACCATTAGCTTACGTTTATATATAAAGACTCTGTGCGTGAGAGAAAGGAAAACTTTTAGTCTGGAGATATGCATTAAATCTCTCATAAGTAGAAATTTTAAAGAAATTAAATTGAACTTCAGGATGAGCTTTGTGAATAAGGCTATTTTTATAACCTAGATCTTAAATAATTCACAGAATAGTGTCTCTGGGAAAGCTGTTGAAATGTACAATGTACATATTTTTGTGAATTATTTAAGTTCATTGGAAGAACTTCTAAGGGGCACAGGGCTTTTTCAGGGAAAGGGGGTATTTTGCATATTGGCATTGCAAATGTTTTGAGAATAGTGCTCTAAAGGATTAATTGTATAGTGTGCATTAACCAAAACACTGAGCAAGGCATAAACAGGAAAGAGGAAGACAAGAATGTATTTGAAGAGTTTTCACATAAAGTTCCTGTTGCTAGGGAAACCATTTCCTTCATCCGTACTTCTTCCAAATGCGTCTATCTCAAGGTCCCTCAGACAGTGCAGATCACAATCTGGTATCTTGTGAAATGGAAAAAAAACACATGTATGTCTATGTATGTATATATGTTACAGAGTAATAAGTGGGTTTTTTTAATAATCCACAGAAATTGTAGAAGATTCATATCTGCAACATCATTTTGAAGGTCACAAAGAAACCTATAAACAGCAGCCATTGTATTTTCATTTTGTTTGCAAGTATTTTTACCTTACTCAGGTATTGTGTGCCTAACTTCCATTGTGTCACTGTTACACCTACACTTAACATTTTTAAATAATAAATGCATAAGACATTCTACTTTTATTAATCACTCACTGAATCCTTCAGCTTGCTACATATTATTTTTCAATAAAGAAGGAATAAGTCTGGCATATAGCTGCCTGGCTTGAACTCAGGGTTTGACCCAGAGACCAAATAGATCTACCACAGTTGTGCCTGCAGGCATACTGACAGCACCAAGCTTCAGCAAGCACTGCCTGCCATCACTCTGCCTCATTTAATCTCCTGGTTCAGTGGAGTAGAGAAGTTCACAGAACTAGGCATCATTTCTGCTTGAGAAATGGTAGTTTTTCAGTATCTGTCATCTCCTACATAAGGCTGAAGTCTGTCCAGTTCTTCTTTCACTTCATTCTGCCCCACCTTTGACTTAAGAAAAACCAGTTTATGCCAGCACTGGAAGGGTAGATCAATGAAACACTGACAGAATGACTTAAGATGGAGAGCAGAAACTAACAGCATCATTCTGCCTTTCAGACTGGAGCCACCACCTCCACAAAGCAAGTGTAGTTCTGTCTTTCAAATGAAGTGAGAACTGCAAGCATAAGTGTGCCAAGAAGGAGACAACTAGGCTCACTCCATGCTTAAAATATTGTCTTCTGTCTCCTAAGAAGAGAGGAAGACAAGCTTTCAGAGCTGAACTCTGGTTTCAGCTTAAAAATAAAGGTTGGAATTTGAGAAGCACTTACTTTAAGGATTTCTCAGTGTGGCAAGATATGATGTAGGATGTAAACACAGGTTCTAATCTGGATTTAATGTGTAATATAATCATGTGATCACTATATTTTTTGTGACTCTGTAAGACATCAAAATTCAGGAGTTTGCTGTTGTTCCATTTCTGTAGCACATCTGCTAGTGAAATAGCATACATTGTCTTTTTTAGCACTATGTTTGTGAATATTCTTCAGACAAAATCATAATAAGCTACTCCTGACCTTAAATTTAAGCAGGAAGTGCTTTGCCAAACTAGAGTCAGAGAGAAACCTGATTTTTTAAAATGGTTTCTCAAAGGTGAAAAACAGGAGGAACCAAGAATAGGTCCTGAATCAAAATTCAATGAAAGAAACTTTTAATTTCTACTCTCTCTCTATTTCTACTTTTTGGTTTTGATTGCCATTGATGACGTGTTGATTGTACAGGAATAAAAGAAGACACAGCCACAGTTGAAGGACATCACAGTTTGTATCAGAAAAAAACATTGATGTTTAGGCCAAATATTTTGGTTAGAAAACAAATTTAATTGAAATCTGAAGTTTTGGAAAACAAAACCAAGTTGTTTCTTAGTGGAGAGTTGGTACGACAAATGATAATTGTTTGGATAGGGACAGGTACTAAGGGGTTTGTAAGGAAAAGGAGTTGTAAAAAAAAGGAAATTTTTTCCAACATCTATATACCTTCATAGTTGGTAGCCCTTTATCAGGCTTATTCCCCATTACTCACTCCACAATGTCTACTTCCCATTTTTAAAGTAAACACAGACATTTAGGGATGCCCAGCACCTGGGATTATGCAAGAAAACATAACTTGTATTTTGCCTTCTTTGTGAAATTTCTTCTGATGCTTGGTAAGACTGAGTTTACTAGACAGACTCATAGAATCACAGAATCATAGAATCATTAAGGTTGGAAGAGACCTCTAAGATCATCGAGTCCAACCGTCAACCCAACACCACCATGCCCACTAAACCATGTCCCTAAGCGCCTCATCTACCCGTCTTTTAAATACCTCCAGGGATGGTGACTCAACCACTTCCCTGGGCAGCCTCTTCCAATGTTTAACCACTCTTTCAATAAAGAAATTGACTCATGGCAGAAGCTAAACTGCCAACTGCTACCAGAGCTGCCACAACTGCTGCTAAGTCTCATGGTTATCTAAACAAACTAGTCTGTCTCCTGAAGTTCTCTATCCAGCACTAACTACCACAGTAACTAAGTTGTTGGTATGTAATTTTAAACCTGCCTGTGCTGGCCACAGACGGGAATGCTGGCAGCCAGGTGGCGAGTGGAAGGGACAAGCCTGTCCATCTGCATGCAGCAGCCCTTCTCCAAACTTTTTTCTAGCCTCACCTTACAGAAATTACTTACTGCAGTTGGAGTCGGCATGCTGGATGCAGGCCAGGCAAGGGACCTTATTTTTAATCAAGCTCACTGTGCAGCCATCCCTGAATTTGAAATTCGTGTTGTATGTTGTTTCAGCAAACTGATAGATGCTGAGATCATAAACTAGCTATACTTTATCACTACTAGCTGTGCAATCAACAACAAAGCAACTGCAGTTCCTAAACAACACAAAACATAAGCTCAAGAAGATGCAGTGGAGAAAGTACCTCTTAAAAATGGTGACCAATGACTGTTTCAAGGTGGGCTGTGACCAGTTATGTATCAACAGCATATCACATTAAATGTTTTAAACATCAGCACTGGTAAAACATGGTTGTGTGTTTTCACCCATTTGAAATAGGGTTTTGATGCCACACTGTTTAGTAGCTAACATGTTTTGGTAGCTGGTAGGATTTGCTACTGCTTCATAATCTTTTTTTTTTTTTTATTTCATGTCTCTGCTGTAAATTAATAACTTGATTTCTGAGTAGTATAAAAGCCATTATACAGAAGCTGGCCAAAAAATCTCTCCCAGGTAATGCATGAAAAGAAGAGGAGGATGACCCTGCTCTATGACTTTATGATACATATCTATAAAACTTAAGTAATGAAAGAAATTAATTTACAGGTTGGAAATTCCCAGTCATGTTCTTGGATGGAAGAGACAACCTTCACAACCCTAAAAGGAAAAAGCAGGAGGCACTCAGTCCTCCCATCCTGAAAATAGCTACAGAAATGGTGGTGATGCAATACCCAACGTATCCACATAGCTCTGCGCTTCCCCTTTTAGGAACTTCACCAACATTGCAGGACCCACCTCAAGGAGGCCCAGAACCAAATGCATGACATGGATTGTGTCAATGACATGACATGGATTGTTCCCAAGAGAGATCAACCTAGGATCATCACCAGCGTGGCAGCAGCAGGTATGCGCAATGCCAAACTGCTGTGCTACAGCTGCATAAGACTAGCACAGGGGAGGAAAGTCCAACAAAACCCAGATCAACCTGGGTCCCCAAAAGAGTTCTGCTGCACCACACTGTACAAAAAAATTCCCATCCAGTTTATGTATCCTTGTATCCATAAATCAGTGGTATCATTCTCCGTCTGGAGAACAATGTGATCTCAAAACTCAGAGGAGTTGATTTTACCAGCCTCCAGAAACCTGTCAGAGATAAGTCAGTGTGGCATTTGTCACTGGGACAGCTGGCTTCATGGAGACTTGTGACACTGCTCTCATGGCAGCAGGTTAATGTCTCTTCCTGGAGTGTAAAACCATTTGGGTTTTCCTGAAAACACTTTAAGGGCATGAGGCAGCCTTTTGCATCCGTTCTCAGGGGTGACCTCACAAACTAGTGTAGTCAGATCACTATATTAACCTACTATAATCATATTATTATAAATAAATTATAATAATAAAATTACAATATTAATCTCATCACATTAATACTTTATTACCAAACCTAAACTTTGAACAAATCTGTCTTTCCAAACTATGGGATTGGCTTAAAGTTTATGAGATTTGTAAAAAATAATGAAATTTGGATTTCCGCTGTTCAGTACATACTCTGAACCTTAAAATGTCAGCAAACATAATGTCTAAAAAGACACCAACTTAATAAAAAGACACTACAGAATGACACCATATCTTAGGAAAAAATATTTCTGATATTGCTTCACTATATGCTTCAATAAAAGCACAATGTGTAACACGGACTATGTGAAACTTGAAATACATATCCCTATAATACCAGCTTTATTTAATTAGATACAAACATTATCAGCGCTTTAAAAGCTGTACTTCTTTTACCTTGTGCATTGTTATTGCAACATTTCATTTTGATTGCCACAGATTCTCTCTGAGTTCAGGGTAAGTTTTTTTTTCTTTCTTTTTTTTTTTTTTTAATTAATACTTTTCAGTCCGATACTTCTTTTTGTAATGATCTTTTGTGATGACTGAAAAGGATGATTGATGGTATTTTTTCCCAAGATACTTTTAATTGAATGTTTGACAGTTTTCTACTCCTCTAAACACTTCACATCCACTATTTCTGTGCTTAGTCTCTGTCTTCATTTCATCTGTCTTGTCAGTCAAGGTTGGGGGGAAGAAATAGGTATTTTATCATCTACTTTTTTAAAAGAGGGAAGGTGTAAAGAGTGCTTTTCTGTTTCTTTCTACACAGATTCTGTTGGGTAAAAAGCACAACAAAATTATTCATATATTAAATATCAGCTTTATGTATGAGCCTGATTTTTATTCGTATAAATAATAAATTTAAAAATTATAATTCATCAGACTTGTTCCTCACATATAATCCTCATGAACAAGTCTCTACAGTGTTAAGCAAAGTTAAGACAAGCATGCCTTGGCATTTTAATTCTACTAAAATTCTATTGCACCAAGGTGTTGGTTTGCCTTTTTCTCCCCCAGCAAATGCGTATGTATATTCACAGTATTAAAATTTAACTACTGCAAGCAGCCAAACTGCAAGTACTACTTCAGCACAAAACCATGGATAGTTTACAAGCCACCTTCTGAATGAGAAACATCTTACAATATTCTTTCAGAAGTTTTAAAAGTAAGAAAAGAGTTTCTCATTGCTGGATAGAAACGTATATTAATTCTACTTTCCCTTGAGTTCTAAAGTGAAAGTGGAAGATGAAAAGCCCTAGACTTTTGTTTTGAAAATATGTTTGAAATATTATTCACGGAGCCTGAAATTTTATAAGGAAGATCCATTTCCACCATCCGTTGACTTTAAGATAAATGAAGTAAAATTGTCAAGATAATTCCCACATTTGAAAATACTTTCTGTGCTTTCAATAAAATGTGTAAATTTTCCTTGCTGGGTGTTGTGGTTTAACCCCAGCTGGCAACTAAGCACCACACAGCCACTCGCTCACTCCCTCCTGGTAGGATGGGGGAGAGAATTGGAGGGGTAAAAGTGAGAAAACTCATGGGTTGAGATAAAGACAGTTTAATAGGTAAAGCAAAAGCCGTATGTGCAAGCAAAGCAAAACAAGGAATTCATTCACTACTTCCCATCGGCAGGCAGGTGTTCAGCCATCTCCAGGAAAGCAGGGCTCTATCATGCGTAACGGTTACTTGGGCAGACAAACACCATCACTCCAAATGTCCCCCCCTTCCTTCTTCTTCCCCCGGCTTTATATACTGAGCATGACGTCACATGGTATGTGTCGTGGTTTAATCCCAGTCGGCAACTAAGCACCACACAGCCGCTTGCTCACTCCCCCCCCACCCGATGGGATGGGGGAGAGAATTGGAAAAGCACAAGTGAGAAAAACTCGTGGGGTTGAGATAAAAACAGTTTAATAATTGAAATAAAATGATGATGATAATAATAATATGATGATGATAATAATACTCAAAGCAAGTGATGCACAGTACAATTGCTCACCACCCGCCGACCGATGCCCAGCCAGTCCCCGAGCAGCGGCCCCCC
>NW_008825615.1:18455086-18511146 GCF_000699105.1 Pygoscelis adeliae
TGTGTGCTCTCCCAACTTCTTGCGCACCCCCAGCCTACTCGCTGGTGGGGTGGGGTGAGAAGCAGAAAAGGCCCTGACTCTGTGTAAGCACTGCTCAGCAATAACGAAAACATCCCTGTATTATCAACACTGTTTTCAGCACAAATCCAAAAGATTATCCCATACTAGCTACTATGAACAAAATTAACTCTATCCCAGCCAAAATCAGCAGACTGGGATTGAATTTTTGTATTCATATTTGTAACTGCAAATATTTTTTTAAAAATGGAATGTATAACAAAATTTTCAAGAATTATCAAGACAAAGCATGTCCAGTCAAAGATATTCATGGATTAAAGAGTTCACAGGTTCATCAAGCAGAAGAAAAAAATCACTTCGTACCTAGCTGAAGGAATGGAGTTTACTTTTTTTACAAACAATAGGCTGCAGGGTTCTTTCTATTTCTTTGGTCTGTGGTCTGGAAGAACAGTTGTGTGCCCTCACTGTTTATACAACTCTCTTGTCTGCTTACAATGACCCCATTCCAAAGGGGAAATGTAAAAACTTGCTCCCTGTATCTCACAGTGAGGGTGAAAGTTTCTTTCAGATGCTACGTGAATCTTCCCCAGCTCCTTTCAAAATAGTTTCCAAGACCTCTGAAAAATTTCACCCTTAAAGTAATAAGAATGCTTTGTTTTCCCACTGTGTTTGAAGTCCATCAGAAAATGGGCGCCTGTTTTAGGGGAATATTTACAGTGTGTTTTGTGGTGCAGACTTTAGTTAAGCCAGCTCTGAGTATCTCACCTTGAAACTGGAAGCAGAACTGGCACATGGAAAGGACCCCAAACAGCACTCCCAGCTAATCAGCACAGCACAGCATCCTCCTGAGACCCCACTCCTCAACTTCTCTCGCGGCCTTGTGGATCCTTCTCACTTGCAGCTGGCTTGAAGAACTCTGCCCCATGTTTTATTTCACCCTGTAAACACACTTCAGGTCTTGATTTGGGGTCTGTCAAGTGGCTTCTCTTGCACACCTCCTTAGTATTTAGCAAGCATGCTTCTCTGTTTTTTCTGATTGGAGGCAAATTACTGTGAAGATTCTGGTTGGAAAACTGAATATTAACAAACTTTCTATTCAGCATTCACTAGTGAAATCCTATTAGCTTTGAAGTTATGAAATTATGCTTCATTTCTCCTTTTTATATCACACTATGAGGTATTAACATCCAAAGAGGGTTTGTATCCTTGCTTAAAACAAAACTACTGTGTTTTTATTGCATGTTTGCAACTCAGAACAGGCATTGTCTCCTGTGGCGGACTACCATTAATAGTAGCGACTGCTATAAAACTATTTGGAATGCCATAACCTTATAATGGCAGTTTTGGGTTTGGGGTATTTTTGCATTTAGTGCATGGCTACATAAGAAAAAATTCTGAATACAGTGAATGATATTTTAACAAGGGAAGAGAAGGGAAGGGAAGGGAAGGGAAGGGAAGGGAAGGGAAGGGAAAAAAGATTACAGTCTTCTGTTATTATTGTTGTTATTCTCTTTTTACTATAGCACTGAACTGAACTGTAAAGGATAGAAATCACTGATATAAGGACCACAGGGAAAATTCTTCTCTCAGTTAACTGATGCAAGCCCCATTGACTTCAAAGGGAACTTCAGACATGTAACTGAGGACAGAATTGACCTCAGAACTTTAAGTCAAGGTCTCGTCTCACACATACATCTAAATCAAGTCATGAAGTTTCTGAGCTTCTGCCATGTTGCCAGTCAGGTATTTTTCAATAAAGAAGCTATTTTTTTAATGCGAAACATAGTGTCTTCCAGAAAAAAAAAAAATCTCTAATCGCAAATTTCTGATGATGATACATAAGCCATAAGAAAACTCCTTTCATCAGTATTTAATTTTTCTTGTTCTGTGTCTGTCTTACAAAGTCATTTGCCTTTCTTACATATCTTATTTATTTCTGAACTATTTATTTAGGAATTATACTCCAGGATATACTCTTCCATCCAAGCACATATATTCTGCTCAACCATAATGGGATTTAGTGGCAGGACTCAGTCATACAGTCTGCAAAAAGTTGATGCTTATTATCTCACGCAGGCAGACACTTCTCTGAGTAACATTTGCCCTGCTCAAAACAAAAAAATCCATATTTTGCTACTGTAGCTGGCTTTATAAACATTCCTCCTACATATACAATTGCAGTAGCATTGTACAGCACACTGATTCTAGGCTAGGACCAGTGCCTCCCAAGCTGTCTTCCCCAACTGTCTTTCCACAACAGCAGGATCCCACAGATTACCGGTTGAAGATATATAGATACCTCACTTGACCAAGTATTCTGCAATGGAACAATCACAACTATGCTACATGTTATGGGAACACCTGCTGAATTGGCTGATATTAATTGGAGAGAGCAGAAGGTAGTAAAGCTCAACCTCTAAGTCTTCCTTTTATCATTGCCTGTGGAGCGCTCTGCAGATGGTCTGCGGAGTAAGCAGCAAAATTTACAAATCTGTCAACTCACTGTCATCAGAGAGGAAGTTTGAAAGTGGAAGTGGTCCTTTGTTCAAAACAACTGGGAAATGTAGCAAAGTCTCAACTCAAGGATGGATTTGATAAACTTCGCAAAATCTATGTATTAAAAAATGCAAAATGTTTTGGAGTAGGAAGGGAGAAGAATTATGTTCAGATATTTATAACTTCTTTTCTGTCTGATTCATAATTTGCAGGATTTAATGGGTAAATGAGGACAAAGTCTTTCTTCTTCTTGAAATAAAATTCATCAGAGATTCCTAAGTTTTAAATCCAAAAAGTGTGTTATGATCATCTACCCTGACCTTCTGAAATATTATAGGCCATGCAGCTTCTGTCAGAAATGCTTGCACCACAATTTTGTTTGACTTGCTTTATGTAGCTGGATTTTTCTCGTATACCAGCAGATGTCTGCATTATAGACACCTACATCTGAGCTAATCACTTAGTCTACCTTTAATGTCAGTGAATAGAAATAGGTACTTTTAGGGTATGGCTGACCTGACCTATTCTGAGTGTCAACATTAGGATGGAATAAATTGTGTCTTTAAAATGCCAGATGTAGGTATATGCAATGTAGGCATATATCTTTCCTCAGAACAATGTTATCAAAAATTACTAGGTAAATTGTTCAAAAAGTAATTATCTGTATTAATATTGGGCACTTGAATTGTTCAGCATCAACTTCAGATCACTGGGCATTGTTATACTTCCTTCTCCTAGTTTAGAGAGATACCAGCTACCTGTTGTTCCAGTTAGTTCATAAGCTCTTCTCCAGGTTGTCCATTTTCAGAAGGGTACAAAGGTTTGGGGGAGTTCTCTTTTATTTGTTTTTATGGCTTTTTTTTTCTCCATGTAATCCTTTTTAAATCTACTCTTGTGTTTCATTTCAAAAAATCACTAGAAATTGAAAAGATCTAAACACAGGACAGTTCATCTTCTTGTTCCCACTATTGTAAATACGGACTAACTCTAGCAAAAGAATGGAATCACATTAGATTTAAAATGAAGTCAGACATCTGTTATGGGTAAGTAAACAGATTTAAAGTTTGTGCTTATTGTGCTACCTTGAACATTTGCTGTGGAGGAAATGTTCCAACTCACACACTTACACATTGCTCTTAAGCAGAGCCAACCCTGAAAAAATGACCAGATGAACACAAAATTTCTTCTTCTTGTTCCTCTTAACATGTCATGAGCGATTAGTGACAGAAACCTCTGGTAGCCAAAGTTCTGTCAGAGTTTCCATCCACAGGGATTTATACTGCTGTTAAAAACCGTTGGTAACTCTTTCAGTTCACAGTCATCATATCTCTATTAATTCATACATGTCAAATTACATCTAAGCCAGAAGAGACGCACTTTTATTTCATTTCCTTTCATGTAAATTGGTTTGGATACTTTTGATTTAAAGATATTTAAAGTCATACTACCAGGCATATCAACCACTGTGACGGAAGTGGGCAGCTTTAATCTCTTCCTCACTGGGGTTCATAGATAACTTCCCATAGGAGAATACAATGAATCACTTGATCTCAGCTAGCTTAGATGAAATTCTGAGGTGGAGAATACTGTATCTTACATCACCGAAATCCTTCCAGGTAGATTTACTAGGCACCCCCAGTGTTTTCCTCATGTTTCTTACTAGCATAAAATTAATCTTGCCAGAAAGTAACCTACTGTTTCAAAAAGCAGCAATATGTTAATTTCTAATCATATCCTCATTCCTTGCTTTTCAGAAATATGTGCAGCAGAGATATGAAAGAAGGTATACAAAAAGTACAGCACCGCAAATTATAGAAACACATAAGCACATAAAAGCTGTCAAAGACAGAAAAAGCAGTGCAAGGATTTAAAGACACATCCCAGGATGGTAACTGATTTTAATGAAAAAAAGAAATTGTAGTAAAAGAAGCATTTATGGTATGTAGCACATTTTTAATTTCTTTTCTCAGGGATTCCTTTCCAGCCTCTATTAATGCTTTGTTCAACCTCTGCTATAATTGGTCATTAATACACATGAATTTCTCCCAATGAGCTTAGGGGTTTGAGTTTAACGTTTTGTCAGAATTATTTTTTTTTAATTTATATGTCACTTTTGGTAGCTTTATTTTATCATCGCAATTCACACAATAGCTCCACTAATTTGTTTCTGTTACTGAGAATCTTGAAAAGAGTGCAAATGTATTATAAAGAGCCTTTTGTTAATTTTGTTGTTATTATTATTTTCATAGGCCACCCTTAAGGTAAAAAAGCAGCCTGAAACAAAAGTATATGTATGATTAATCTTAAAGGTCTGACACAGTCCAGTCAGGGAAGGAAATTTGTAATCTAGTATTAAGGTGCTTAAGCCTGCTCATCAATAATACTGTGAAAGAGATACGGAAAAACAATGAGCTACAGATGAACTGTTTGTTCTCTGCACCTGCGTAGAGAGACCTTTTACCTAGCAAAGATGTTGCCATTGACTTTATCAGTATGAGAAATGCAAGCAACTGTTCAGGGAATAATACACTCTTCTGAGAGACAAGAAGACAAAAAAGAAGACAATGCTACCTTAGCCTTAATTTCCATCCTTGGTTAAAGAGAAGGAAACAATTAGGAATAAGAACAATCTATACTGAATTGGGAAAAAAGATGAGGGAAGATATCAGTATAAATCAGATCCTACTAAGTGCAGAAAAACAGTAAGAAAAATGAAGTCATCAAGGGGAAAACTCCAGTTGGCAGAAAAAGGGCAATATGAAAGAAAACTGTAGTTATTTACTTCAATAAGTTTAGGACTGAACAAACCTTGGGAATAGCATAGGCCCATTATTGAATGAAGATGATGATATTATTAACAATATGCAGAAAAGGCAATTGTATTCAAATATACAACTCCTTTTCCTTTCTTTTTTTATCGAAAATAATACATATATACACACACACATATATATATCTCACAGGAGGAATATGAGGCCCTTTTCTGTTCATTAGCAAGTAACAATTGTCTCCTACAGGTAAATATTTAAAAACCAGCAACCCTGCTCAATCTGTATTCAACAGCCCGTATTCCAAAGCGTTAATGAAGATTTCTGGCTTGAGCATGCAATGTGCTCTTGTGGCAAAGAAGGTGAACGGTATCCTGCACTACATTAGGCAAAGCATTGCCAGCAGGTCGAGGAAGGTGATGCTTCCCCTCTACTGAGCACTGGTGAGGCCACACCTGAAGCATTGTGTCCAGTTCTGGGCTCCCCAGTACAAGAGAGACATGGACATGCTGGAGAGAGACCAGCAAAGGGCCACAAAGATGATACAAGGACTGGACAGGAGCATCTCTCCTGTGAGGAAAGCCTGAGAAAGCTGGGACTGTTCAGCCAAGGGAAGAGAAGGCTCAGGGGGGATATCATCAGTGTCTACAAATACCTGAAGGGAGACCGTAAAGAATATGGAGCCAGGCTCTTTTTAGTGGTGCCCAGTGAAAGGTCCAGAGGCAACGGGCAAAAACAGCAAGTGCCATCTGAACATCAGGAAACAGTTTTTTACTGTGACTGAGCACTGGCACAGGTTGCCCAGGGAGGTTGTGGAGTCTCCATCCTTGGAGATATTGAAAAGCTGGGGGTTGGACCAGATGACCTCCAGAGGTCCCTTCCAACCTCAAACATTCTGTGATTCTCTGATTGACATAAGAATTAATTTTTTCCCTTTATTTACTAAGAAGCATATTCTACCATCACTGTCCCTAAATTATACATTCAGCTGTCTTCCTTGCATTTATTAGATCATTTTCTTATGTATCATGTAAATTTTGAAGGGCTAGTCCCTAGCAAAACATGAACCTGATGCAGAAGCCATTCAAGACAGCAAGGTCCTAAGTGACCACATAATCTCATTTCCACACTTTGTTCTACTCACTGAACATAATAACATAAGAATGGTAAAAGAACAGAATGAAGACAAGGACAAAAAGATTATGCAGGCACTTGGGAGGTTAATGCATGTGGTTCTGCTTTTTTCATAAGCTAATATGTAATTATTTTCTTCAATTAGATGAAATCAGTTAAAAAGCTTAACTAATCAATTACTAAAGAAAACTTAAAGAGGAAGAAAAAAGGCCCTAAGGACCTTATTTTCACATTATTTAACAAGTTAAACAAAGACAAATGAATGCTAGTCATGTACTATGCGCTGTAAGAAAAACTTTCCTCTTCCAAAATTTGTCTGGGTAAGCTATACTTTTCTAGCATCACCATTTAATTCCTTAATGAACCTTTAGAAGATTGTTTCTGGTACTCAAGCATCAAGATGACATTTCCCATAGTTTTGCCAACTTTCACCAATAGTGTTGTATAATCTTCCAAATAAAGACTACTAATAGGGTATCTGTGTAATCTTACAAGAATTGGAACCAGAACTTTCAAGTATTTTCATAATTGGCAAGGCACTCTGGAGGACAGGTGCTTTTTCTTTGTGGACTACTGGGAATGGCATTTCCAAATTGGCTGCAAGAAGATTTCCCAAAATTAATCAGAAGTCCTTCTGACTGACTCCCTTGGCCTTCTGCTCCCACTTGTTCTGCAGCACGAAGAACACAGGGAGGTCAGGAAGAGAGAAAGAAAAAAAAAGGACAAACCAGATCTCTTGAGTTTATTTGTATGTGTGTCAATTAAGGCCAGAAGAAATCAATGGAACATCTTACCTCATCTACTACATAAAAGTCTACCAGATTACATCCACTTACTTCTGTGTTGTGCCCAGTAACATCATCTGATTTCACTGAAGTATATTTTACTTGGAAAATACCTGTTTTCAGATAAGGGTCTTTATTAATAGAGTCTCTGTTTTCCTTACTACTCTGTTACAACTGCTGACCATTTCTTTCTTAAAAAGCAGTGTCCTATTTATTTCAATTTGTGCACCTTCCCATTGCTGTCATTACATCTTGCTATAACTTTCTCCACTAGATCTGAGAGTAGCAGGAACTCAATTTGTTTTCTCTAGGAAGATGCTATACATCAAGACTATTCTCAGCCTTCTTTGAAGCAAGCAGAGGAATCTTTAAGACTTACATGACAAGCTATAGCTACAAACATTGTACAAATACAGATTCTCTCCAGAGCTACTTTTCAAAAAATTCAGTAATCCTTTCTGTCTTTATTTCTTTCTAAATGCCTATGCATTTTCCTCTCTTAAAGATGTGCCTGTATCTTATCCTCACCATTGTTTAACTCTGCAGAAATTCTAGATGTGGTATCTGGAGAATTTTGTCAGTAGTAATTTTGTATTTACTTCCAGATAATTGGTTAAAATGATGAATAGCCTTAGGCTTAATTCTGGTCCCTCTGGAACCTCATAGAAATAACTCCATTCATGGTATTTCCATTTGTCAGCTACTATCGGATATTTGCCAGGTAGTCAGGTCCATTTAAAATGCTGCTTACTGTAATGTGTAACACCAATTATTCTTCATGAAAATGTAGTGAGGTGCTAAGTAATATGCTATGTAGTAATTTTATCAAACAAACTTTCTTATCTTTAGGGGATGAACTCATCCTGTATGTATAATGTATGTTCTTTCTTCCTCTGTGTTTCACCTATATTTTGTCTTAAACCCTCTATTAATAAACCCTATGTTAAAAAGCAATCTCGAGTCTGTCCTGATTTATAAGCATCCCGCCATGAGGTTTTAACCTATCACTGTGGACAGCAGCAAATTACTGATTTGTCTGTAATATGACATTATTTTAACATTTTTAATCCATTTAATAGAAACCACAGTGATGTAATACACACTGTTCTTTTTCACCCAGAATGTTGTACCAAACTGTGTAAAATGCTATATACATTACATATCAAAACAGTAGTCTGTATCAGCCAACCTGTGACTGAATAAAATAATGAAATTGGGTTCATTTTACAAAACCTAGTTTCTATAAAGCTGTACTGGTCTGTAATTAATTACATTGTAGTATTTGACTTTTTTATCAGCTGAATTCTATGTCATCTTTTGTCTGATTTTGCTAGGGATTGATGCTAGACTAAGTTATCTGCAATTACTGTTCATTCCCCTTGTCTTACTAGCACTATATGAGCACTTTTGCGGTCTTTGTCTGTTTCTCTTTGCCTGTATCAGCATTCACAGAATTACAGAAAAGCTGTGCTTGGACGGGAACTCTGGAGGTCATCTGGTCCAACCCCCCTGCTCAAGCAGGGCCACCTGGAGCTGCTTGCCCAGGACCATGTCCAGACAACATTTCAATATCTCCAAGGATGGAGACTCCACAACCTCCCTGGGCAACCTGTGCCAGTGCTCAGTCACAGTAAAAAACTGTTTCCTGATGTTCAGATGGCACTTGCTGTTCTTGCCCGGTGCCCCTGGACCTTTCACTGGGCACCACTAAAAAGAGCCTGGCTCCATATTCTTTACGGTCTCCCTTCAGGTATTTGTAGACACTGATGATATCCCCCCTGAGCCTTCTCTTCCCTTGGCTGAACAGTCCCAGCTTTCTCAGGCTTTCCTCACAGGAGAGATGCTCCTGTCCAGTCCTTGTATCATCTTTGTGGCCCTTTGCTGGTCTCTCTCCAGCATGTCCATGTCTCTCTTGTACTGGGGAGCCCAGAACTGGACACAATGCTTCAGGTGTGGCCTCACCAGTGCTCAGTAGAGGGGAAGCATCACCTTCCTCGACCTGCTGGCAATGCTTTGCCTAATGTAGTGCAGGATACCGTTCACCTTCTTTGCCACAAGAACACACATCGCTGGCTCATGTTTAACTTGGTGTCCAACAGGACCCCTCGGTCCTTTTCTGCACAGCTGCTTTTCAGCTGGTTGGCCTTCAGGATATATTGGTACCTGCGGTTGTCCTTCTGGATGGCAGCACAATGCTCTAGCATATCAGCCATGCCTCCCAGTTTTGTATCATTAACAAACTTACTGAGCGTGTATTCTACCTCATCATCCAGATCATTAATATTCAACAGGACAGGACTCAGTATTGACTCTTGGGGTACCGTATTGGCTTCCAACTAAACTTCATTCTACTGATCTCCGCCCTCTGGGCACAGCCATTCAGCCAGTTTTCAATCCACTTCACTGTCTGCTCATCTAGCCTGCACAGATACAGCATCTCTATGAGAATCTTACGGAAGACAGTGTCAAAAGCTTTAATCTTTAAAAATTATTATAGGACCTCCCCTATTGATTGTATTTAAGTAACCACTTAAACCTACATGAAACAATTATCTATTGCAGTTTGGAACACTTACGTACAATAACTTTAATTTACAAAATGCAACCTTCCCTCTCCTTCCATACCAGGATTCCAGATAGAAATAATTCATTTTGTATTTACTACTTACATGGCTAATTTCATGGCTTACGATGATTTCACTTTTTGTTTCTCTTGCCTCATTCATATGAATACACTACAGCTCAGGATGCTGAAAGCACACATCTGTTCTTACTAAACCTAGGTATTCAAAAATTATGTGTTGGATTTCACAAAATCTAAAGATTACTTTAAAATAATAAATTCTGAGTCCTGTTCTACAACTGGGCTCTCAGGATGCTTTTCCTTTCTATTTTTCTAGGTATCATTTACAGCTATCTACTCACAATACGTACATTGTCAATTACATGGTTTGGGAAAGTTTGAGGCATGGATGAAGACCAACAAGTTGAGTCCCTACTTACCGTCATGTACTATGAGCTGGCTGGGAGAAGCACTTCGAAAGGCAGGGGATATCTGTAACAGAAACAGATCTGTTTGTCCATAGTTTATTTTAAGGAGTTTGAAATCTACAGGTCTTCCAAATGACTTCAGCTGTTTCTAGATGATCATGTAAGTGATACAGACCGAATGACTGGCTTTATTTATAGACTGCTTGAAGCCTAGGCTCATTTCTTTTAGATGGTGGCCCTGCAGTTTCATCCATGCCTTAGTCATTTCAAGACTAAAGTTATATTCATACAGTAAAAAAGTGCTACATCTTTTTGGTACTAGATGTAGTGCATCATTTTTTAAGCAGTGCTTTTTCTTCATGAAAGCATATTATGTGTGTGCACTATGATCTGTATTAGCTGTTGTTGGAGCTGTCAGATTGATATTACGGTTTGGATTTAGATCTATAACAGTTGGAGACCCACACATATAAAAGACTTACCTGTCTTTCACCCTCTGCTGCATCTCTATAATTCTGAGATGAGACAAAGCTGACCTGAACTTCAGGATATATAAGAAAAAACAGTTGGCATCTTTTTATTACCATTTCACTATCTCTGGTACTGTTTCCTGTATTGGTTCATAACATCTGGAATCTGGTTGGTTTTTTTTTTTTCAGGGCATACGATAAAATCAGTCATATTTTTCTATGCTCACAAAAACACAGCAGTTAGTTAAGGCTTGACAGCAATACTCTATAGGCATTGTGGGAAGAATAATTATTTTTGTTATATTTCTTTGTTGTTAGGATCCTTGATGTGACTGAAGCTAGCTGAAATGTATTAATTTGCTTTTAATGTGATTGTACCCAGAATGCTAGATGCATGTTTTTCATTGTAGGGCTGAAAAATTCAGATAAACAAATAAATGGATAAAGAAATCAGCATGGAGACATTTTCCATGGACTGTGAAAAATAGTAAACTAGCAATTTAACATTTATAGAACAATCTGGTCTTTTATTTCTGGCTTCATAATGACTAATTGCTTAATTCAATCCTTTTTGCTGCTCCAATAAATTCTCTGATTTTATTTTAAATTCAACATTGACATACCATATCTTTAATAACTTTACAGTTTTATTTAAGGTCTTTTCTTCTAAATTTACCATATCTTATATATTGGTTAGAATGAGTAGAAATGGATTGCCATTTCCATTACTTTTTTTGGTGAAGCATTTTGCAGAAACAAATATGCATTTTTTACTACAGAGCTTAGTTTGACTATTTAAATCATCAGCTGTGAAATTAGTGCTTTTTATTAATCTACTATCTTGATTACCTTTTCTTTCGAGAGCCAATAAAACCCCACTTAAAGCAACTCATTTAAGCTACATATCAAAATATGTTTCTGTAATTGAAATGAAGGCAAAAAAAGTGTCCCTATGGATACCTTTAGTTCACTTTAACTTGGATCAGATGAACGCTGTTTTGGGGACCAAGCTGCAGCTCAAGTACAGAATAGATATGTTCTCAGTAGTATCAAATATTTCCATTATGGTTGTATCTTGGATCTTTTGGCAGAATCACAGTACAGTTGACTTAAATATTGTAAAAATTCTTAATTTAAAAAAAGGGTTTAGAAAGCTTTCATATTTTAGAAATTAAACAAATGTATGAGACTGGCAATTTCATAGTACAGCACTTTTTATTTTTTGGCTTAGATGTTGCAGTCTGTAATCATAAAACTCTGCTATCACCTTCAAATAGGGACTTTGCTGAGTTAAAACCATCATCATTTTGATCCTTCAGGCTGAATCAGCTTGTTGCTTTTCACTTCTAGAGAGTACTCAGTCTCAAAGAGAATTTTCCTGTAGAAATTCATTAGACTTTAAATATGTTATGATTTTACAGTATTACAAGAATATCAGGAAAAGTGTGAATACCTTGAATGGTTTGTCTGCAGGTCATGAAAATTCCACTAAGTATGGGAAGTTTCATTCTCTTCATATGTCTCACATCACACAGGCACACCTCACAATTACATTAGGAGACTGTCCCCTTTCAGCATATTTGCAATAGGAAGAGGTGCTAGAGGAACTACAAACTTTAATGAATGCAAGCAGTCAAGAAGCTTTGACATTTTTCTGATAATGGCTTGGGCAGAAATATTTTTCTTCAGGGTTCAGGTGACAGCAAAACATCACCATTATGTGTCACCAAACAATTGCAAGGAGAGGCTACAATTGTTGAAGGTAGAAGGTAAAGTCTGGGTAAGAGTTTATTTAAAATGTCTCAAGGCAATTGCTGGTGTTTTTCAGGGAGCAGTGCAAGGTAAAGATGGCCCATAAATTATAAATTAAAGAGATATTTTTAAAAAGTCACTAGTGAAATTCTGGCCCTAATGGAGTCAATGGGATTTGATTTTATAATTTTTTGTGAGCTCTTTTTTGCTCAGGGTTTCCCACTACAGAAAAAAATAATCTGAAAATGGCATCTTCAGGTAATTTCAGCAAACCCCATGTTGGCCTCTTTTAGAGAATTTTAGGAAAAGGTTCAACAATCAAGCTCGTAATGAGAAGCTAAACTTTATCCTTACTAGTGGAGATACAACCTTCATAATACATGTCACCCGATAATCATGATGATGAAGTATTAGCTTTGTTTGTCTGCTGCTTGAGGGCTGACTACATAAATTCAGTGATGCCAGAAGAGAAAGACCCACACATACATCCCTCCCTCCATTGTTTGTGCACTCCGCATTCTTCAGTCATAACAAAAAGATCAATATGAATTTTACATTTTAGTTTCTGCCTGCTGTTCACACACATTTTCTCCAAGGCCCTATATTGTATATTCCCCTATTGTTTTATTGGATTTATAACATTGTTTTTATTTGTTTTCTATTACAGCACAGATAATAAAAATGCATAGCATGATACTGGGCATATATAAAGAGCACAAACACTGAGCGGGAATACAAAGTGTTGCTTTTTTTGCCTCACAAGAAGAAATGGATAATGGAAAATATGATCTATAAACACTCACGAGACAGTGAATAAACAGGAATTGCCATTAGGGTTCAATGCTGGATATTGATAGTTCTCTCAGGCTCTGCTTCTTCATGAAATCAGTGAATGAAATTCATTAAGTACTTTCAGTTTCTGGTATTTGCTGCTGCTATCAAATGGAAACCCAGGCCCCAATAGGTCTCCTGTCATGTCTGGGGACAGAGAGTGGTCTCCACTGAAGTTATAAAAGTCCTGTATACAAACTAAAAATTGCTTTTATCATAAGATACACTAAAGACAGAGACATCTGGAATCACATCCATCTCTGGAGTTTAGGCACCTAACTCTGATCTCTTGGGATCCAGAGGCTGGGTACATCAACCTTTAAGAAATTAATCAAAGCTGACTCTTAGGAAGGAAAAAACAGTCTGCTGTACTATTCCTTTTATAAGTGCCTGGCAGCTGTATCATTCGAGCAGCAGGTTGGAAATTTGATGCTAATTCGTTCTCACGCTGAGCAGTTTCAAACTCAATGTCTTCCTGATTCAAACCCAGGTAAGAAGCTCAAAGCTGAAATATCCTTCACCTTGAACTTTTTCATGGAAATGCTTTTTGGCTGTGAATGCTGTAATGAGTAGGCTACTGTGTAAGAGGTAAACAGCACCTATGGTGATCGCTTTTCTTTAAAAAGGGAGCACATTGCATTTCATGAAGGATGTAGCAACATCAGTGTGCTAAATAAGCTCTGAAAATGGCTGTCACAATAGGTTTCTCATGTCTTTGAGAAACATCATGTCTTCTAATTCCCAGAATCAGCCTGTATTTAATGCTACACTTGACTCCTGTAAAACTCATGAACAATCCCAGAAGCAGAAAACAGGTCTCCTTCCTTCTGGCATGTCTACGCAGCCCATTTCTTCTCTTTGCCATTTTATACCTTGACATCTAGGAAATAGAAAATAGATTTAAATCCTGTCAACTGTAAGAGGAAATCAAATGAATCATCCACTTCTTGGTCAAATGCCCCAAATATGTGGCTGTTACTGGAAATGGTGAGTGAAACAAACATCGCTGTTTCCCTTCTGGCAGAGCAAACTTCTTTTCCATAGTATCCCATGGTTTTAAGCCGTTATGGCTGAATAACATTCTGTTAAACTCAAATTGTTGTGTTTGGAAATAGGAGACTGAGAATTGCTAAGGATGTAGCAGTTTGAGCCCCTCTTCTACATTGCAGCTAATTTCTTTCTCAGGCTGCAGATGTTTAAATCCACATATCTACCAGCTGCCATCCAGAGGCTAGGGACAGCTTAGGCAGGGCATGCCTGTGTGTTTAAATTCATTTTGGAGGTTTCTGTTATTTAGTAGACCAAAGTATAAGGAATGACTGCATTTGTGTATTACTAAAACTTGCTGGCACATTTTCTTAGGTTTGGACTTAAAAATTCCACCTAAATTCCATTTCAGGCCCTTGTTTCAATGTAGTATATCAGGGTCTGATCCCACCATCATTGATATCTATTTAATTACTCCTCCTGATGTCAATAAGCCATGAATTAGACCCTTTATATGGTTTGTAAATCATTATCCAATATTTTGGTTAAATCGTGAGAATTTTCAGTTATGATATGATTTGACAAAAATTTGGTAAAAATTGATAACAAGTTTCTACATTTTTATTTCCATCACTAGCATGTATCTTGATCTATTGGCCTCACTGTCCTAAAGATCAGTAAAACCTACTGCACGCAATCTCTTGGGACAGACAGGAGTAAACTGCAAATGTCTCATATGAATGCTCTCTACAGTATTTTCTACAAAGAAAGATGTTAGAAGTTTTTGCTTGTTTGTTTTAAAATCCTACTATAGAACAAGCCCACTGTACTCAAGAATTACTCTGTGTTATTTTGAAAAATGAAGGAAAGCAATACAAATTTTAGGTCATTGTCCTGCAGAACACTCTTGAGGCCACTTAAGTTGATGATTTGCAAGTAGCAGGAACTCAGTGCCTCTCTAGAAATAGCTGTGCGTTGCCCAAAAGAGGTCCCTAGAAAATAACTTAATAGGTTTGCCTCCTGGTTTAGAAAACATTGTAGGCTTTGGTCCTTCTCACTGGAATGCTCAGATCTTTGATTTATGTGCATTATGTTTGTTATTTTTATGACAGTTCTTGATAAACTTCAAAACACTGGAATCACCCATGCAGAAACCTTGCTTTGAGAAGAGGGATGCTGAACTGCCCCCCCTAGATAGCAATCTTCCAGAAATGGCATCAGAATGAGTTTGTATTTATATGGAAAGCTGCAGAGGTAAAGCTGAATGCACCATTGGGCAAAAAAAAAGTATAGAAAATCTTTAGGAGATGGAAACAAACATGCACTGGAGAGTCCTGAAGTATAAATAGCCCTTCATGGCTGGCAGTTCTGTATCTGACAATGAGATGCTTTGCTGAAGATCCTAGCTCATGAAGGGTTTAAAATAACCATATTTGCCTGTTACTGCTTGGAATACAGGATGAGAAAGAAGGTAGTGAGGGAAATACAAAGATTAAAGCTATACCTGAGGATAACTGAGAAATGGACTGGTTTATTTTATTATCCTGCTTCTGCTTTACTTCTTTTAATTTTTATTCTTGTCTTTGTCATTTAAAAAAATGTTGGTATGGTACCCTTTCTCAGGGTCTTACAAGTCCCACCAGCTTCAGCATACCTTCCTACCAAACTAAAACTGTCTGACATTTCACTTGGCATAGCTTTGCCTGTCAGAAATAGCTAAAAATTATCTGTGTGCCCCTTAGTATTTATCCTGCATCTGTATGAAATCTTTATTCTCTGGCAATGATGGGGAATTAGTCTTTCATTATTAAGCAAATACAATTTTTGACATCATTGTGAATAGAAGATCAATATTTCTGTGACTGCATTCTAGTATTAGGCCTTTCTAAAATACCAATCACTTGTATATACTGTTATGGGATAAACAGTCTTTCTGATATATGCAAGCTGTTCAAGGCATTTCTAAACTCATAGGATCACAGAACCTGTAGTCCAAAATCATGCTTAAAGCAGGGTCAGCTATGGGGTCAGACCCGGCTGCTCAGGGCTTTACTCAGGCTTGAAACTCTTTAGCTATGGAGACTGTACAATCTCTCTGGGTTGTCTGCTCACTCTCTCTGCTCCACTAGTTGGCTGTCCTTATGGTGAAAAAGGCTTTCCTTATATCAAGCACTGCTAACCAATGTTGAATTTGTTGTCCATCACAACTTTGACGTCTTGTTCAGCATTCAGCCAGTCATGCCCCAGCTGGTATCATTGCAAGAGCCTCTTCCTTCCCAGGCAAAGGACTTTGCACTTGTCATTACTGAAGTTGAAGAGGTTCCTGCTAGCCCATTCCTCCAATCTGGCTAGGTCGCTTTGGATGGTAGCCCTGCCATTGAGCAGAGCCTGTTCCCCAAAATTTGGTGTCATGGGCATACTTGAAAAGAGAGAACTCTGTTGCTTCTTTGAAGCTATTGAGGAAGGTATTAAACAGGACAGGTCCCAGGACAAACCCCTCTAGCACTTCACTTGTTACCAGCCTCCAGACAGAGTACGACTGATTAATCATGACTCTCTGAGGATCATTCTGATCACTTATTTAATAGCCCACCCTTCCAGACTGTAACATCCTAACTCATTTTTGATACTGGCAGAAGCCTTACTTGACTTGAAGTAAGTGACATCCACTGCTTTCCCCAAGCCAGTCTCTCTGGTCTCTCCCACAAAGCCAGTCTTATAACAGAAGGCAATCTGGTTTGTCAGGCATGATTTCCCCTTGGTAAATACATTTAGGCTGTTCCCAGTCACCTTCTTCTGCTTCATTTGCCCAAAAGTGTGTGCCAAGAGGCCTTGCACGATGAGTTGCCCAGGGCCTGAAGTAAGACTGAATTCCACACCTTTTCCATACCCTTTTTCAAAGGTTTTTGCAACATTTGCTTTTTTCCAGTCATCTGGAGCCTGTCCTGATCTCCATGAACTTTTTAAAGGAAATGAGGTGGTAAATATAAGAAGGATGTAGGAAAACTAGGAACACTTAAACACAAAAATTTCTTGCAAAAATATTTTTATTTTTATGAGTTTTCCATCTGATTCAAGTCAGAATAACTAATGCTGAGTAGACCATGGCTCTATACGTCTACCTGACACTCAACTTAAAAACCTTGAGGCATCTGATATGGACTTGCAGCTGCATTTTTGCCATTAGAAGATACTGTGGAAAGGATCTTTCTCTTTCTCCTTACAGTATGTGAAAGTCTGGTCTGTTTATTCTGACTATATGTTGCCTTCCTTTAGAAGAGTAAGTGGGTCAAATGCTCCCCTCTGGAAGAAGAAGGAGGTTATTCCTGCCTTGGAGAGCTTGCTCAGAGAGGGGAGCTTTCAGAGACACTAGGGCAGAGAAAGAAAGAGAGAGTCACAGCAGAGAACTGGTCAGCCTGAGGGACTACTGAGAGCAGCAGAACCAGATATACTAGCCAGGAGCCAAATGGGTCAGAAAGGAAACTTTCTGGGCACAAGAGAAGATTGTGAGTGGACTGAAGGATGTCTGATAGTGTGCTGAATTTAATTTAAAGTAGTGATCTAGGCTCTGTGAAGAGCCAACAGAGAAAGAAACATCTCTGGAGGACAATTTGTCTCATTTATTTTAAGCACCTACTAGGAGATGTGCTGAATTACCTACTAGATGCCTTTCTCCACCACCTCTCCATGGAAATGGCCTAGCCACTGCCCAAGACCATATGCCTCACATTTAGAGAGTACAGACAGGTGAAATACACCTCAGAGAATTTGCTCATTTTGCTCTGGTGTGTAGCCGTACAACTTTCACTGTTACTATGAAGTAACAAGAATATGTGAAAGTCACCAACATAGCTTTTAATTTTCAGATCAAGAAGAACTTAGCTCCAAAGCAGTGGCATATAAACAATTAGAGTCAAATGGTTTGCTGTGATTTATATGCTTAATTAAAGGTTTATATGTATTCATTAATAGGTTAGATGAGTTGTTATTTTTTCCCCGAAAATCAGTCACATTTGGGTCAATTCAAAAGACAAATCCGAAGTTGTAGTCTGTATGCCAACCTACTTTTTCTTGCAGTTTTTGAAAACGTGAAGAGGGTAGCTACCTTTCCTTGGCAATAAAGGCCTATTTTTGTTTTTCATTAAACAAACCACGAAATGTAGTGCATGAGCCATTTATTTCCAACCAAAGTAAAGCACAAAATTAGTCATGAAATATTCTTGACCTCTATGGATTTGTTAAAAATATTATTTGAATTGTCAAGAGAGTTTATGTTACATCTATTATTTAGACAATACATCATATGAGCAGAGAGAAGTCCTGCAGTGATCAAAAGGGACTTCAGGGCACTGGGGAGAGTGGTGGAAGGATCGGGAGCACAGGTAGTGTTTTAATTGTCAAGAGAGTTTATGTTAATGATTCTATGATTCTATGATTCTATATGAAGTGTTTATTATCAAACAAAGTCAGTGACTTCCCTTAGCATATTTACCAGTAAATCCCTATGTTTACAGAGCTTCTTCCCTTAACAGAAGTTACAAATGTATGTGTACCTTTTTTTGAAATCTTTACTAAGAAGGACCAGAGAAACAGAAGCTTTCCACTGAAGCAGAGGATAATGCTCCTTTCATCTGAAGGGAGACTTCTTGGTGGTTTTAAATGGTTTTTTTTCACTGCTATCAGAAAACAGCTTAGTGACATCAGGATTATCCTATGAGGGGATACACAGTGTGAAGAAAGTACGTAGTTTCTTGCCAAATTGGAGGTTTTGCCACTTAATGCCACATAGGGACAGTGTTTGTCCCCCTCTAGACATCATCTCTTTCTTCTGCTACTGCCATCTCCATGCACTTTGAATCATTCCCTGTGCTGTTATTACTGTTGATAGGTACACAGGGATAAAGGTCGTAAACCTGAAAAAGTTTCAGAAATTTCAGTAATATTTCATATTTGGACCATTAGAAATTGAATAATGCGTCAGGTTTATTGCTGTCAACAACATAACAAATGTGACAATAAAATATATGTCTGCAAATGTTTCTAAATATCCAGCTCTACAAAAATGGTAGCCTGAGTCTACCAAGAGGTGTTATGAATATGCACAACAGAGCCGAAGAAGAGCCAAGAAGGAACATACAAGCTTGGGTTACCAAGCATCTTAAATGACTGCATACTCAGACAAGGTTTTTAAAAGAAGTAAACAGAGGAGCCTGACATCTTCCTCTTTAATCAGAGCAAGAATCTAATTTTTACAAGTGTGGTTATGGCAAGTGATGAGACAATTTAAATTAATAGTTTCCATCTAGCAAGGGAATCTGCTATAGGTTTATATTAAACCCAGAAAAAGAGAGTGAGGATTTTTTTAAGGAATTAGCAGAGTTGCCCTAGTATCCCAGCTAACCTGACACCAAGCTGGCAAAAGAAGAGATATGCCCAACAAGTTGTGGAATGTATTTCTTGCCACTGTTGGTGGAGATAACCATTTCAGGCTTCCTTTCCCTTTCAAACTGAAGAATGTTGAGACGGAAGGAATCTTAAGGCAGAGAGTTTTTTTAGGGTAGAAGTGCAAAGTAAAAACAATGGATTTCAGGAAAGAAGAATTCAGTAAACTCAGAGAATTGGGGGACTGCATATCCTGAGAGGTTAGTCTGAGCAGAAAAGATATTTTAAAAATCTGGCAGTTCTTTAAAGAAAGACTTAAAAGGCTCAAGCACAAACTATCCCCTTGCAGAGGAAAGACAGAAAATATCGTAAGGGACCTACTTGTCTAAATGAAGAACACTTCATGGATTTAAAAAAAAAATGAGCAAAAAGGAAGTCGAAACTAGGCCAGGCTAATAAGGATGAACATGAAAGTATAGCATGAGTATATAGGGACAAAATGAGAACCACAGAGGTAAAAAAAAATGAGCTGCAATTAGCAAAGAACAAGGAGGATTTCAAGTACATTAGTGACAAGAGAAAAACCAAAGGAAAGGGTCAGCCTGCTGTTCAACAGAGTGGTACAGCTAACCACAACTAATGACAAGAAGGCCAATATCTTTACTGCTTTTCTGCACCAATTTTCAAAACATAGCTCTACTGCAGTTAGGAGCTATAACAACGACTAGTGGCAGATATAAGAAAATAAGGAGGTTAGTGACAAGTTGTATGGATTTGTCATGAATGGATTGTGTCAACCAAAACTTAATTTCTCTCTAGGAGAGAGTAGCAGGCCTTGTGAATAAAGAAGAAAAAGTAGATTACATATATCCTGACCTGAGTAAGGCTTTGACAGACATTCTCATAAGCAGCCCTGGGAGACACAATCTAAATGAAAATAATATGGACTAGACACAATATTAATGTTTCTCTGTCAGAATGAAGGCTGTATCAAGTAGGGATTTCCAGGATTCTGTCCTACATCTAGTATTATTCAATATTTTCATATGCTTCTTAAATTTGCTGTTCAGTGGGGACAAATAAAGGATACTAAAATTATGCAAGGATACACTGCTACACAAATACAAGTCACAGTTGTGATGCAAAAAGAATAAATATTATTCTGTACTACAAGTTGAACATTGAATTACAAAGTCATGCGGTTGCAAAAGGAAAAACAATCATATTTACATGAACAAAGAGGAATATAACACAAAACACATGAAGCAGAGTGATCTTCTGCTATGTACGGGCAACACCTCAGCTGAAGTGGTGTACTGTTTTGGGCATTATATTTCTAGAAAGATGGGACATAACATAGTAGTTTTCAGACACAAAACAGGATTCAGTAAATAAGGGCTCTATCCTTTCTCTGTGTCCATATCAAACAGCATAAAAAATAAAGCAACATGGAAGACTGCATGGAAGCAGCATGGAGAGATCTTCTAATGACAAAAATTGAAGCTGAAATGGACTGAAGTTGGCTAAAGCTGGCAGCACAGGCTGAGTTACCTTCATCACTAGAGTTCTTATAAACATGGATTACCATGTGTGCCTATATATGTGTGTGTGTATATGTGTATACACACATATACACATACACATATATATAAAAATATATATCCCTGCCTAGAAGCAAGGATAAGGACCTCTGACAGTATCTTTCAGACATGATTCTGTAGCTATGTTGGTGGAAGTCTTGCCTTTAGGTTCAAAATAAAGAATCTGAGGGATAATTCATTCCTGTTCAGAAATTGAATGAAAACTAGCCTGAAGCCATTAAAAAAAAAAAAAAATCAATATTTATTTATTTATTGCCAAGAATCTTATACGACTCTTTCTTTCTCTTGCTTAGATGGCTACCCTGTTCATTCAGAACTAAAATCTTTTAGCTTATATGATGTGAAAGTTTGGCAAAGTCCTGAATACTTGGATTTTGTAGCACTGGAGATTTCTAAATGCATTTTCAACAAAACCAGTAATTAAGTATTGTGCTGGTTTTGGCTGGGGTAGACTTAATTTTCTTCATAGTAGCTAGTATGGGGCTATGTTTTGGATTTGTGCTGAAAACAGCATTGATAATACAGAGATGTTTTCGTTACTGCTGAACAGGGCTTACACAAAGTCAAGGCCTTTTCTGCTTCTCACACCACCCCACCAGTGAGTAGGCTGGGGGTGCACAAGGAGTTGGGAGGGGACACAGCCAGGACAGCTGACCCCAACTGACAGGAGATATTCCACACCATATGACGTCATACTCAGCATATAAAGCTAGGGGAAGAAGAAGGAAGGGGGGGACATTCAGAGTGATGGCATTTGTCTTCCCAAGTAACCGTTACACATGATGGAGCCCTGCTTTCCTGGAGATGGCTGAACACCTGCCTGCCAATGGGAAGGAGTGAATGAATTCCTTCTTTTGCTTGGCTTGCGTGTGCAGCTTTTGCTTTACCTATTAAACTGTCTTTATCTCAACCCACAAGTTTTCTCACTTTTGCTCTTCTGATTCTCTCCCCCATCTCACTGTGGGGGAGTGAGTGAGCGGCTGGGTGGTGCTTAGTTGCCGGCTGGGGTTAAACCACAAGTATGTATAGCTACGTTCCTGTTTTTTCATAAAAGGCATTCTCCTTTCCTGAGCTCTTCATGCATATATGTGATTATTCAAATTATAAATTAAAGTATTGAGTTTCTTTAAAAAAATCTAGTGAACTATACGTATAGACAACATGTATTAAAAGAACATTGTTTGATAAATAAAAATAGAAAGTTAAGTGGATAAAAAGGGTGAAATAATCAACACAGTTTAAACCAGTCCAAACTAATTTGTAAAAAAAATCTAGTTTCTTGAATTTTCTGCCAACCAGAAGATATAAAAATATGCAAATACGCAAATACAGATAGAAATATGGACACACAGACAAAAGCTAAACCACAAATGAAATAGCCATTGAGGACAAATTCAGAAAACTAATATCAAACACTTCAGTCAGAATCCTGTAATCCTATAATTATAGTCAAATATTACAGAAAGGTATTGTTAACCTCTGTAGACCGCAAATTCTGCAAATTCTGTTTGATTGTATTTTAACCTCCTTGATTCTCTTTAAAAAACATTTTTTCAGGCAGTATTTATTCTAAAAATGTCATAGAAAGAGAAGGTATTATGAATATTCATGGAGTGCAGTTTGTATTAGTGCAAATGTTCAAAACAGAATTGTTCTTTTTTACTATTTTAAATGTCCTATAAGCTTGAAAAACATCCAGCCATAGAATAAAAAGTCTTGTGTCTCAGCATTAGTAACAAATTTGCAATGCAGAATATGCAAAATGGTTATTGAAAATTGTTCCCAAGTACTCTATATGCTGAAAGCGATTTGTATTTCAGTAATTATTCAAGTTGTCACTGAGTAATTTAGAGTGCTGAAACTGTTCATGAAAACAACTGGACTTGAACATACAACCATTTTGCAAATATGGTGGTCTAAGGATTTAGCGTTACTCTTCTGCTTGTGGTTATCTTTTGGAGGTTACTGCCCATCACAACTGAAAATGGTAAATAAGAACATGAGAGCACATCCTGGCATCAATCACAGATGAAGATAATTTGAATTAATATGGTTGATCTAAATTCTAATATGGTAATATAAAAATGATGACCATTGACTCTGCCAAAGTAAATAAAGAGAAAAGAAAGGCACAGTAAATGTGAAAGCATTTAGTAGATGTGTTTAATTTTTTTGAGATCCTTCATAATGCAGAAATTGCTTTTGATTAAGAGCAATTAATATGTTCTTTTGAAAATGGTATTTGAAAGAAAGAGCTTAAGTAGCTCAAGTCTGACTGTTTCTGTAAGGAGAGAGACAAAACAAGCAAATAACCTGGAAGGAAGGCTTTTGAGTGAAGAACATTTACATGCCTACAGTTACGCTACATGCTAGAACAACAAAAGTATCTTTTTTATCACTGATGTGCCTTTAAGCGCAATATATCCTTCCTGAAGCACTCGCAGTGCTGACACAGCGTAAATTCATAAGCTAAATTGTTATTACTGGGGACAGCGACTTCCAAAAACTACTAATGAATGATGCAGGAAACAAGTGAAAGACACAAAAAGTATGAAACGCCAAAATGTCAACTTTATCAACAAGTAGGAAAGTCAATAATAGACATGTCCCTACTAAAACATAATCAAATATTGCCGCAAAATCAACATGCAATATAAAAATGATGACCATAATTACAAATCAGGAAAATGACAGCTTAATTAACCATATTCAGTTGATAAATCAAAAGACATTTTTTCCTTTTAACCTGATTTACTTCAGAAATATTTAGGAGCTTAAATACTCTCTACTACTTCAGTGGGCCAAAATGAAAATGTGTTTGACTTCTTGTTTGACATACAAATTACCACTGAAGCAAATATTCATCTCACATAATTTCAGCTGCCTAAAAATGAGTCATCCACATTTAAGTTAAACTCTTAAAGTAACTCTGTCAGTGGTAGAAAGAAGGAGGATCATCCAGAAAAATATTGAATATGCCTTTCTTAGATATCTATTTCCAGATAGGATGAGTATTTAATATCACACAAAATTTTCCACACTCTTCTCCATGACTTTATAAGTCTCTGTGTATACACTCAGGATTCTGCACTTGGGGCGGTGTAATAGTGGATGTACATACATATTGGCGGACGAGAGGCTGGAGTGCAACCCTGCAGAAAGGGATCTGGGGGTTTTGGTTGATAGTAAGCTAAATATGAGTCAACAGTGTGCCCTGGCAGCCAAAAGGTCCTACCATATCCTGGGGTGCATTGAGTACAGTATAGCTAACCAGTTGAAAGAAGTGATTGCCCCACTATACTCAGCATTGGTGTGGCCTCACCTCCAGCACTGTGTGCAGTTTTGGGCTCCACAATATAAGAAGGTTATAAAAATATTAGAATGTGTCCAAAGGAGGACAACAAAGATGGTGAAAGGACTAGAGGGCATGACTTACAAGGAGCAGCTGAGGATACTAGGTTTGTTCAGCTTAGAGAAGAGGAGACTGAAGGGTGACCTCATTGCTGTCTGCAATTTCCTCAGGAGGAGGAGTGGAGAGGGAGGTGCTGATCTCTCTGGTGTCTAGTGATAGGACACAAGGGAATGACTTATATCTGCTTCAGGGGCAGTTCAAGTCAGATATTAGGAAAAAGTTCTTCACTGAGAGGATGGTCAAGCACTGGAACAAGCTCCTCAGGGAAGTGATCATGGCCTCAAGCCTGCTGGTGTTCAAGAAGCATTTGGACAATGCCCTTAGATACCTTTTAGGTTGCCCTGTGTGGAATCAGGAGTTTGAACTGATGATCCTTATGGGTCCTTTCCAACTTAGGATATTCCATGATTCTATGTGTATTACAGATGTTCTTTTTAAAGAAGAGCATAGACAGAAGTCACATTTGATACACTTTTCACAAGTCCAATATTAAACAGAATAAAACTATGGGATTACCACCACAGAACAGTAGCATTCAGTGTTAAGAGTATAATATCTGTCCCCATATATACATATATAGAACAGTACATAATTATTGTTAGATGGTATCCAACTCAACACAGACCTGTCAAACACAGATGATGACAATGGGATTCCTGAGACTCTAATCACTTAGAATTGGGAAGAAATGTTTCTACATATCTTATTTGGCCAATAGATACAAATGGGATAACAATCCCTGTTGACATAAGTGGACAAAAAAAAAAGAAAGGTGAGCTTGTATTAGGAGAGAATTTGGGTGGCTGTGTGATCTCTGTACACTGGTATTGAACCTGTACTGCCAGATCCAGATATGCAAAAACTATTATGAGGTTAGAAAATATTTCATAATTAACTTCATATAAAATTTATCTTCTGTTTTCTAAGCTGGTAAAATATTTCTAAGCTTCTCTTTGCAGCAAGACTAGGGGTTTTTTTGTTGTTTGTTTGTTTGTTTCATTAAGGATGACGCTTCAAGATAATTCAGAATTGCTTGATCTCAGAAACTACTTTAGAAAAATACATCGATAGACATTTCTTTTTCTGAGTAGTAATACCATTGCAACATGAACACAAGTCATGACATAATAGGAAATGACTCAATCAGCAAGTGATTTAACAAGGAAAATGGTAGTTCTCTGAAAGATTTTGTTAGTTTGTAAGAACTTCAAATTCTTCTTGCCTTTCCTGGTCAATATACAGAAGTGAGGTTCACTTTAGGAATGTTAAACGAATATTTAATTAGTACTACTGGGCTACGACTGCTGGAAAATATGGATTGAGTAAATGTAGAAAATAGTGTAAATATATAGAATTTTGCTTATTTAAAAATTAAGTTTAATTCTCAGCAGATTTATTTTATTCATATTATATTAGAATTGGTTATTATTCACAAATCCCTTTATAAATTAATGAAACTTACAACTATCATAAAGCATATCTACAAAATGGGTGGCACATTCAGCCACCCACCTAATGCTACTATTATGTGTTTTGCATTTGAGACATATATAGCGAGAGAATGTGTTTGTGTGTCCATATACAAGTGGATGTGCCAATATTTATCCACAGAAACATATACCTTGATTTTTTTCTGATCTAAGTATAGCAACCAGGGCTAAAGAGAACATCAAAAGCATTCAAGACCTCATAGGCTAGAAACCGCAAGTAACTGCAGCAATACAATCAAGGTGTGTGCTGCTGATTTATAGTTAAACTTTAAAGTCCAGGCACAAAATACTATTTTTAATTTTTGCAAATCAGAAAGCTAGCTGTTAGGACTTTCAAAAGATGCATGATTTTTACAATAGGCTTCTTAAATACTTATTTTAAATAAAAGGCTTTTAACTGCCTGGCACTTGAAGATGGGAAATTGATTTATAAATACAGTCTTTAATAAGTGTCTTAATGCTATCTTATAATGCCTACTCCTCTGTGAAAAAGCATTAAGTTTCAATTTCATCAATCAATCAGAAATACTTTGAGAGGGATATTTTAAAATATTCAAAAATTGAATCTTAATTTCACTTTAGGTGTCCAGGTGCCAGCAGAGAGAGAATGATTTTCAGGTTTCTGCAAAACCTGAAAGTTCTCTAACTGCAGCAGCTGAAGTCCAGATGGGATAACAAGTAATTTAACTAAAAACATCAATTTCTTACTACATTTTGCCTTTGGGCTTCTTTTTAACACTGTATGTTTTGATAGGGGGACACTGATCCACTGTTGTGACAGATGCAAACTTTCGTCCAGCCAGATTTTCATTGCAGATATTATAATCTTGCTCGACTCAGGCAAGCACACAGAGAGATAACCACTAACTTGAGATTTCATTTGAATCTACATTTCACTGCAGCTTGCAGCAGACTTGGTCTGCTATTGCAGATCAGACACTATTTCTAAACTGATGTTTGCACAGACTTTCCATAGCATATTTATAGCTGCAGTGAGACAATTCAAATTAAATTTCTTTCATTTGAATAACATGGATTGAGAGAAATAATAAAGAAAATACTACATTTATTACTCCATATTATTTAGGTTAGCTAGAGCAGCAATATTCTCTCCGCATCAGTGTATATAATTCTTGTACTCCATAACGTGCAAAAATCTCATCTTGGCTACTATCAGTGCTGCTAAAGGACATAGATAAGAGAGTAATATACTAGCTGTATAAAATTCAAACAAATGCAAGAACAGTAATGCTTCATTAACATCTCCCATCACAAATATTAGGAATTAATCAGCAATAACTGTAATAGACTGCAAAAGCTTGCTGTGTTGTGATTTCTTGTAGCAGACTATTATGTGATATGTATCAAGCAATGCAATATGACATGACAGCTAGAATATGAAGCATTGATTTTGTATTTCAGGCTGAAGACCAGCCAAAAGCTACATAATCAAGCAGAGATAGTGTTCAGATGACTAACCTGTACGTTATGGTGGTCACCTCAGATCAGTGACTTTCTGCATTGCATTCGGATAACCTGATACTTCAATGTGAATAAAAAAAAAGTTTGAGATTAAGCAACGGAAATACTGTAGCATTTTAATGCCCTTGAGATCCCTACAATCCATGGCAAAACCAATAATTATAAAGAGATTGTAACTCAGATATAGATTTCAAATGAATTAAAGAAAAATCTTTATAATAAAGTAAGCACAATTTCATATTGTGGGGTGTAGACCAAGGTCTGAGTTTTGGCCCTTATTGAATCTCATCCATACTGCTTCAGTAAAAACAAGGGACAACGCCTGTCCTAAATCCAAAACAGTGGGTTACTGAGCTGGCTGTGAACCAGTGTAAACAGTTTAATAATCCCCTGCTTGACAGCCCTACCTGTTATTCCTCTGTGTAAAAGTGTTTTTCTTTTTGAGTCAGTGCTAAGCAGCAGCTTGAGAATATGCACTCCACAGTAAAATCTGTGGGTTTGTGTGTTTTTGTTTTCTTAATAATTTAGAGCTCACAGCAAAGGTGTGGGAAGGAACCCTGTGCATAGGCTCTAGCTTGTTGGGATAGCTCACTCAAGCTGGAAAGGACTGGAGGGAAGCACCACTGTAAGCAAAAGCAGCACTCCCCTCAATATTCCTTGTGATATTCCAACATAGCTGTTAAGCAGTCATAATAAAGGCTTCTCCATGGCATGGAAAGGAAAGCGGAAGATGAGCCCTTTCCTACTAGAGCTGAAAGAAGTTGTTCTCCTGGAAAGACTGGCAATCCAATAAGAAAAACTGTGCAAACAGTAGCATCATGGAAAAAGAGAATTTGCAATTAAAATGACACCACGGGAAAAATAAATGGAGAACTCCCACTTCAAAAGCTTCCACTAATTTTTCTCATCTCCATGAATGACTTAAAACCTCCTCACAATAGTATCCTGCCTTCTTCCCCCGTGCCACTCATGCCCTCCATGCCTTTCCACCTCACATAGGACAGTAGAATTCTTTAGCAATTTTTGACTCTCCTCCAGCAATAGCTTGGGACCCCTGTACTTGTTCCCCATACCCTTAGGAGTGGGCTGGATCCAGTTTCCTTGTTGAGAATGAGGCATCTTCTCATGAAAAATCCTGCTGTGTTAGTGTGTGTGCACACATTTGAAAAGCAACAAGTGTGGTTGCTGCATGGAAAGCGAGTCTGAATTTGCAGGATGTTAGCTAGTCTGTAGTAGTTGTGCATGTGCAAATTTTTACCCAGTTTCATGTTACCTGCAAAGAAGCTTTTTCTTTTTTGTCCTGAGAGGCAAACTTTCTAGGGCAAGGCTCAGCCTATTTTAGGCATGGATTTTAGCGTGAGATAAACTGCCTTCTCAAGGTGTTTGTTTTTCTTTATTGACAGTAATGGGAGCCTCAGAGGTAATTACTGTAGATGAGTTGTAGTCACTGTAGTTTAGTTAAATGAATCCTACCTGACATGAACCCACACCTTTTTCATCCTGAAGATAATTCAGTTTCATGCCCATACCCAAGGACAATAATAGCCAATGTTAATTTAATTCCCATACTGTGTTTAGGGTTTGGTGGTTTGGGGTGGTTTTTTTTGCTACAGGTAGACAAGAGAAACTACAGGTTCTTAATTAAATTATGCCCCATCTCTGGAAGTGTTCAAGGCCAGGTTGGATGGGGCTTAGAGCAACCTGGTCTAGTGGAAGGGGTTCCTGCCCATGGCAGGAGGGTTGGAACTAGACAGTCTTTAAAGGTCCCTTCCAACCCAAACCATTCTATGATTCTATGATTCTATGATATCCAAGGACACTTTGTCCTTTGTTCCAAGGCAGTTCAAAACACTTCATGCCTCAGTTATCAGGACCTGTACCTGCTGTACCAAGCGTACAGCAATCTCTGTCTGTAGCTGTAAGGTTAAATGTCTATCTGTTTATTCCAGGTAAAAGTTATCTGTGAAAGATCTCTCAAAGCCAGATCTCATTGAAAGGTAGCACAGAATTTAATCACTGCCATGAGCTGACCCTACCTGCTACTTACTGTTGCTCCTCCTGCAGCTGGCAAGACATGCAGAGGGTGAGATATTGCTGCTCAGCTCAGCAGAATTTACAATGCACATTGGATCATCCATTTTGCTGCTCCTTGGCAGGTGACAGAGATGTGCAATCTAGTAAAGGGAATTTAAACTATATTTTCCATATGTTTCTCATTTGCACTTCACTGATGGAATTCCAAATCAACTTGATGGCTGTCATTATAGTTTGTACATTCTTAATTAAAAGTATAAAGCAGAATTTACATTTAATTCACACTACAAGTGAATGTTCTTTTCAGATCATTACTGCATTGAAAAACAAACATCTATGCATAACATTTAAGAATTAAGCATACCAAAATACATCAGAATTGGTGGCATTTCATTCTTGAAATGTGGAAGTGCTTAGGTGCAAGCCAGGCATGTTGTTTAGGGTATTTGACTGTCACTTGGGACATTCAGTTCACTGTGCCCTGTGAACTTCAGCTAGTCCTGCAGATGAAAATCTGGGAAGGACATCTACCTTTGCCTCCTACACGGCCAGATGAAAGCCTGAGTCATTCTGAAACCATGCCTGTAGTCCAGTAAATAGGATATTTTCTCATTGCTAGTTAAAGGACACAGTCTTTGTATTGACCTGACAGGGCATGGTCTCAGGATTTGTTTGGGCTTGTCCTGCCATATGTTAATTTTACCTTGTTTTAGCTGTGATAACAATTATCTAAGTAGTCAAGTTTGGTGTAGGATAGATGTAGCTTATAATGTAGCTAGTTGTTATTCTGTGTAGAATGACTTATCTGTGTGGTTTGCAAGGGTGTAAACACAGAATTGTACAAGAGATCCCAGTCTGTAAACACAAATCTCAGTGGCCCATCAGTGGTCACTGTAGGAGTAACGTCTTGTTAAAGCAGCTTAGATAGAACAGAGAACAGAAAACTGAATAATTGAGAACGAATGGAGAGGAAACTCACATATACAGACTGTGTTAAGAAAAAGTATAAAAATAAGCACAAGCAGATACCAAAAATCACAGAGGAAGGGACCAACGGCATCAAACTTTTCCTGGTGAGGAACTTAGGACACTGATGACTCACTGACACCCCCACCGCGTCCAGTTAAACAGTGTGAATAAATCTGAGGCAGTGCTGGATACATAACCTCATCCTATTTAAATGTGCTAGTATAGGTGCAGCCATACATACCCGAAAAGAAATTTAAATACACGCAATTTAAAGTCTTTTGCCCTATAAGTCATTTCTACAAGTTCAACCCAGATGGCTGGTGATTGAAAATTGTGGCCATCTGACAGCTATTTTGCAGCTCAGATGTAGTAAGTTGGCAGTTTGTCCAGTTCCTAGCAGACAGATGCCCACATTACAAAAAATCACCATCATAATTGACACTAACTGACACCCTTGTTTAAGACTAAGCAGTGAGGCCAAGGATGAAATAGGCACAGAGACCGAACTTCCCAAAGGTGGTTCTTTCTGGTCACAGCTGAAGGATACTGTCTGGGCAATTTGAGAAAATGTGCATTGCTTCTGCTTGAGATGGATCTTTTCTGAAACTGAATAGAGCAGCCATATAAGGTCTGAATTCACTTGCAAAAATTAATGATAACAAAAATGTTTCCAAAATATTACGGTCCCTCATCCTGCTCTATTGGGCAGATCACTTTGTATTAGAGCCATGCAACTGACAATAAAACAAGCTAATATTAATTTTTCATAAATTATTTCTTAACTCATGTCCAGAAAAGACCATTTCAGCAGGGAGCTTAATCTGTAATTAATATGCACATTCATTTGTCGGTCAGCAAAAGAGCACAGGCATAGCTGAGAATTTAGGCTTGTTAGATGCTGCTCCATTAATCATTATAATTTTTTTGTTAATTTAGAAAGCAAGGTCTCATTTTCAAAGGTGATTTCCTCTCACATGCATCTTGAAGGCTCTTTAAGTGACCAAATCCAACAGCTAAACAAAATGAATCCCTCAGAACTGCTGCTAAACTTCTGCCTAAGTCTATACACACTTGTGCCCCTGGCCCTAGCTTTCTACTAGTTGACATTTGCATGGTCATCTCATCTTGATGCTATTCTCACATTAAGTTTTGCAATAATTCTCTTGGCTTCCACAGAGCCAGTGTTTACTTTTTCCCAGTCCTCTCTGCTGAACTTCACAGTTCAAATCATTATACTAGTGTAAATAAGATAGGATCCTTTCTGTTTCAATAAACGCTCTGTATTCATCCAAAGATCCAAATAGCCACCTACTGAAGTTTTCAAAAGACACATACACCCACATCCAAATTGTATTTCAGTTTGAGTTCAAATTAGGCAACTAGGAACCTTTGAGAACCCCTCTAAGTCTCAGTCTATATATTCAGAATATAAGCACCATAGAAAACTTGGCCATTTGCCTTTGGCTCACAAAAAAAAAAAGAAAAAAAAAGAGAACTATAAGCTTCTGTAAATGTAACTACAAACAAAATATTAGTGGTATACTATACATCTTCCTGTTATTCATAAATTCACAGATGCATATAAATAGATAGTGTGGGAGATGTATTTCAAGACTGGGTCTGTATCCAAGTTACGAAGTTATGGTCTGGATGAGTAGGCAACTAGGTTGGTAAAAGACTGGTTGGAATACCAGGTTACAGGTTCAGAGGGTCATGGTTAATAGGTCATTCTCCACCTTATGACTGGTAACAAGCAGAGTGCTGCAGGGGTCTGCCCTGGGACCTGTTTGACATTTTCATCAGTGACTTGGAGGAAGTGACAGAGAGAACTGTCCTCAGGTTGGCAAATTATGCCAAGTTTTAGGAGGACCACTTAACTTAAAAGCAAAGCTACTATTAAAGACCTCAGCAGACTGGAGGAACAAGCCAACAGGAGTCTTATGAAATTATAATGTCCTGCCTTTGGGAAGGAAAAGCCTTTGACAGTGATACAGACTGGTGCCTGACCAGCTGGGGAACAATGCTGGGGGTCTTGACAGACAAGCTCAACATGAACCAGCAGTGCTTGATATAAGGAAAGCCTTTTTCACCATGAGGACAGCCAAGCAGTGGAGCAGTGTGCCCAGAGAGGTTGTGCAGTCTCCATAGTTAGAGATGTTCAAGATCTGTCTTGGCAAAGCCCTGCACAGCCTGGTCAGACCCCATCACTGACCCTGCTCTGAGCATGAGGTTGGACCAGAAACCTCCTGAGGTCTCTTCTGAACTGTATTATTCTACTGACAGTGTGTCTTACCAGCCAAAATATTCATGTGAAATTTGATGGCTCCACCATAGCTTGTGATGACAGACAGAGACTTTTTTATGTTGTTTTGTTTTGCTTTTTTTTTTCAAGAAAAAGACTCATGATGGCTAGAAAATACAGGAGTAAAATGAAGGACATAATTTAATCAACCTCCTCTCTGTCTGACACTGCTTGAATCTATGTCATCCATTATCTACTGTGTTTCTACTGCTGTCAATTCCACCAAAAGGTAGAGGAGAAGGATGAGGTGAATGTAACAAAGAATGTGAGATACAATATGGAAACTAATCTGAACAGGGCTAGTTTTCAGGTACCTAGATATCCACTGATTTTAAGGTTCACACTACAAATTTTAACTGTGACCTTTTTATTGATCGAGGCTTTACAGTCTAATAAATGCCCAGCCTGAATGACAAACAGAAAAATTACTTGCCAGAGTCCAATATTCTGACCATCTTTTAGATATTCCATGCATGGAGGGTGTAGTGTTTAATATCAGATTTGCTTATTTGAAGGTAGTTGGTGTTACATGGGATTTCTGACTTGGTGGAATGATACAAAATATACTGCACAACACAATACAAATGTAAGTTACACTTAGCAAAATATAGCAATTGCAGTACACAGTTCAGTCACAATACCAATGTGATTCCCATTACCAGTCTCTATAATATGTTCACTGTCATGATGCTGGGCATTGCCAGTCACCAGGAAGGAATATGTAGGTTGATGCCATCTCAAGCCCATTGCTCTCTTTGAAATACTTCTTCAAAAACTAGACTAGTTTTCTAGTTTTTAAACTCTATGTTGGGCTGAGCCACATATTCATTCCTCTCCCATGCTGGTCTATGTAACTCAAGGAGACATTCACACTTTTTTAATGAACTCAGGGAGAAACATTTACACCACTAGTTGATCACTAAAGTGTTGACAGCTGTTTATCTAAAACAAAGACCACCGTCCTTCGCAAAGGAGACGTGTTGCAAAGAAGCTGACTTCTTCGCAAGGGCTGTGATCAGTCACACCCTGCTTTATTCCCTGAGTTTCACAGGCACATCACCCTTGCCCATCTCCTCTAAACCTTCTTCCATTTTAGGGCTTTATTGGTCAGTCACATGACTTTAAACATCACCATGCACTAGATACTATGGCAATTTTCATTGTAGGAAATCCTATAATTGATCATAGATAGCTGGTTCTGATAGGATACAATTTTATTTCTGTTTTTTTAACATTTCTCCCAGAATTGATGTTTCTGTCATTTCTCTTAGCAGTATTCCCATCTTCTAATGTTATACGATGCATTTTTGCCCAGTGATAGATTACCAAAAGTAAACGTGGCAATCTAAATATGTCACTGGAAAAGCATTTTTTCCCTATTAGAAAATTCACCAGGTGGTCTTTCTTCATTCACCTTCCAATATCTTTTAGAATATTACATGCAAAGGGAAGTTTAGACAAAATCGTAAGTACCTTAGGTAATCATAATGTTTTCATCTTAATTTTGAAAGTCTAATAGAGAGAATATTTTTCCATGCCATGAATAACATCACAGTTGATTATGTTGATTGCACTGTTGCTATATCAGCATTATTGTTCTGACAGAGAACACTGAAAGTTTGTAACATGAAATGAACTTTTCAGTTGTGTCAACAAGAAACATTATATGATGATTAAAGAGGATAGAGACCACACTGAAATTGGAAAATCCCACTTTTTTAATCTAACAGTTAATGAGATGAAAGCATTGATCTTATTATACCACAGACTAGTACTACTGAGGATGGAAATTGTGTTTTAGCTCTCTCATTATGACTTATGGATCAGGAGTAGATCTTGTGCATTTGTAATCACATTGGGATAAAAATTAGATATTCCTTTTGTACATTCTGAAAATTACTTAAGCTTGTTCATTCATAATGTCAGTTATTTCTTTCTTTATGAGTTTTCTTCTGACAGAATCCACAGAAGCACAGTATGAAATCAAAAGACAGCACCATCCATGAACTAACAGTCTAAGCTTCAGAAAAAACAGATGAAGATGTATAGGAAGGAAAAGGTTACAACTTATATGAAGAGAGGTTATATGGTAAGTGATCAAGGGATGAAAATACAACATAATATTGTTATACAATATATTATTATATGTCACAGTCATCATCCACCTAAGCTGTTCACTAGCACCTGGAACCTCACAAAGTTGGTTCATCTCACCTGTTTTAAAGACCTGTTAAAGGATGACATGAATGATGCTCTCCTAGTTCCTTCCTCTTGTGTTTATAGAGGAAGCTCAGAAAATACCAATTAGACTTGTAAGGTCAGAGGAATTACATCTTCAGTATCACAGAGCAAATGTCAGCTACCTGGTTAACAGACATGTTGAAACTTCCAAGGGTAACTTGATACAAACCTTTGGGGTATCATATGTAGATACAGTATATAAATACATTGCTAAGACATTAGTCTAGGACCAACAGGAAATGTCAGGATCTGATTTATAGATGAAGAATGGATTTCACCCCTTTGTTACACACAAAAGAAAATAATGTGTCCCTGTTGAAATAACACCTTTCTCCTTCTGGACTTTCATGCAGTTCGTGAAGAATTAGTTTTTTCAACCGTTCCATTTAAAATTAATTAGAAACTTTGGGAGGATCAAATATTTCCATGTAAATATTATAGTTCTTACAGTACGTTCTTTCTCATTAATTATTTCAATAATAATGTACATTCCATTCACTTTACCTACATAATTATCTTATTCACAGGCTTATATATGAGGAAAAAAAGCTGTAAGTAAACTCGGTAGTTATTAGTGAGCAAATTTAATACTTAGAGTAAAGAAAAGCTCATCTCAACACTTTAGTAACTCTTATGTGAGAAGTCAAACAACAGGTTTAATTAAATGAATCACAACTATTTTTCTATATTTGAAAACAACAGTTTTATTCTTAAGTTTTTGTGAAGCCTCGGTGTGGAGGATGTATATAATTTAAATTAATACAATGCAATTCAAAGGTATGGTTATTATACGGGGGTCATTACAATGTAGAGTTGACATTGTTTGGGTGTCTTAACTCTGCATTAGCATATTTTGATGTCTTTGTGTAACAGTAGAATTACTTTTCCTGACTTTGTGTCTCATTACGATGTTGCCATGCTCAAATGGTGATGTGTTTACTCAATTCTATTTTTACAGAGCTTTTTAACTCTGTGTTGTCTTGAGATACACACACTGTATTTGTATTCCTGTCAGCAGCTGTGGAGAGAGAATATAATGGGGACATAAGCAGAGTCAAAGCAAATCATTTTATGAAAAAAATCTGACTTAATATTTTCAGTGTTACTCCAGTTCCACTTTTGAGTTTGATTAGCAGTGATGACAATAGCTTTATTCTGAGCTGACCCTTTACTAATATAAGATGACATTTCTAATATCATGCTTTGTGTGGCCACACTGTTATTAGATAAAAGCCTGTCTGAACCGAGTCCTCAAATGTAAAACATTCCCAGGGATCATTTTCTAAATTACAGTATAAGAGATGCATTCAGCAAGGTAGAGAGGCACCCGTGTCTGCATTGAAGGGCTTGTCTAGCAGCAGAGTTTGCTGGCTGACTGATTTAATTTGATGTGATACAAGTTTGTGGTAGCAAGCTGGTACGGTTTTAAATGAATCTCTTTATAATTCTCATTAAGTAGGTAGCACATGTTCTTCCCCACATCCTGCCATTATTCAGGGATGGAAGCAGGATGCATGACCTATTGTGTAGTGTAAATTATTTTTGGCTATAGCTTTGATACTGAGGAACGTTTTAATAGACTCAACAGTTTTAGTCACATTTTGTTTTCCCTCCCCTTCTCTGTGCTAGACATCATACATATATGCATATATCTATTGATTGGGAGGAAGGGAATTGAATATCCGTGCATTCATGTAACAGAAAGTTCTGGTGCCACATTAACAGTTCATCTCCTACAAAGCAGCAGTCCCAAGACTGTGAAGGTGGTACAGCTCCATCTGACCGCACCTCGAGCTAACTGGCCCTACCCAAAAACAGGATGAACTAGCCGGGGCAAAAAAAAACATGTTGATGCAGCTCTCTTGCTTTTCATCTATGGCACTGGCTGGAGTACCATCTTTCTCATAGCTAGCTCAGGAGTCTGCCCCATGGCTTTTCTTGGGCATCCCAAATCAGCAGTTTCCACACTAAGTATTGTGAATACCAGTGGCATCATAGCAGCTGAAGATATAGTCACAGGCCAGAGACAGTGGTCCTTACAGCAGAACAGGGGGTCATAGCTGCTCAGAATTTAGAAACGGTCTCTAAATCTTTCTGTGGATCTTTGTTTGGGCAATTTGGTTAAGATTATAAAATGTGTTTAAACTAGAGCAAGAAATTAAGAGCAGTTCTTTTTATTTCATGGCTAGCACTCATCATAATAGCATACTTTTTTATTCTTTTTTCAGAGAAGCCAATAGACAGATAGATAGGTAGATGAAAATTATGGGATGTATTCGATTGCACTGTTAAATTGCCCTATTAACAGAAAAATTGTTGAAAAAATTCAAAATAAATAAAAATCCTTGAGGCCAAGAGAATATTTTTTTCTTTATACCAAACTAATCTTTTCTACTCTGAATATTCTCCTTGGTGGTATCAATACAGGGTTTGAAAATGATTTGGGGGGGCAGACAGATCTGCCATGTTCTATAGGTTTCATGCATTATGTTTCTTTTTTATTTCTATTTCAGTAGAAATCATCTTGCACTGCTTAGGAGTTCCATTATTCATTTATTTTCTGTTCTACTCTGCATGTCCAAAGACCTGTACTAAAACAAGCAAATGTCCTCACAGCATTGCAAGCTATAGGTATCAGACTCGTCAACAAAGATTTAATCCTTCCTACTTGTAGTGATCAGCCTAGAGGAGGTGCATAAGGTGTACAGGAGCTGGTGATCCACATGATGCCCAATTTGGTGTATGCCTCTATATCATGAGTATTGTGCAACCAAAAGGTGTATCTGATCAATAATATAATTAACTAATGTATACATAATCAACATGTAGTTAATCAATGTACATGTAATCAATGTTATTGGTTTAGCCACATTCCAGGATTGATTGCTGTCAATGCCTTATGAACCGGTACTATGAGCAAGCCCCTGTAAGAATACTCATGGCCTTAGATCTGCCAAAGATCACCACAGACAGGATCTGTGCAGCATGCCGTGCCCTGACCAGAGGTCCGTCCAACGTTGCAATATCTCAGGTTTCCCTGCATCAGAAGGGATGTAAGATTTTATAACTTGTTATCACCTTTTTCATGACAGTATCAATAAATATTTATCTGTCTTGAAAGTGTTTGTGCCTTTCTTGTTGGGATTTGAAAAGAGCTAGAACCTCCTGGTTCCACCATGAAATAAGATACTTACTTCCCCCTTTTACCTATTATCTGCCTCTTTTTCTGAAGTGTGAGTAAAAGATGGGTTATACAAGCAAAGACTTTTACCTTTACCAAACTAATACATTTTTAATTAATGATGAGAAAAATATAAGCATTTTGAATGCTTGGTATATAGCTCTAGAATCAGATTTCAAATCCAGAAGTTTAACAAAACATTTCTGAAATTGTATGGCTATTAAAATGGGCTGGTAATGGCACTGTAACAAGTTAATTTCATAGATTATTGATATTGATATTAAAAAATTATTTCTATGATTTTTCTGTATTCACTATCCTAATTCTGATGAAGAAAATAATTGTGTTTTTTAATTGCTGTTTCTATTTCAGAATAATTGCATTCAAATTTGAAGATATAGTTTAGATTGACTCAAGTCTTTCTTTCTGTGGTTGCAATATCTATGATATTTCTATGATATTTCTGTGTTTACCATCCTAATTCTGATGAAGGAGTGTGAAAAAAATGGTTGTGGGGGTTTTTTTAATTGTTGTTTTTATTTCAGAATAATTGGATTCAAGTTTGAAGATACAGTTTAGATTTACTCAAGTCTTTCTTTTTGTTGTTGCAATAGCCTCACATTAAGAGATGATTTCTGAGCAAAGTGGTGACATTTAGAACATCTGCAATATTATTCTTTCAAATAGTCAAGGTATTGATGGTCACAAAGTAAGAATGGAAACTGCAGTTAGATTTGTTTGTCATACTAACTCCTCTTCTTGCAAAACATTCTTTCTTAAATGTGATCAGAAACAATGACAAAAGAAGTCCTCCAAGGATGTACTATCACAGTATGTTTTAGTGTTTCTTATGAAGCATATTATTTCTACAATGCATTAAACATAGTTTTGAGTAAGAAACATTGCTAACAAAGATGCTGAACTCTAAAGGAAAACATTGATTACATGAAGGGTCTCCTGTCTCCAGGCTGCCTCAGCTCAATAACACTTCAGAAGGGCCAGAGTCTCTTTTTAATGCAAATATCACTTTAAAGTGAGGAACAAAGCTAACCTGAAAAGTGCTAAAGTTACCTTTATACACTGAAGGGCCTGAGGAGGCTGTTTGTTTATCTTATCTGGCCTAGCTGTACCCATCACTGCATCATCAGAATTCCTGTCTGTTGGCGAGAGGATATTTGGTTGATAAATAGTGTTTAAACATTATTTTTAAAGGACATTTTCCTCCTCTCTGAAGTTCTTTCCACCTCTCTACTTCAGTGGATATATCAAGAATATAGTCACACTTTCAAATGGAAGATAGTAAGATAGCAGTTAACACCAAAAAGTTTCTCAAACAGGCTTTCCTTTTCCAGATAAACTATTTTTCCCCACTGTACATCTTCTGCGTGTAACCATATGTCAAGTTTCCTTGTCTCAAACTCAGAAGTAACCCCCAACAGCTGCGACCCAAGAGAGGCATGTGCACAAACAGAGCAATAAAACTACTGCAGAATACTTTATATGTCCTGAACTTTTCTAATGAGGTTTTCTTCGCAGTTGATGTCTGACAAATGAGCCTCTGTCCTATAAAGCATGCTAGCTGGGGAGCTGAGAGCTGGCAATTATCAAGTATGTCACGCCAGGAAGCAGATGTGTGAGCTGTGGTCTGACTCTGACATATGTCATGTCAGACTACCCTGAGTATCTCCATGAGCCTCTGAGGTCCTGATCTTGCTTTCTCTATTTAGGCAAAATCCCACTGAAACCAAGGCAGGGGTTGCTTCATTAGGTATGCAAAAATCAACAGCCCACAGATTCAATCATCTCAAGTACTTTTTAAATGAATCAAAGCTCAATACCTGTTTTAAAGGCAAAACAGGATTATTGTCTATGAAAGGAATGAATAAGGTCCCTAAATACCTTTATAGCTTAGACATCTGACCATCATTTCAGGAATCAATGAGGAAAATTTCCTTTTTTTAATGCTCTGCAGTGTTGCTGCCTAATCCTGAAGACAAAACTTAGAAACTTAATTTTCATCAGTAAAGTGCCCTAGACCACACTAGGAATATGCTCAAACACTTCAGACCTAACAACTCTCAGAAGTCCAGAGCCTAACTCTTAAATGGTGTTTTTAACGTTGTCACGTGTACCTAAACCGCAAGGATGGAAAGAGAAAGGCAGGTCATTCTTTCCCATCCAGGAATCCATTATTCATCCCATCCATCTGAGGTTAGAAAACCCTTCTTCAGTCCTTCATCTGTTTTGAAGCAGGTGCTTTGAAAAGAACAACATAATAAAATAAATAACATAAAGCTTAAAAAGGTTCACAAGATAATCTAAATTTATTCTCCTACCCAAAAAGAGGTTACCATAGTTCCCTTCTCATTCTTCAGGGTTGTTTCTCTAATCTGTTGTTTGAAGGTTTGTACTTACAGACTCCACATCTTCTGGGCAGCCTGTTTCAGCACTTCACTTTCGCTTTTATTTGGATCGGGTTTTTTCCCCAAAATATAACATGAATTTTCGTTATTGGAATAAATCCTTTCACTTCTTTTTCAGTTGGATAATAGATTGTTTTCTTCTTGTCTGCAGCAACCTTTTAAATACTTAAAGGTTGCTGTCACATCCCCATCAATCACCCTTCCCTTCCCTCAACTAATAAACCCCAGGTATTTCAATCTCTGCTTATATGTCAGGTTTTGTAGTGTTCCAGTTCTTCTCATTGCTCTTCTGTGGATACTTTTGCAGTAGCTCAAATTGGTCACAGCATTCCAGCTGATGTTTTGCCCACACAGTTTTAAGTGGAGATTAATAGCAACTGGCAGCAAAGGCAGTGGGGAAGAATCCTATTCCAGAGCATTCAAGCTTTTTTGCTATTTATCAGAATGTCTAAATAAGCCATGTAGCCTGCTGTGACATAATAGTATGAATTACATCCCATCTGAAAGTGTTAATTTCACTACCCTAAAAACATCTAGATTTGAAAGTCTCATAAGGCATTTGGAAATGCTAAACTAGCAGCCCACTGGATAATGTCATGTTCTATATTTAACAAGATAATCCACCTTTTATTTCCCCAACCAGAGCAGAACTTCACATCAATGTGATGATAATGCATTCATTTAAATATGACAGTCTCAGCAGTTTTCAAAGTTTGGGTTTTTTTTAGAAAATAAATTTCCAAAACAAAATAAAAACAGAATTTCAGACAAAAGATTTGTCTCTTAGGAATAGCAGTAATTAATTCAGCTCTACCAGAAGTACTATAACAAAGAGAATCAATAAAACCCCTCTCTAAATACAGACTATGAGTTTGAAGTTTCTCTAGTTTTATTTTGTTATGGTTGATAGTCACTGTATTCCTATGATCCATAATCAATATTAAATTAACTGGTCTATAAATCCACAATAGTAAGACTTCTGGTTTTCAAATATATACCATAAAAATATTTTTATGTGTACAATCTTTGAGTCTAATCCTTTGCATGCTGTGTGCAGTTATTCTACACAACAGGCAATCAGACAACAATTTCCTACATAGAAATACCATTGTTTGCCTGCCTTAAATACACTGAGACTGCTCATCATTGTTTTACATATTGCAAGAGGGAAACCAGAAATACCTATTTACTACTTATTAGGGCAATGGGAAATGACCCTTTGTCCAGGTTTTGGCTGGGATGGAGTTAATTTTCTTCCTAGTAGCTGGTACAGTGCTGTGGTTTGGATTTAGGATGAGAACAATGTTGATAACACACCAATGTTTTAGTTGTTGCTAAGTAGTGTTTACACTAGTCAAGGACTTTTCAGCTTCCCATGCTCTACCGACTAGGAAGGCTGCAGGTGCACAAGAAGCTGGGAGGGGGCACAGCCAGGACAGCTGACCCAAACTGGCCAAAGGGATATTCCATACCATGTGACGTCATGCTCAGTACATAAATTGGGAGAAATCTGGCCCGGGGGGGGGCCGCTGCTCGGCAACTGGCTGGGCATCGGTCGGCGGGTGGTGAGCAATTGCATTATGCATCATTTGCTTTGTATATTATTATTATTATTATTATCTCACTCTTACCCTTCCGATTCTCTCCCCCATCCCACAGGGGTGGGGGGAGTGAGCGAGCAGCTGTGTGGTGCTCAGTTGCCGGCTGCGGTTAAACCATGACACCCTTGAAATTCTGGTGGGGGAAAATAGGGAATTTTCACAAAGTTTTCACTTCAGGAAGCACATTTTGCCTAACCAAATAAGAATTTGGGGTAGACTGCAACAGAGTAAGAAAGAAGGTAAGGAACTTGGTTACAAAGAAAATATAGAAGTTTACCTAAACAGAGTGAAAGACCTCTTCTATCTGCAGCAGAGAAGGTGAGAGGAAAAACAAAATAGCTTGTGTACTGTGGTACTCTCTTGTGACCTCATCCTCAGCTGACCCATCTCTGGTGAAAACTACTGTCTGTGTGTGTGAGAGAGAATGGTTGGGTCTGCGCTTGTCTAGGAAGTTTAATATAAATTGCCCAGTTTGTACTAGTTGTTAGCTGATATCCATACAAATGTGTTCATTTCCGTACTGATTTAATAATACGACTTAAGGATTTGAGCTGAGCTCTGATCCTGTTGGGATCACCTATCCTTCCCAGTAACTGCAATCTCAATATCAGCATTTAGGCTTTAATCAACCATCACTATGAGTTTCCTAGATCCAGGATCTTCATGTCTGATTAGTCAATATTGGCTTCTTTTCACACTCTGAAGTAGAAGGGAGCAGGTGGGTGAAAGAACAGACTTCATTCCCAACCAGACAAATGGCAGATGTCATGGGAGCATCATGACCTTGCCTTGACCAAGAGCAGAGGACTGAGCATCATCAGCCATGGCAGACAGGGAAATACAGACAAGAACTGAGTGGGATAAGCCCTGGTAGGGGCCCTGGACCAACAAGTGACAGGAGAACAACACCTGAGACTGCTGAAAAGGTGCAGTGCAATTCCACCATGGACTGACTTGACTGATGGCCTGTGCCAACATCTGGCCACAAGCCCGTCTCCAGGAATAGAAACTGGGGGAAGCACCACTACCTGAACATCCAGCACTGTGTATGAGCAGAGAGCCCATGTCAGGGCCAAGCCAGTGACCAGAGCCTGACACTGAGCCTGACTGGGGTGAGCACCATGTTTCCCCAGGCTGGGCTGTGCTGACCCACTGGAGGGGTGCTGGGGAGCGGGTCTTGGCTTACTCCCACTCTGCGCACATGTATGTGTGTGTGCATGTATGCACAAAAATCTTTTCCTGACACAGCCTGTCTCTCGCTTGGCCCATTTTATAAATTGAGCTTAGCAGTGTCCATGGACAGATGTTCCTTTTTGCCCCATCGCACTAGAAAACTGTGTCTTGGGACTGTAACCTATATAGCTGGCTCATGCACTTAAGCCTAAATATGCCCCTCTGTTGGAGAAGATGCGTGTCACAGTTCCCTTACTTATTAAGAAAGCATCTACCTCCATTTACTGAAGGATTTTACAATTTCTTAGGGATTTCATGGACTGAACATATACTATAGTAATGCCTATAAGTTGTAAGTACTCATTTTCCTTGACCTCCTTTAGTGTTCTAAGTAGTTTTTATTATGTTATATAATTATAAATTCCTATCCAACAGTTTTGAACAGCTTCCAGTAATGCATTAAGCAGTGTTACTAAAAGCTGTCATATATTTCATTTCTCCTCTTCTGTTTATTCTAACAGGATCTTGTCCTTTCCCCTGTTTTCTAACAGTATCTTGAGAGGTAAAGGGCTGGGATTACACGCTTGTTTGAAAAAGAGGAGCAGAAATAAGGAATAGCTTGAAGAGAATGTAACTTTTTCATATTTATACTTAAACTGACAGTTCTTAAGTATAGTATTTACTTAAGTTACTGAAGTTCAAATAAAATTATTATTATAATACTAGAGAACATTTTTTATGGAAAAGGAATTCTTTCAACTTTCAGAATTTAGCATATTTGGTAAAGACAGTTATTTTATTTAAGATATTATCAAAACAAGGAAATAAATAATATTGTCTTCTTCCTAATGGCATTTTTTAAACAGTCTGAGCCAAGAATTATACATGGAATTATGCATTTTAAATACTGGTTTTCATATTAATATACTGGTTTTATCAGCAAATAATCTTTCATAACAGGAATGCATATCCATTTTATGCATGTGTGTGTGTGTGTGTGTGTGTGTGTGTGTGTGTGTATATTTATATAAAGCTTGATCAAAAACTTTTGGAGTTTAAGTCCAGGTATTTTTATGTTGGTGGAAGGTAGCAGAGATACGAGGGAGAAGGATGACTACCTGCTCTTTTCTTATTTTTCTATTACATTGAAATCATATAACCTAGCTTAACTACCTTTGGCTGTGCAGCTATAGACTATATACGCCTACTCTTAATAATGTTAATTGTATTTTCTAATTATTATTTATATTCTTAAAGTATGGTTTTATAACCATTTTCTTGATGCATTTAAACATCTATTTTTGCTCTAAGAAAGTTTGCCACATAATCAAGTCTCGTGAGTGAGGACAAAATGTCGTCATTTTCCCCACTGTAGTGGGGAAATCAAGTCAGTTTGATTGGCGTTACTTTCTGAAGGATGTCTGCTCTTCTAATGGTATTACATTCTGTATCTTATTCTGTTGTTGTCCTGCCTCCAGTATGAGATCCACAGTAGCATAAACAAATGATAACCCACTTGTGGCTTTCATGACCCATATGTTCTCCAGGTTATACTGTAGCTGTCCCTACCTGTAAAATCTTCTTTTTCTTACTTGCCTCACATGACTATCAATTCTGTTAACAATAATTATCATCATTCCACATTTCTACTTTCCTCTCTGCTGTATACAACTCCTCCCAACACCACATAGGGTTAATATTTTGACAAACTGAATTGTTGTAATTTACAGTACAGAACAAGATGATAATAAACGCTGCTCCGAACTAGACCTTTGGGTTGTTATTTGTCTCGCTGTTTGAATAAGAATGTGCTTGAAGTTATGATCTAAGAGGACACTTCTGCCACCTTCAAAATGAAAAATAATGACAGGAGAGAAAAAAAAAGAACTGTAATGATTTTATACCAGTCAAAATCTCCCAGATATTACAAAGCCCTTTATCTGTGTGATAGACAATATTAAAAACAAACAAACAAACAAACAAACAACCCACAAACCTTTAATAAAATATAAGAAAGAAATGGGTCACCAAACAGATGACATATATTTGCTAACCCGAGGAAATATTTCCTAGTGTGTACAATTACTCTTTCTGTTGAGTGGCATGACACCTATTATGAGATATAATATTACTTGGAGAAGACCTGTGTTGTCCACTTGAAGAATAATTAAGTTTTCCATGACTCAGTAGATTACATCTGAAAGCACAACCATAGATGGAGATAACAAGGCAGAAAGGCAAGCTTATATCAAATTGAAATCATAAAAGAGAAAAAAAAAAGGAAGAACAGCACAATATTTTTACTTTTAAAATATGAAGGCTTTTTTTCCTGCTCAAGTGTCTTGGTATTATTTTTTTAAATTTGGTTTTGGGCAGCGGCAATCAATTTCAAATAATTTATTTGTAGAAAACCAGTTTCTATTTGAGTACATAAACCAGCTTTAATGACATAGTATGTTATTCTGCACAAAAGAATATTATAGTTTAGAAAAAACTGGCCATAGACTGGTGAAAAAAGATTGCATCCAGCATCAGTTTATCATCGTGTTTACAATAAATCTTTGTAAAAAGTTTTCCCAAGGCCTGAATCTACACAAGTTAAGGATTTGTTCAATGTTTTCTTAATACACTTACAACTATTATTAGTGTGAATTTCCGTAACTGTCCACTATATAAACTAAAGTGACTGAACCATATCCTGAGAGCTAGATACCTACACTATTCAGTATTTAAGTACCTAAATCCAAGAAAATAATCTGTGAAATCCTTGCCCCACCTGAATACTTGTGTTAAATTTTTCTCTAGCAATATCCCAAATTCTGCTACTGTACAAACTCAAAACCTGACAGGTCTGATCACTTTACAGTGGTATTGAATTACAGAGTATAGGAGCAGAGGGAAATTACAGATTACCTACTCCATTCCCTGACTCAAGGTCAGATCAGCTATACTTGTGTTATTCATAATAGATTATTACAATTTGGTTTTAAAGAGCTTTAATTAACTAGGAGAGTCTAGCTTTTCTGTCAGGAACAGGAACATAGGAATATAATGGGAGGAAGGGGTGGTAAGAAAAATGGGTTAAAAACCAAGAACTGTAGTATATGACAATTGTGGGCCTGTAAAGACAGTGAGGACAGTTTTGAGGTGCTATCCCAAAAAGTTGTAGATAGATCCTCACAATCATGTATTGTTTAGTGACCATCAAAAGATTTCTGCCCCAGCAACTGGAAAAGCCTAACCGACAATAGCAGGATATAACCATTTGTGATTTTAAAGGTTACACCTAGACAAAAGAAAAAAGCCTGCAATAGAAACTTGGACATTAAAAGATATAACATGGAGTACTATTCTGTAACAAAGTGGCTGGGATTGGGTCCTATAGCTACTTCCATGCATTGCAGACAGGAGTTGGATGACTAAATTATTCTTTCTGTTCCAGTCTAAGTTACAAATACACATGTAATAGGGTTCATAATACTTTTCTAAAGGGCAGTACACTTTTAGTTCAGCTATGGAAAATACTTATGCTGCTGAGGAATGAATTTTCACAGTTTGATATTGACATGAATCTTATGAATTCTACTGGAAAAAAAATACCTTTTAAACTCCAAGTGAAATTTTCTGTTGAAGCAAATGAGGAAGAACCATAAAAAATATTGAGACTTTTGAGTTAACAAGACCTTGCATGACATGCTGCATAAAATGTGAGACTTTTGCATTTCAGCCCAACTCCAATCAAGCAATAAACCTAAGAGATATTTGGCAAACATGTAAAAAAACCCAGAGATATTGGGAATTTCAGCGCTTTTGTCTTCCTGTAATCTTATTTTCAGAGAGTAAAGGTTAAAAAACAAACAAATAAACAAAACAAAAAAAAACCCCCAAAAACACACAAAAAAACAAACTAAGAAAATGACAGGACATTTGAAAGTCTAAAGTTTTAGCAAGTGGGGTGGGCATTCGGTTGTGTGCCACAGACTTCTGTGTCAGTTTATCTCATGTGTCATTCTGCCTGCCCAGAAGAGGCTGCCAAGCTTCCATGCAGAAATCCAGTCTGTTTGTTTTGTAGCATTGTCTAGCATCGTAAGTCCCTAAAATCACCTATGTTCTTATTGCATGGGCACCTATCACTATGAAAAAATGTTCAGAACTTTCTGCTGTGAGAAAGAGAGATGCCATTCTTATCTGGAGCTCATCATGATCTAAGGACACACCAAAAAAGAAGGGGATGGTGAACGTCCAAGCACTCTTATCCCATCCCTCCCACATCCTAAACTACCATACTTGTAGGTATTCTGAGTAAAAGCACTTTCCCTGCTGAAAGGGAACAAGAGAATGCAGATCAGGAGAACACAGGCAGGAGCAAGCCTTATCCTGGAGCTGTAATCAGGGCACCTGATCAAAGGAAAAGGCTCAGGATCAACATTACCCTTCAGTAATGACTGCTGCTCATTGGCCAATGGTAGCTAGTGCAAAATGCAACACCACTTTGTTCCATCCTTAGTGAGAGTCAGACATCTTGTTGTCTCCTCTCCGGCCATGCAACCCTAGCACTGCTAGCTGCAGAAGGACTCTGCTTCAAACAGAAGAGTGAAAGGTACATTTAGCCTGTGTGCTGTGTTTTCAACCTGCTGAGGCCGAGAAGGACCTGATGCCCCAGGCTCTTGCTCTCACTGGTGGGGAATTATTTAAAACAATAGGGAATTTAAAAAAAAAAAAAAAAACAAAAAAAAACAACAAACAACTGAATCTTTCTTGCTTCATCCCTTCTTTTTTAACAGAGCAGTGTTGTAAGACTATCTTCAAAAGAGGGAGGAGGGTGAATTCTTGGTGGATGGAGCTTCCCGATAATTAATTCCTACTGTTTTCTTATATAATCAGTGGCAAATGTTAGAGCCTGACGCTCAACAGGCAGAGGTGCTGTTCTGTTAGTCATTGCTCTGTATGCCTTTCTTGGGTGTCACCTGTTAGCATAACTATACAATTCTCGCCAGATTATGGGCAACACATACTCTGCTTCTCACTTTAGCATTATATTTACATTCAATACCCTTTTCAGCTCTGCTGAATAGATTGAAGTCCTAGTGAGGCTAGAATAACCTAACAACAGCAACAACAACAAAACCTTTCCAAATTATTCAACATTCCTTACAGATTTTAGTTACATTTACCTTAAGATCAGAAAATTCCATATCACAGCTGGATAAAATCCCTGGACTGTTGTTCCCTGGGTTAACACAATATAGAGTAGGTATCCTGTCTTCTAATAAAACTCCTCTTCTTTGATGTCTTTTATAACAAGATTTTTATCATTGCATATTTTTATATTATGAGGCTCATAATAAAAGCATACTCTTTTGGTCATTAGATTTTTGTGCTATACTTGTCAAGCTAATAATAAAGGCTAAACTTGAAACTATATCCTGTTTGTTTGACTTAATAATATGAGGCATAGGGACACTTGTTTAAGGACTGAGGCTTGCTTGTGCTTATTGAGTGAAAATCACCGAGCATAAATAGCTTGCCTACTTAAATGTCAAGAAAGCATTGTTTTAATGACTTAGCTGCTAACACACCAAAGGACTTATGAATACTCTGAACTCAAAACACATAAATGAATAAAACTACCTGTGTGTTTTGTTAGATTTTATGTGGAAATGTCAGTATAGTTACTTTATTCAGAGGTCCATATTGATGATGATCAAATAACCCCCTCTTTTTGATATTCATTTATCGGCCTAATCAATTCTTTAACATTATTCAGCAAAGACTTTCAATGTGTCAAAAAAAACCCCAAAAAACAAAAAACAGGCTTGTTCTAATATTACTCACTTGGGAAAGAATATAGTTTGGAAATAATTCAAATGAAAACAGTTATAATCGGGAAGAAATCATTACTCATCAATAGAAGTAGTGTTTCTGAAGATTACAGTGATTACTCTTTGAATAATATAGAAAAATTCAGCAGATCCTGACAGGCATACCAGTGTACAGTGTCAGTATAACATCTAAGAACATACAGTGGCCATATAAACTTGTAATGAAACTGAAAGATAGGACTCAGTTAAAATAACATTTCATGGTCAATACACAGAAGAAAGACTGTAACAGGGAGTGACTAAACATGAGTTTATTCTAACAACATTTATGGAACAAAAATCAATTTTTCAATTAAGAGTACTTTTCTAGACAAAGTTAAAAACAGTAAGAATTACAAATTAGAACATACTAAAGTAATAATAACTGATGGGAACAGAGATAAGATTATTCCATTAGCTGGATATCATTAACCATCAGCAAAGGCCAAATTAAAAAAACTCCATTTTATCATGCTTTTTAAAAAAAAAAAAAAAAAAAAAAAACAAACACTAAGAAAAATGCAGAGTTTTTAACAGAACTGACCCATTCACAGAGCAGGTGAATAGTGCTGCATATTAAGAGCATGTTTAAAATAAAGAGCAAGAAAAAGGCAGAGGAGGGAATATTCCTGAATTAATGAAATACAGCATTATGTCAAACTATAGTATCAAGCTTGTAGCTATTCTGAACAAAAAGGAATGCACAGGCAAAGCCAGGGGAGCAGTTATGATCCTACTTTCCTGAGACTATATTTGAACATTAAAATTTAAGAATGAAAACAAGTACCTTATTTTCAGCATATTAATGGGAAGAATCAAAAAGATTTATTATAAAATGTGGAATTCTATTGGAAAAGTGTCACAAAATTTGGGCAGAAATGTATGATATGTCAGTACATGATTAACTACAGAATAATGAAAAGCTCCAGATAGAAAATTACATCAACTATATTTTAAATGTCAGGAAGCATTTACCTGTCTCATACTAACTGCCACCACCGAACTGTGCAGTCTAGTTACATCTTTATACACAGACTTAAAGGTTATAGGAATATGGGTAAGGGCATAAGCAAGGATACACAAGTGAAAATAAAATTGACTGTATAATTCTCAGTTGTCCAGATCTAATACACAGTCAAAAGCATTTGTAAATAATGGTATGTTAAGGCATGGGTAGTTACAGAGGAAATGCAGTGGAAAAGTTCATGGTAAATAAAGTTCAAAATCTGTCTACCCTTGGAGTTAAATAAACTGTTCCAAATTCTTCTAATAAATTCTGTCAAAAGGTAGCAATTTGTAGCAGTCCTTATGAATCATACACAATATTGTAGCATCAGGTCTGCAAAGTTAATAAATCTACCCTAAGGCAAAATTCATGCTCATGTATAGAAACAAAACCCACGCAACAGAAATCACCCCCATTGAACACTTTAATTTTTTTTCCTCAATGTAATTATGTAGTTTTTGCAGAAAGATGTTTCCTGTACATGTCAATCCATTCCTCAGATGTACATTTGTGATATACATCTTATGAAATTGTTACATGATTCAAAATGTGTAACAAAGCTTACGATTTTCTGAGAATATCTACAGAGTTTTCTTTCATATGGGGAGTTTAAAGTAAATGGAAACTGATTCTTTCCTGTATTCTGATTACCGTATATATTTTATGTTCTATTAATGTAGTTTTATTAAATAGACTAAACTGACAAGAAAAAGTTTCATTTAGCACGACAGTTACAAACAGAGTTATGTAAAGCAGCAGCTAAGCGAAACTTTAAATACTTGCATGTAGAAATGGCTAACACTGTTGCTTGTTGACTTACTTTACTGTATCATAACTGCAGGATGGCATAAAAGCATATTTCTTTTTGTATTGTTCATACACAACACCCAGAAGTGTGCTAGGTCTTTTGCAGGCATGAAAGAATCCTCTCTCCAGGAGACGGCTCTTTTATTCTTCCTTGTTTGGCTGTTACCTTTAATCTAAAATTAAAGCCATTTACACTGATAATATGTGCACACTTCTTGTATATCGAAAGCAAAACAGACTTCTGGTATACAAGCAGGCTGCAAGATCAAAAGCCTCATCACTGCCTGACAGGTTATGAAGTAGCTGTCCCTGAAGAAAGGCTGAATTTCTGCCCCTACCACACAATTGCTGGCCGCAGAGCCTGGCAGACCTCCTTCCTTGTACAGCGGGGTGCATCACTGGCAGCTTCCACTGCTAAAGAAAACAGAAGCAGCAGCAGCTATTTGCCTCTAGGCTGTAAGATGTATCATTTCAGGCAACTAATCCCCATTAAGAGGGCTGTAGTAAAAGACCTACTTTTGCAGGGATAGAAGAATGTGAATACACTTTTAATTAAGGACAGGTATAAAGTGACAGCAGAATTGGGACTGTGTGATAATATTAATGATATTTTGAACTGTTGCAGATAGAGCTTACTTGTGCCACTCATGCTTCCAGCTGAACCTTACTTCACAAAAATGAAGCCCCAAGGGCTTGATCTGCCAAGGTGCAGAGCTCTCTCACAAAGTACTGAGTGCTCTTAACTGACACAGAAAGCAGAGACTTGGTCACACTCAACCCCCCATTGGAATTGGCAAGATCAAGTGTATCTTGAACTGTGAACAAAAGGCAGGCAGAAAACAATCATTCTGATAACGTCCCCCTTCTTTGTCTCTTCCAAAGCCCCTGCCTGGCTGATTAAAAATGCACCAAAATTACACAATGTCAACCATTCCTGTTAGCAGTGCTGATTTTTCTTTCTGAACATTTTGTCCTGTACCCAGCAGCACCTCAGTCTGAATTCAGCCTCCAGCTATATTGTTATTCCTGTGAGTTATAGCAGGAGATCTGACACAGATTTCTACAGCAGTATATTGCTCTGCCCACTTCCTTCGAGACAGGGATTTCAGTCTCTTTCTTACATTTAGGTGTATCTGCCATTTTTCATTTCATTCCCTTAGATGCTAGGCATACTTTGCTACAATTGGTGATACTCTGCTATTGATTGGCAGTGACTCTGGCTTGCCCTTTAAACTGCCATCTGTGTTTGCCTTCCACCCGTCCTGCTGATGCCAGCTGTGGTGGTAAGTGGACACCACTGCTGGAAGATTGTCTCCCAACAGTTCACACTATTTGCAGAAGAACCCAACAACCACAGGAAAAAAAAAATGCTCATTACACCAAATGTTACTCCGTGGTTCCAGCACTGATGGCAGCCAGACACTGGCACCTAAAGAGAGTCTAGTAGCAGTGCTGGGATATAGAAATCCAATCCATGAACTCAATAACTTTGAGTAACATCAGAATGAGCAGCTTGCCTGATGTTCACAGAAACAGCATCAGTTACACTAGGTCTGTTTCAAGGTATTATTGTTTGTAAATCTTTGTAATTTTAAAATAATTTTTATGTCTTTATGTGCATTTGCTTGTGTCCTGGTTTCGGCAGGGATAGAGTTAATTTCCTTCCTAGTAGCTGGTACAGTGCTGTGTTTTGGATTTAGGGTGAGAACAATGTTGATAACACATCGATGTTTTAGTTGTTGCTAGGTAGTGTTTATACTAGTCAAGGACTTTCCAACTTCCCATGCTCTACCGACTGAGAAGGCTGGAGGGGCACAAGAAGCTGGGAGGGGGCACAGCCAGGACAGCTGACCCAAACTGGCCAACGGGATATTCCATACCATGTGACGTCATGCTCAGTATATAAAGCTGGGGAAAGAAGAAGGAAGGGGGGGACGTTTGGAGTGGTGGTGTTTGTCTTCCCAAGTAACCGTTACGCGTGAGGGAGCCCTGCTTTCCTGGAGATGGCTGAACACCTGCCTGCCCATGGGAAGTAGTGAATTAATTCCTTTGTTTTGCTTTGCTTGCGTGCACGACTTTTGCTTTACCTATTAAACTGTTTTTATCTCAACCCACAATTTTTCTCACTTTTACCCTTCTGATTCTCTCCCCCATCCCACTGTGGGGGAGTGAGCGAGCGGCTGCGTGGTGCTCAGTTGCCAACTGGGGTTAAACTACGACAGCTTGCATGCATACCCAGAGGTGAAAAGGATATGCAAAAATTCTGACTGGGAACTCAACGATCACTGTATGAAACCTCTGAGAGTCTGAAAAGAGTCAAAATGCATGTCTGAAGTGCACGTTGCCCAGGGCCTTACACTGCCTGTGGTACACATATATATGTATATATATATGTATATATCATCTAACAAATAAAGTTGCAAATGATGACATGCATAAATAGCTCCTGGATTTTTAAACATCAATAAACTCCTGGTTTTCTTGTTCTGTACTGCAGATTGTTTCCATATGTGCAGCTATTTATGAACACTCTTAATGCTAATATGATGTTGATCCAAGTCTGCATCAGGCTTGCTTTTTCAGGTGTGAATCATGAATGCATCCATTTATCCACATTACTGGATTTGTTTCTGATATAAGATGTGAAGAGAGAGCAAATGCAGGTGATGTTTTTGTGCTGAACGCTACATGAATTTGAGATTATCATTACATGTATTAATGGAAGATCTATCCCAAATGACAGTCAGTATAAACTTTATGGGAAGCATATTTGTGTGCTTATTTATTCTGTAGTGTTTCAGAAATAGGAGTTAGGGATCTATTTATTTATGTAATTTTATTGAGGTGGTGGTACTGTCCTTAATAGCCGTTTGTCTGTAAAACCAGGTGCAACGTTTACCAGGAATTCAACTAGCTAAGACACAGACAATTTCATAAAAGCCCTTAAAACAGCCTCTATTAAAATGTCTCAACTGTGAGACAAGACAGAAGTACTCTCTTCTGAGACTAAAAGTGGAAATGTCATTTGTCATTTGGAAACTAGAAATCTCTCCCATTCCTGTTTTTAGATTATGGTTTTAAAGCTCTGACATTTTTCACTACAGCTTAAACTACCATGTGCATAAATACATACACAGTTCTGCAGACAAGCCATTTTTTCCAAATCAAAGCCAATCAACAGCTGCTTAAAACATAATGCTGCAGATACTTTTGGGCAGGAACAGTCTGATTTGCCCATTGCTTGAGTATTGATTTTTGATTGCAGAGGTTATTCTGCAGATGAAAAGATCATAATCATGCGAAGAGATTCTTCACTGAAAACTTGCACTCTACAAAACAAAGTGGAAAAAAAAATTCAGCTAACTGAATAAAAAAGCAGCAATTACTGCTATCTTTGTCCTTGTTTCTAGGACCCTGCTATAAATGGCCTTAAATGTCTGTTCATATCAGTACTAACTAAAGAGCCAAAAGTGGAAAGAGGGAAGTTGGGCAAAAGAGAAGGAGAAAAAAAAAAGAGAAATAAAGAACCCTCTAGTCTAGTTTCTTTATGCATGGCAAGGACTTGGCCCCAGTTCCTCTCTCCATCCTCCATTTCAGAAGCTTGGAGAAGACGTCTGTAAACAGTGAGGGGCAGGAACTCAACAGGTCAGAAAAAAAAGGATTTGTGGGTTGTAGAGAAAAAATTGTTAAAAATTCAAGACAAGAAAGTGCTCAGCTGCTGAGCTGTGTCCAGGAAGCACTTCAGGGCCACAGGCACGTCCCTGTTTGACTTGAAAGTTCCTGAAAGGACTCCAACTTCTGCATCAGTGCATGTGTACAACACCCAGGGCTGTGGGACTCAGTTAATCATGTCAGGATATGGGAGGTAGATTGATTCCTTGCCAATATCCCACAAAGCCCCTAATCTTGCTGTACATACACAGTGCTTGTATAGCACACACAGGCTGTACAAAAAATGCAGGTGCAGCTTAGACCTTCTTCAAAATGAAGAAACTGTGGTTCTCCTGCTGACCTTTGGTATTACAGTTCCCTGATCAGAGGACTCACTCTGCAAACAAAAGACCCAAGGTCATTTTTCTGCTCAGCATGAGCAGATTTAACCTCACATCTTCTACCTCCTATGTGAGTGTCCTAAATATTAGACTGCAGACACTTCTCTGCATGTGACAAGGAAAGTATCATCCCCTCCTACTGAAACTGCCGCTTTGCAGCAAAAACTAAAATTCACTGGAGTGATAGTGGAATACAGAAACCCAAAGAAATTATCAGCTATTTTTGTACCTAAAACCACCACCTCACTGCACAGCTGAGATGTTACACTAGCCCTTGTTCTCATGGGGGACTTCAACTTACCAGATGTCTGCTGGAAATACAGTACAGCCGAGAGGAAACAGTCTAGGAGCTTCCTGGAACGTGTGGAAGATAACTTCCTGACACAGCTGGTGAGGGAGCCAAGTAGGGAAGGCACCTTGCTGGACCTGTTGTCTGCAAACAGAGAAGGACTTGTGGGTGATGTGATGGTTGGAGGCCATCTTGGGCATAGCAATCATGAAATGATAGAGTTTTTGATTCTTGGAGAAGTAAGGAGGGGGGTCAGCAAAACTGCCACCTTGGACTTCCGGAGGGCAGACTCTGGCCTGTTTAGGAGCCTGGCTGACAGAGTCCCTTGGGAGGCAGTCCTGAAGGGCAAAGGAGTCCACAGAGAGCTTTGGCTGGAACTCAGGAAAAAAAGGAGAGTTTATAACCTTTGGAAGAAGGGGCAGGCAACTCAGGAGGACTACAAGGGTGTCGTGAGGTTATGCAGGGAGGAAAGCAGAAAGGCCAAAGCCCAACTGGAACTTAATCTGGCTACTGCCATGAAAG
>NW_008825615.1:18512427-18512649 GCF_000699105.1 Pygoscelis adeliae
TGTGCCCAGGTGGCCAAGAAGGCCAATGGCATCCTGGCCTGTATCAGAAATAGTGTGGCCAGCAGGAGTAGGGAAGTGATCGTGCCCCTGTACTCGGCACTGGTGAGGCCGCACCTTGAATACTGTGTTCAGTTTTGGGCCCCTCACTACAAGAAGGATGTTGAGATGTTGGAGCGTGTCCAGAGAAGGGCAACGAGGCTGATGAGGGGTCTGGAGAACAAG
>NW_008825615.1:18512695-18514536 GCF_000699105.1 Pygoscelis adeliae
CTCTACAACTACCTGCAAGGAGGTTGTAGGGAGGTGGGTGTCGGTCTCTTCTCCCAGGTAACAAGTGATAGGACAAGAGGAAACGGCCTCAACTTGTGCCAGGGAAGGTTTAGATTGGATATTAGGAAAAATTTCTTCACTGAAAAGGTTGCCAAGCATTGGAACAGGCTGCCCAGGGAAGTGGTTGAGTCACCATCCCTGGAGGTGTTTATAAGACATGTAGACATGATTCTTAGGGACATGGTTTAGTGGTGGACTTGGCAGTACTAGGTTAACGATTGGACCTGATGATCTTAAAGGTCTTTTCCAACCTAAACGACTCTATGATTCTATGAAAAGAGACCTGGAGATAGCTCAACCACTTCCACCATAGCTTGCTGCTTGAGACAAGGGCACCTCCAACTGCAGTGCAGGCCTTTGATGTTCTGGTTGAATATTTTGGTCCCCAGGGTATTATGGGGATGTCGATTATTCCAGATGGCCACCAGAGCCACTGTCATCACTGAAGGAGTGATAACACACAAGAATCCAATTGCTGCACTCTGTGCTAAATACAAGGTTGTTAGTTCATCTCAGACTTTATCTGAGCATGGCTTCCCCATCATTCCCTCGCAAGATTGGCACCCAATGACTTCCAGGTGGCTAAAGTGTGAATGGTGGATGCTGAGCTATGTCACTGAACTAAGATGGTGATCCCTATGGCAGAACTTTAACCTCTGAAATTTTTATTGAGTGGACAATCAAAATGAAGTTTTTAGAAGAAACTCCTTTTTGTTGCATTCTTGGATTTAAACATATAATCATGTGGTGGGTTGACCCTGCCTGGCCACCGGGTGCTCACCAAGCTGCTCTATCACTCCCCCTCCTCTGCTGGACAGGGGTAGAAAAATACAAAAGACTCATGGGTCAAGATAAGGACAGAGAGATCCCTCAGCAATTACCATCAGGGGCAAAACAGACTCCACTCGGGGAAATTAATTTAATTTCTTGCCAATCAAATCAGAGTAGGATAATGACAAATAAAACTAAATCTTAAAACACCTTCCCCTCACCCCTCCCTTCTTCCTAGGCTCAACTTTACTCCCAAATTCTCTACCTCCTCCCCCCTCCAGCGGCACAGGGGGACGGGGAATGGGGGTTGCGGTCAGTTCATCACATGTTGTCTCTCCTGCTCCTTCCTCCTCACACTCTTCTCCTGCTCCAGTGTGGGGTCCCTCCCACAGGAGACAGTCCTCCACAAACATCTCCAACGTGGGTTCTTCTCCTTCCCATGGGCTGCAGTTATTCACCCAGCATGGGTCCTTTCCACGGGGTGCAGTCCTTCAGGAACGGACTACTCCGGTGTGGGTCCCCCACGGGTTCACAAGTCCTGCCACCAAACCTTCTCCAGCCTGGACTTCTCTTCACGGGGTCACAGGTCCTGCCAGGAGCCTGCTCCAGCACAGGCTTACCCACGGGGTCACAGCCTCCTTCAGGCACATCCACCTGCTCTGGTGTGGGGTCCTCCATGGGCTGCAAGTGAATATCTGCTCCATTAACCTCCATGGGCTGCAGAGGGACAGCCTGCCTCACCATGGTCTTCACCACAGGCTGCAGGGGAATCTCTGTTCTGGCGCCTGGAGCACCTCCTCCATCTCCTTCTTCACCGACCTTAGTGCCTACATAGTTGTTTCTCTCACATATTCTCACTCCTCTCTCCTGGCTGCTGTTGCGCAGCAGTTTTTTCTCCTTAAATATGTTATCACAGAGGTGCTACCACAGTCGCTGATGGGCTCAGACTTGGCCAGCAGCGGATCCATCTTGGAGCCTGCTGGCATTGGCTCTATCAGACATAGGGGAAG
>NW_008825615.1:18514784-18516468 GCF_000699105.1 Pygoscelis adeliae
TGATAACACACCGATGTTTTAGTTGTTGCTAGGTAGTGCTTACACTAGTCAAGGACTTTTCAGCTTCCCATGCTCTACCGACTGAGAAGGCTGGAGGTGCACAAGAAGCTGGGAGGGGGCACAGCCAAACTGGCCAAAGGGACATTCCATACCATGTGACGTCATGCTCAGTACATAAACTGGGGGAAGCTGGCCAGGGGGGCTGCTGCTCGGGGACTGGCTGGGCATCGGTCGGCGGGGGGGGAGCAATTGTACTGTGCATCACTTGCTTTGTGTATTATTATTATTATCATATTATTATCATTATCATTTTATTTCAATTATTAAACTGTTTTTATCCCAACCCACGAGTTTTTCTCACTTGTGCTTTTCCAATTCTCTCCCCCATCCCACCGGGGTGGGGGGGGAGTGAGCGAGCGGCTGCATGGTGCTTAGTTGCCAACTGAGGTTAAACCACGACAACTGTGCAAAAGAATAACATCAAAATCATGTTTTTTTCAGATTCAAACTTCCTAAAATGTTTTCATTCCAGTGAACTGACTATGTTTAAATTTGCAAAAATAGTTCCTTGCCTTAGAAATGCTGCCTTTTTTAGCTATGCTACAGTCCTTTCTCCTGTCCTAAGAAGTTGTTTTGTCTTTCCTTGTTCTTTAGTCATCATTTTGGTCAGTTCTGCTCCTTCTGCAGAAGCACATACCATCATCCTCACAAATTGCTACAGATTTTCTGTGAATAAAAAGCTTTGAACATAGAGGAAGTGGTTTTATATTATAGCTGAGTCCACCTAAGTTAAAATGGATGCCTCACTCCTCTACCTTGAACATCGAAAGCAGCTTTCTTCGCATTTATTTGAGTAATCTAAAAGGAGGTATTGACTTTGAGAAAAACTTCAGTTGAATCCATATATACTCATGTTTCCATTTTTAGGAATTTTAGTAATACACTTTTTCTCCACCATCAGTTTTAAAGTACACCAACTCTAGATGAAAAGGATAAAAGTCAAAAATAGTTTATAAATTATGAGAGGGTGCAGGTTCTGAGCGCACATGGCTGGAGATGTGATAAAGCTACATTTTTTAATCTCCCTGTGGTTATCTTCATGATACTGCTAGATATTCTGCTCTAGTTATCTGTTTGAAGAACTGGCTCATTGATGGGGAGGAAAATGGGCAGTTTTTCATTTCCACTCTCCCATAGTATGACTTTTTCTTGAACTGGCATTAATACTAGATTATACTATCCTTCTTCCATTTCTATTTTGAGGAACAATGCGCCAGAGACATGAGGCTTTACTAATATATAATGCAGAGCACACAGAAAAAATGTGTGTGAAATATGGAATTATAAGATTATCAAGGGAACAGCTATGGTTGATGAGGCAGTTTCAGCTTTGTAACTCAAACAGCAGAGGCAGCATGTTGTGGAGTAGAAACATATGTACCAGCATGCCTCAACAGAAAATGTCAAAACAGTATTTTGCCTTTTTATCACTGTTACAATGCTAGCTGCACCTTTGTCTTTTCAGTATCTCTGACTACATTCCTGAAATGTTAGGTGTCTTTAATTGTCTTTGGATATAACTTAAATGTTCTTCACTCAGATTGAGCATAAAGCACTGCCACATCTAGTCATACCAAGGTGTTTCACCTAGTATCCTGTGCCCAGCAGTGTTCAAGAGAGGGAA
>NW_008825615.1:18516500-18520305 GCF_000699105.1 Pygoscelis adeliae
TGCAGTGAGTGACACAGTCTCTCTCTGGCTTTAACAGTCCCACAGCTTTAGCAGTCCCAGCTCAAACAGTTTCTCTGAATGAGAGGCTGCATCTTGAACACTGTGTCCATGTCTCAAAACAGATACAGGGCTTTGTTTTCTTTTTTTTCCATATATGTAACCGAGTCAAATCACATACATGACTGCTTGTCCTAGTGGCCTCTGCCTTCCTTAAGTTGCATACATCTGTTTCTAGGAATCCCTCTGTATTTGCCAAGTTTCTGGGCATAGTTATCTTAAAGATCAACAGTTTCTTTACTTCAGGCCCCAAGTGTGAAGTCTCTGGGGTTTGAATTTTTTTTTTTTTTCTTGGACTGATGAAAAATCCATACAGCAGAAGTTTATCCAGGTGAACATCACATAAACTTGCTCAGTGGCTTGGAAAGCTACACCTAGAAGATCCTGCTCATAAGCTGTCCTAGCACTTCTGAGGGTTGGTGTCTGCTGTCAATAAGAAGGTTAAAATAATTGTCATTTATTGGTCCTATGCAAACTCCTTTGCTGGTACCTCTTCTCTAGGCAAAAACAATCAATCTTAAATACAGTCTCAAAATAGATGATCTTATTAATAAGTACAGTGAAAATATAAGGTATAAGAGAAGGGACTTCTCCGGTTTACCAAATGTCAAACTAACAGAGCTGACAATTATAGGAGAGCTGAGGTTATCCTTTAAGCTACCAGATTTTTAAAATTTACTGAAGCTGTTACACTTTGCTAGTTTCCAAGGGATAAGTGGCATGAGTGAAGAATGCCTGTTCTTCTGGATTATCAGAACATAAAATTCAGTCAAAAGACACATACAAAATATAGCAACTCAGCTATAATAAGATCTTCTTTACCTTTTTTCCTACTGAAAGACATTATTGTACTGAGTTGTACAAGTTGTCCTACTGTAGGAAATGGAGGTGCTTAGATATGGGGAAGGAAAAGGAAAACAGAAAGGAAATAGAAACAAATACAGTTCTCCAGAAAGCAATGAAAATAATATTAGAAAATGAAACAACACAAATTTTGCATAAAGAAATTGAACAGGACACAGAGATAATGCCTCTGTTTGTGTACTGGTACTGAAAGAAAATTCAGGCACAGAAGAAGATATTGCATCTACCGATTCACTGTAATTGGACTCTAATAGAGAGGTTCAGAGCCAGCATGATAAGGCTATTTGACTTAACAGTCAGTCCTGTTATTGTCCTGGAATGAAGAGCTCCGTACGAGACTGACTCTACAGTTCAGAAATGTTAGGCCATCATAGATGTATTTACTTATGCAGAAAGAAAATGTTCTCTAATAAAAAATCCCAACAAAGCTTGTTTTCAAGTCCCATATAATATAGACAACTCACAAATGTTTTGCCAACATAAGAAATGAACTGCATAAAGGCAAAATACTACTTTCTGCAGGAACGTTGAAGATGTCTCTAGAGTTATTATGGGAAAGATCAGGGGTAAGGGTGGAGGCAGCATAGTTTAGGAGAAGAATGATGGGGTAGGGTAGCTGTTGAGTTTGAAGTTATCCACAAGCCACTTGCCGTTGAAATACTAAAATTGCCATATAAACTACAAAAAATTGAGCACATTTTCTTCTTCTTTTTCTTTCCTCAAGTAATAAAAATAGTGAGCTTTAGTTTTATATAAGTGAATGCTTAGGAAAATTCTTTTTATTATGAAAGCAATGATTCTCTCACTACCGGAATATTAACGCCTAGAAGCAGTAGACTGTTTACTGCCACAGTAACATGCAGACAGTTGTATCATGCAAAAACTGAAGATACCCCAAAAAGTTTTTCAGACTGCTTTGGAAACTCTACTTCAGAAATATTTCTTCCCATAACCTGAGACCATTTTTATTGTTTAGAAGTTAGAACTTTTTCTGTCTGCTGGAGTTCAAGAGGAAGCTTGAGCACGTACCTAGCTTTAAGCTTTATAGTACCTCCGTTGACTTCACTGGGATGTGTCATAGCCCAGATTTGTAACATGGATCAAAACCTAGCTTGGAGACAGAAAATAGAGAGTGGGATTAAATGCGCAATTTTCAATCCTAGCAAAAGGTTAACAGTGGGGGCCTCAAGGCTCAAGAGTAGGTGTCATGATGCTTAATGATCTGGAAAGGGGATGAGTAGTGAGAAACAGCTTTTGCAGATGCCACAAAGATGCTTAGGATGGTCAAGCCCATGCTGTACTGTTAGCTTCTTCACAGGGGTCTAGAAAAACCAAGAGGATGGGCAATATGATGATAGTAAAAAAACGAGTGTTGTTTCATTGAATATTGATAAATGGAGACTATCCTTGAAGGAAGAGGGGGCGGGTGGGAAAACCTGCACAAAGGCTCAGCAAGATTCAAAATTAATTATCAGATCATCAAGACATCTTAGAAAAATATCTAACCACTACTGTAAAAATTCAAATATTAGAAGATGCTCATTGTATAGCTACAGTTAGAAAAACAAAAATGTTAGGAAGGCATGAGGACTGGGTGATCGCTATGGATACTGAGCTAGATAAACCTTGGATCTGATTCAATACTGTGAAGTCATGTTTCAAGTAGACAAGGATCCTCGATGAGTGAGGATTAATTCCAAAAATTATCCAGTGAGGAAATTCAAAATGCTGTGGGTTTCCTTCCTTTACTACGAATAAGACTTGCTTTAGCTTGATGATTCTTTAGTTCAGTTGTGAATACCTTTTCAAAAAGAAAGGTAAGGAGTATTAAATGAATTCAAGATGTGGAAATACTGGTTCTAAAGCTGTTGATACCCTTTGAAATAAGGTACAACTGAGTGTTTTGGGGGTTGGGTCCTTAAGCTGAGTGAGACCAGACGTTTTGCAGCATTAACTGAGTCAAAATAATGGCTTGAAAACACAATGGGAAAAGCACTACTATTATACCAGTCATTTGATGCAAAACACTGCACGTTTTAGGGATTCAAAACAGAAGGGGCAAATTCTAGCTAGAAAGATGCAACATCCTTAAAAAAAGAGGAAGTCATCAAAGCAGAGAGAAGTGAAGGGCCCCTCCAGGTTGTGCTGATGTCGGCCAGTACATTACTGCTGAGCGATCACCAGCAGCACGACTACATTCCTAACACACAGATTGTACCAGGCTACAGGAACTGCGTTCCACCTGGTTTTAAATACTATGTGCAGTAAAGAAATTATACCTGAGGAAATTGTAGACCTAATTGCAAGGAAAAGAAAAGAACCTGTCTTTAATGACTGGCAAAAAATCACAAAGAAAGTAGCATTTTATGAGGATATTTTACATAGATATACAGAGTAAAAAGTAGGAGTTATTGTTGATGGTTTTCAAATATTGCATCTCTTATTTTGTAATTTTTCTATATGTGTTTTATTCAGAAATGTCAATATGTTCCAACTACATTCAGTGAACAATAGGAAAACTCTCGTAATTAATTTTTGAGTAGTTAATAAAACACTGTGTAGTGTAGTAGATAAAGAGTTTCTAAACAACTAAAGAGACACAAACATTCAAATGTTTATGTAATTCACTTTCTGTCAATGAGAGATTAATTTCTGGGGTTTTATCAAGCAAAATAAAATTAGATTTATGAAACTACATTTAATCCAAATCACGTGGGTTTGGATTTGGTCCAAAAATTTGACCATTTTGTCACTTGCAGAGGCGATCAGCTCCGGTGCAGGCACGTCCCACCGCGCAGCGGTGGATCCCAGCGTACAGGGGGGGTTCCTGAGCTGGGGAACCCACAGGGGAGCGCAGAGACCTGCCAGGAGCCGGCAGCTCTGA
>NW_008825615.1:18524276-18537811 GCF_000699105.1 Pygoscelis adeliae
GAAGAGGGCCACAAAAATGATCAGGGGGCTGGAACACCTCTCCTATGAAGAAAGGCTGAGAGAGTTGGGGCTGTTCAGCCTAGAGAAGAGAAGGCTTTGGGGAGACCTTATTGCAGCCTATCAGTACTTAAAGGGGGCTTATAAAAAAGACAGTGGCAAACTTTTGAGCAGGGCCTGTTGCAACAGGACAAGGGGGAATGGCTTTAAACTAAAGGGGGGTAGATTTAGGCTAGATATAAGGAAGAAATTTTTTACTCTGAGGGTGGTGAGGCACTGGCAGAGGTTGCCCAGAGCAGTGGTGGATGTCCCATCCCTGGAAACCTTCAAGGTCAGGCTGGAGGGGGCTCTGAGCAACCTGATTTAGTTGAAGATGTCCCTGCCCACAGCAGGGGTGTTGGACTAGATGACCTTTAGAGGTCCGTTCCAACCCAAACTATTCTATGATTCTATGATTCTGTATTATGCATATTTTTTGGCTCACTTTCTTGATCCAGGGCAAAAAATTAAATTCCTTTTTATGCCCCAGTTCACAGTCCATCTTTCAGATAGAAAGGGTCTTTAGTAGCAGAACAGGACAAAATCTACTGTCTCTGTTGCAAATGAGACATACCAGAGCACTGAGACAGTGGCTGGCGCTGGTTGCTTTCTAATTTTCCTCAGAGTATTATTGCTCTTCTAGGATCTATTATCAGATGGAGCCTGGTATAAATCTGGTCCCAAAATCAGGGATCAACAAATGATACTGTGACTTTGCCACAGTAGGTGGGAAAAAGCTGTGGCTGCAGGACTGCAGCTATGACTGCGATATCACAAGGGATACAGCAGCTGCGTGATGGTTGTTACAGCATCCTTCTGCAGATACAGTCTTGTCAATTGAAAATCCCTCTGAATTCTTCCTGAAATCTGTCATCATTTGACCCAGCCATAAATGGGTGCCTGATTGCTTACTCTGTGGAGCCAAAGGCAATCAGTTATGATGCTGGCCTTATTGCACACTTGTGTTTTGCTGGCTAGAAAAACTGTTATGCCTGAACCAATTAAACCAGTGAACCATTTGGGCTTATACAGATCTTTGACCTCTGCCTATGAAGTCACTTTAGTCCTACCATCCATCAGTAGAAGTGCTGTAAGGCCCAATTATGCTTCGTTCTGACATTTAGACTGCTAATCCAGTACAGATACCGTGGGTAGTTTACTTTTCAAATTGACAGATTTCAGCCCACAGAGCCCCTTCTTTCAGTACAGCCTTGGAGATAGTACTTTGTAGCTGATGTTTGTTGTGTGGTAAAGGAAAATATTTATTTTCCTGGATATGTACTCAGTGCAGAAAACCTCTGATCCTCAACTTCTCATTCCTCTCATATGTTATTGCTTGTAATTAATTCCCCATCAGGCTTCCCGGCTTTCTGGACTACCCTTCAAGTGGGTAGTAGACATAATATATTTTGAATCTTTGAATTTGAAAACCTTCTGTAAGGAGACATGTGATGGTCAAAGTGTGCCAGAGGCCATCAGAGGATGCATATAGTATATTGTAAAGTCCAGCTATCAGAATAAAAAAAGTGAAGAACAATTTTCCTGAACAAAAGGATTATGGTAACATTAGCATCATTTTCCTGAATAGATCAAATCTCATGTGTTTTTAGACTCATATCTACTTACTTTAGTGACAAAAATAAACACTTACTGGTTTTTTATTCCTCTTAGCCCTGCAGAAGTAACATAACTATTTGAGACAGCTGGATACTATTCCATCTTGAGCATCATCATCAGAATTGCTCTCTAAATTCCAATAGCTACACCTGTTCAAAAGCCTTTCAGGCAAAACAATCACACAGGTACCACTAAGGGCATAATTTAGCCCTCAGAAACTTTGTTACTGGTGATGATAAGTGATGTGGAAAGAAGCCTGCCTGCCTCTTGGAGCCCAGAATGAGTTTCAAAGACTAGTGCTCAGGAAAAGCTCATTTCATTCTTTAGGCGAGCTCCTGGGCTGTGGAAATGAGTGTGATACCTGGACAGGAGAAGACCCTCACTTCAGAAAATAGGCTAGTTTCACTGGTAGTCTGGCAGATGAAGGGCTGACTTGAATTTCACAGTGAATACTATTTATTCGCAGCCTTAGTGATCGCTGTGTCAGTTAGACAGCTTATCCAAGTAGCAAACATGTGATCTGATAATATGTTGGTAAACATTATGCCAGAAAACTTGCTACTGTGGCGGTGTGCTCCCCCCTCCCTGCATAAGCAATGACCACCAGTGGGGGTCATGATGGCTGCATCCAGCTGATGCTGGACTTAGGAGATGGATTGTAACACAGTAGCCAAGAGCTGTCTGGTGTACCAACCCAGATGTCTTGCTGGTATGCAAATATGACTATGAGTTAATCATCTTACTCCATAAATAGTGGACAGCCCAGGGCCTGTTGAGCTCTCCTGCACAGCAGCCGGCTGCAGGCCAGGATCTCCCCTGGAGTAGGGACACCTCTCAAGGTTACTCCCTGAGGCTGAGAGATTCCTTGCCGCAACAGATCCTCGCTAAGTGACTAATAGCATGCTAAACTTTGAAATTTTAGCTAAGCAATATAAAGGATTGACTGCACATATATAATCCTTTAGACATAAACCATTGACCAAGTCTGGGACTAGGGTTGGATCCAGCCACACCTAGACTCTGAGAAGGAGTTTTGAAAGCAAGGGGGTCCTTTCTGAACCTCATGGCTCAACAGGAGGGTCTCCTTGACAGTTTTGTCTGACACTGTCCTCTATGCAGTAAATAATCAAGTGTACCTTGCCATCGAATCTTGTTAAACCACTGTCACCTTTACCATTGCATTTTGTTAACTCACTGTTTTATATCAATAAAGTATATTTTTGCTTTTGTCTTACAAGCGTGCTTTCACTCCATCTGCAACAAACAGGCGTAGTCGGCAGGATGGCAAGTAGTATCACCAATTATTTACGGAAGCATAGCAGGAATCCGAGTCCCAAATTCTCAGAAGAATGGGCTTGTGACAATTGGCATAATTGGGAAGCCATTGAAGAGCACCGAAAAGTAACTAGGGGCCACACAAAGTATGGAAAGGGGAAAGGAGTTATCTGCAAGATGCTAGGGACCTGTTTAGAAGCTGCATATCAAGAAAGGGAGACTAGAAATAGGAAGGAGCAGGACCTAGAGAAAGAAATAGAAGGTACAAAGGCAATTGAGTTGTTACTGTATTTTAAAATTGAACAGCTGCAGAAACAGTCACAGGACAAAACAGAAAAAAGGCAGTTGGGAGGGAAGTTTGAGGTGATGCTTATGCAGGCTCCCCGCACCCCTGACAACGTACAGATTAGGAAACTAATAGTATCCCCTGAAGACTGGGATGGAGATACCTGGTGTGATCCTGATGATAGTGAGCCATAAGAAAATGATTCTTTTGTTGTAAATAGTTGTAAGATAAAATGCTGGACTAATCAAGTGTGCGTCAAACAAACAAGGCCAAAGCTAACAAGTACATCGCATACAAGGCCACAGCTAACGAGCACATCGTGAGAGACACGTGAGTACTAGCAGAAACCGGACGAGGACAACCAAAACTGTGGCAAATGGCAGTGATGAGCCAATTTGTGACCATATAAGGAGAAGGGCCCGAAGGTTCAGCAACATACAGTGTGCATGCTAGGAGGAGAGATCCCCCATGCACCCAGCCGAATAAAGTAATGCTTGCTCTTTAATACATCCAGTGTTAAGGAGTTTTATTCCCAATTTTCGGTGACACTTTGTTCTCCACAAATCCTCCTGAATATGAAACCAGACACATTGTTAAAAGAGAAAGAACTGTGGGACCTCGGCGTGGTCATCCACGACATACTACGCAAACCATCTCCTGGGATCTGCTGCAATGGACAAATTTGCAAGAGAGATACAGACAAAAAGCAGGTGAAACTGAAACTGAAAACTTGTGGCAAGTATGCCTAAGTGGCGGCAACAGAATAATGTTGAGTGAGGACAAAGCAAACGGCTATTGGTTTCTTAAATTTAGGACCCAACCCGGCAGATACACCCCATTCTATCACCAGCCAAGTAGCTTATTGGGCTGGAGGAACAGACACCATGGAGCAAGGTGAACACTCCATAATCCCCATTAAGTCTCTAAGTGAGCTCTTTACAGCTGTCACAAAAGCCGCTTACATACAAGACATGCACGAACAAGGACCCAATGATGTTCTACTATCTGCTACAGTTGATTTCTCAATACTGGAACCACTGATTAGAGGAGCCCCAGAAATTCTTAAACTCCATCTAGTTGCAAAACGAGATGAGATCAAGAAAGACAGAGAACACAATGAGGGACTAGGTGATAACGCTCAAAATGACCACAAGCAACTCCCTACATGGGCAGAATTAATGCACAGCATTGTTAACTACAGCTGTGAAATGGGTTGGGACAATGCACCAGGTGAAAAACAAAACCTAAAGCCCTGGGGAGGAGATCACAGAGTAGAACCCGCGAAACAGGGAACAGAAACTATATCAAAGGGAAACAAATCTAAAAACCCACAAACAAATTCTCGAGAAGAAATGAATTGTAGAGGAATGCATTAGCCCTAGGCATTCCCAGAGCCGTGATTCAAGGTCAGCCTACTGGCATTATCTTGAGTCTGATTGAAGCATTCCAGAAATGAGATGACAGTTTCTGGAGAAAAAAAGAGAAAGGAGCTTATTTCAACTCCTTCAGCACCAGTCCGCAGAAAGGGAGACAACACCTTCCTCCCCTTAGGGAGGAATTGCAGGGCATGAAGCCAAAAAACGAGTAGCATCCAGAAGGCAACTGGGCCTGCCTGTCGGGAAAGTGGAGGCTTATCAGTGGGTAAGTGATGATGGCCCATACATTTTAATTCCAGTTGGTCCTCAAGGACAATTGGTGAAGTTTTTAATAGATACGGGAGCATAAATTTCAATACTAACACAACAAGATGCCGAGAAGTTGGGCATGCGATCCAGAGGGCAAAGAGTTAAGATTACCCGTGTGAACAGAGCGAGTGTTGTGTGCCAAACTGCTAAGGTCAATCTATGGCTCCCTGAAGGGACTGGCAGGTGGAGGTGCCCCATACATTTTAATTCCAGTTGGCCCTCAGAGACAATTGGTGAAGTTTTTAATAGATAAGGGAGCACAAATTTCCGTATTAACACAACAAGATGCCGAGAAGATGGGTGTGTGATCCGGACAGCAAAGAGTTAAGATTACCAGTGTGAACGGAGTAAGTGTTGTGTGTCAAACTGCCAAGGTCAATTTATGGCTCCTGGGCAAGAAGCGCATGTCGACTACTTGCTTTGCAATTGAAGATCATCATGAAAATATTTTAGATTTCAATGTTCGAACAACATCCTGGTGCCTGCGGAACGGCAGCATGTGAGCCTTCAGCTCAAACACCGATCCATCCCCGGTAGAAATTGGGAGGCCGCAGTGCGCGCACTTAGCGCAGCCCCTGCCCTCCCTGAGTAAAAAATTACTAACCTACCGCAACATCTGATTTCTGCTGCGGCACGAAGTGGTATTTCTAAAGTCATAGCTGATTTGGAGAAATGACAAATTGTCTCCAGAACCCACTCCCCATATAACCCACCTGTCTGGCCAGTTCGGAAACCAGACTGGAGGTGGTGTTTAACAGTCAATTATCGGCACCTGAATGCCAATACAGCCCCGCTAACAGCTGCTGTACCAAACATTGCAAACTTAACAGCTACTTTGCAAGCAGCTGCACGCCCATGGATGGCAGTGCTAGATGTAAAAGATAAGTTCTTTACGGTTCCCTTAAAGGAGGAGGATAAAGAGTTTGGAGATAAAGTTTGCTTTCACTTGGGAGGGAGTACAATACACCTTTAACAGACTCCCACAGGGGTATAAACATTCACCTACAATTGCTCATGCTGCACTTGCTGAACTTTTATAAACAGTCTCACTCCCCCAAGAAGTGAAGCTGTACCAATATATAGATGATATTCTGATTGAAGGAACTTCCCCTGAGAAGGTGGGAGAAGCAGCAGCGGCACTACTGCAAGCACTAAATAAAGCAGAAACTGAGATTCCACCCGGAAAATGTCAGGGACCCACTAAAGAGGTAAAATTTTTAGATACTTGGTGGATAGCAGGCAGTGCAATGATTCCTCCAGATACCTTAAGAAAAATCAAAGAGTTGCAAATGCCCCAATCAAGGAAGGAGTTACAACAATTAATGTGAAATATAGGATATCGGAGGAAGCATGTACCTGGATTTTCTATCATTTCCCGTCCATTATACTCACTCTTACGGAAAGGCAAACCCTGGGAGTGGAAATTAGAACATAAAGAGGCGGTGGAAACTTTAACTGAAGAATTAAAAACATACCAGTCACTGGGACCAGTACACCCCCGTGACCCTATTATAGCCGAATGGGGTTTCGCTGAACACGCTACTTACTAATCTGTTCCAAACTGGCCCCGATGGGCCAAAAGGACCTTTATTGTTTAGCTCAACCGCATTTAAAGAAACAGAACAACGATACTCTGAATGGGAAAAGGGACTTTTATCTTTAGTCCGATCAGTTAAACAAGTTGAGAAATTACATCAGGGACAACCTGTGCAAACTAGAGGACCATTTAATTTACTAGAAGCAATCCTAAAGTGGACTGCTCCCCCAGAAAGAGTTGCACAAAAACCCACCATCAGAAAATGGTATGCCTACCTAACAGGAGTTGCAGAAAATATGCAATTAACTGAAGGACACACTAAGGTTTCCAAATTGCAGATGCCCATAAACACAGACCATTTAGCGTTACAACCAACTTTTAAACCTTCACCCATTCTGGATGCACGACCCCTCACCGAGGGTACACCAACAGAAAACATTTGGTTTATGGATGCTTCAGCAAAAAGGGTAAACGGTAAATGGCAATATAAGGCCATTGCATTAGATATTACCACCGGAAAACAAGTAATAACAGAAGGTGAAGGCAGTGCACAAGTAGGAGAAATAAGAGCAGTTGTTTTGGCAGCACAGAATGGAGGAAAAAATATATATGTAGACTTTTATGCTGTGTGGGCTGGTGCCACACAGTGGCTCTGTCAATGGAAAACCTTGAATTGGGAAGTAAATAGATCCCCAGTTTGGAGAAACAAAAGATTGGCAATTATTACTAGATATAGCCAGGAAAACACCTTTCAAGGTGGGATGGGTAAAAGCTCATGCTAAGGATAATCAACCAGCCACAAAATGGAATCAAAATGTAAATGAGCTAACTAAAATTAGGAAAATCACCTTAAATCCTGAGTGGTATCAGTTGGGAGAATGATTACATCAAAACCTAGGCCACACAGGTAACTTTATTTTGCTGCACAGGGTAAAGGCTGGGCTATAAATAGAAAAACCTGTGAAACTATTCTTACAGAATGCCCCCAGTGTAGACTGAAATTACAAGCAGATCATCCTGCTAAAGCACCACTGCTACATATCAATGAAGGGAAAACTTTATGGTCTACATGGCAAATTGATTATATTGGACCTTTGAAATCCTCTGCGGGATATCAATACATCCTCACAGGAGTGGCAGTAGTCTCCGGCTTGATTATGTCCACTAAGTGTCAGAAAGACGATGGGCGAAATACAGTGTGAGGGCTATCGTTTTGGTTCTCAAATCTACCTACTCCTGATGTTATCCAAAGTGATAATGCCTCACATTTTTCATGTAAGGAAGTGCAAGATTGGGCAAAACAAGAGGGAATTAAATGGGTATTCCACACCCCATACTACCCTCAATTAAATGGGATGGTTGAAAGATCTAATGGCTTATTGAAAAGGAATCTCAAACCACACGAGGCTCAGTGGGATATGCAACTGCCCAAAGTACCCCATCAATTAAATAATCAATACGGGCCTACTGGAAGCCCCGTAAGCCGAGCATTCTTTGAAAAAACTGAGCTTGGCACTCCACCTACTGGGAAAAGAGAATATCTGACGACATTACAGCCAGGACAGCTTGTGGCAGTCAACTTACCATCCATCGGTACTTGTGCCTATGACTTTAAACCTCATGGCCCACGTGCCTGGAAAGCTATCGATAGCAGTGGTGCAAAACATAGAATTAGTGCACGATGGATTTCTCCTTCTTTTTAACAGGGTAAGCTGTTCGGACTCTCCCCACTAAAACAAGTCTCTATTTTTCTCTTACAGCACCCGGCAGGATAGCAAATGGAAATGCTGTGTTCATGTTACTATGCCAAACCCTAACAATGCTGCTTCTCCTAACCTGTGGTCAAAGAACCCTAGAGTAGCCATGGTCTCAAGTTTGTGTTAAGTATACTGGGAGTATGGAAATATAGTCTAGTAAGGGAGATTTACATTTTCCCACCGTGGTCATGCATGGAACTGAAATATACTTAGAAAACGAATGGAGCTGGGATAAAGATGAAGCTGATGATAATGAAGAAAGGCTGAGAGAGTTGGGGTTGTTCAGCCTAGAGAAGAGAAGGCTTCAGGGAGACCTTATTGCAGCCTATCAGTACTTAAAGGGGGCTTATAAAAAAGATGGCGGCAAACTTCTGAGCAGGGCCTGTTGCGACAGGACAAGGGGGAATGGCATTAAACTAAAGGGGGGTAGATTTAGGCTAGATCTAAGGAAGAAATTTTTTATGCTGAGGGTGGTGAAACACTGGCAGAGTTTGCCCAGAGAGGTGGTGGATGCCCGATCCCTGGAAACCTTCAAGGTCAGGTTGGAGGGGCCTCTGAGCAACCTGATCTAGTTGAAGATGTCCCTGCCCATGGCAGGGGGACGTTGGACTAGATGACCTTTAGAGGTCCCTTCCAACCCAAACTATTCTGTGATTCAATGATTCTGTGATAAAGTTCCCCAACTTTGGGGAACAGCAGGGAAAAAAATTAAAATAGGATGCCAGATGATCAATGGGTCTACCCATGAGAAGGCATCTCAGATTTCTGTGTACATTACATCAAACCTAATAGCCAAAGATATGAAACTTTGCGCCTCTGAAAGATTGGACTGTTGGTACAATTTTACCTTAGTACAACCTGGTTTTGTAGTCTGCCTCTGGGCTCACCATAGCATGGGACTATCATTTAAATTTCAAATAGACATTACTGAGCCTAGTACAACAACACCTGCCCTGATTGTAAAGGATAAGAAAACTCTATCCCCACAAATTTCTGAAACTGTATGTGATCAAAAATACAGGCCAACAATGAGTGTTATTTAATCCATCATGGTTTCTTAAACGAGTAGAAATACTGATGCAAATTAATATCTCTACCATCAAGCCAACCTGTTCACCATTCCTAAGTACATCCTATGCAGGATGAATAGCATGGTTACATGGGCAAACCCTCACCTCTCCAAGACGAACAAGGAGAGATGTGACTGGTATGATAGGGACAGGATTGGGAGTTTTAAATAATATAGATGCCTAAGAACTTGTAAATAAACTGTGCACAACAAGTGATTTAAACAAATTAGAACACCTATTGCAGTCTTCTCTATTAACATTGGGAACTAACCAATGGCTCTTACCTGATATACTGCCTCAGTGGGAAAGAACTAATGAAAGGGACCACCAATTCATTGTGGGTGCACTTGGTGCAGCCCAAAACAGTGTTTCTCTAGCTCTCAGTTGTATCCAAGCTCAACTGTGGATGCAATCTATTCTAGCAGCAATTATAAGAGAAGGTGAAGAGGGCACCTTACCCACTGAAATTTGAAAGGTAATCTGGGACAATGCAACTAAATTTGAGAAAGAATTCCAGTCCTGGTGGTATTTGGTTAATTTCACTTATGACCCCATCAACAATAAGGCCACAGCTTTTGTCTTAACCATACACAATGCTTCGGTATATACCATATTCCCAATCATTGTGTTAGGATTAAATCACAATGGAGCTATACTCTATCCATTAGAACATAGAGTGTGGGCCCAACGAAACAGAAGCAAATGGCAAACTGTTGATGTTAACGCATGCATTGTATGGGAACAACATGGATTTATTTGTGAGAGTAACACTATCAAAGCCCAAGACATTTGTCTTGACACTGAACAAAATGTTTGTCATTTTGAAATACCTCCCGATGAAGCCCTTGAAACTGTACTTGTCTATACTGGAAAAGATGTGTTTGCATGAGAAGCCTTTGTGATTTTATATTCATAGATAACATTACTGTAGATACAAGCAATCGCTCAAATATTTGTGTTTGTAAATTTACTAAAGTTGTGGGATGCGACTTTAATTATTCAGCTCCTGTTACATCTTATCAATTGTTACAATCTAATTATACATTGAGTGAAGATTTATTGCCTACCCCTATCGGAATGAATCTTACATTGGTGAAGAAACTGCTACAACATGATGGCCTGTGTCAACTGCTAGAACATGTCCAAAACAATGGACACAATACTCACCGTTCATCATGATACAGAAGAGATACACCATGTCTTGGAAAAAGTGAAGAAGGATGGAGAACACCATTGGTGGGAAATTCTTCTTGGATGGTCTGGGACTAGGGTTGGATCCAGCCACACCTAGACTCTGAGAAGGAGTTTAGAAAGCAAGGGGGTCCTTTCTGAACCTCATGGCTCAACAGGAGGGTCTCCCTGACAGTTTTGTCTGACGCTGTCCTCTATGCAGTAAATAATCAAGTGTACCTTGCCATCGAATCTTGTTAAACCACTGTCACCTTTACCATTGCACTTCGTTAACTCACTGTTTTATATCAATAAAACATATTGATATAAATATATTATACTTCTGCTTGTCTCTTACAAGTGAATTGCACTCTCATTCCATCCACAACAGCTAGGAAAAGGTATCTTCTGTGAGCAAGTAATTTAATATAGGAGATTACTATTTCTATAACATAAACTACATTAAGTACTTGGTGTCAGCAGTTTCAGTATATCCTTCACTGGCAGTGGTAAGTATGCCTGGAAAATCTGACTCATAGTATGACAGGATTAAACTGGTGAAACCAGTGGGAGACAAAAATTGTTTTGTAGCCTGTGTGGTGGAATATGAGGTACTTAACACCCGTCGTCCTCCAAACAGCCATCGTTATTCCCGCAGTGCCATCTACTGGTACGAACCAGAGATGTACTGAAAATAACTAATTTACATATGAATCTGTTGCAGATTAATGATCTGATTCTGTATTAAGATACAAAGAAAACAAATAATCATTATTATTCTAATAGCTTTTCTCATTTTGCGTAATTTTAAGTTAATATTCAGGATTTCTTTCATAGATGAATATTTAGTATAAAGGGTGCCATATGGTACAGAATGCTTTAAAAAATGAATGCATGTACTATACCTGAGCTAGAAATAACCCTATTTAGCTTATATAAATGCAGAGATAAACATTTCACACTTCATTCAAATGCAGACATGTATCTTATTTTCACAAAAAATAAATAGGCATGCATGTTTTATCTCACGTGTACTTTCTAAATCTGTGGACTGAATAATTACTCTAAATGTTCTAAAAGTTCCATAGCTCTGTTAATGTATAATAATTCTCCTAGATTTCATACAAGAATTTAAGAACTTTACGTGGGATTTCATACAGTGTGAAATCTGTACAGGGAGGGTAATTGCATCAAATGTAAAACCCTAAAGTTTTATGAGGATGTAGGTCAGATGAGTCCTTCCATTGCAGGAACTGGTGGTGAAACGTTGTGGTTCTCATTCTGTTGGACCTTCCCTTGTGTTCAGTAATATTGATTGATAGATATTTTGGCCCCACTTCTAAAGCTGCAGGAAAGCAAGGAAAGGATAATATCACAGCTTTTTCTCTAATTTAGCTCAAAGTATGATTATAGCAACAGTTCCTCCATCCACCTCCTCAACTATGGAGCCCTGCAAGATTTATTCTTACCCTATTTAACATCAGTCTATTAGTGCTTAAATGTATTTTGAGGCAGCACAAGCTTAAGTGCCAGACAGACAGTGATAACTCAATATTTATTTTATAAGAAGCACAAAGCAACATTTCCTTATCTCAATGACTAGCTGAAAGTAGCACCTGAATGAAAAACAACTGACTGAAGTACAAACTAGGAGTAAGTAAGCTTATTCTGACAATACAAGGACAGAACATGTCATTTTTACAATACCCATTTCTGAAATGATCAGGTACCCTCAGAGATAAGTTGGCTTTGTAGCACTAGTTGCCCAAATAACCAGTAGAGCAGAAAATACACATGGACTTCTGTGCCTGGTTCCAAGACAGCACCTTCTCATTTTAGACAAAGGTTCATGTTCTCCTTTCTTGAATGTGGGTATTTATCACAGGTAGGAATGAAGCTTGTGCTCTACATTAAGTCCTCAAAGGAAGCTTCAGAGTAATATTTAGCAAACTACATTGAGGAAGTCAGGATCATCTAATTCTGTATTCTTTGAATGTGTTAGTTTCTGCTTTTTACTTTTACTAGACATGGGACTCAGTGGTCATATATTCTAGTATCAGTCAGTTTCAACACAGTATATCTTCTAAAACAGGGTATTTGAATGCATACACAGTAGAGATTGTTGAAAAATGTTCTGGTACTTCCCAGTCATCTTCAGAATTACTTTAGTGATTAACCAACAATGTGTCTGAACTGAAAGATCGCTTTTTCTTTTTTATCGTTAATACTTAGAAAGAGGCTTTCTATCAGTCTGCCTGCCCTCTGAATGTCTGCAACCGACCTCTATTTGTCCTCACACCATGAGGTTTCATTATTTATTTTGACAGTAACTGTCTTTCCTCCTTCTTGACCACACAGCTTCATATTCTTTCTTAAGTCATCTATTCATCAAAGATTAATTAATTGCTCAACAAACATTACCTATTTCTCTCTTTCTTCTTCCTCGCTGGATATACATGCTTAAAGCTAATGCTTCTAGAAATCTATAAGGTTCATCAACTTGGGTGACTATATATTCCTCAGTCAGTCTGAAGAACACACTGACTTTTCTTATAGTTTCAGTGAGTTTTATACTAGCTGAATAAAGCAATTCCAATTGTTGGTACTCTTGTGCAAGCCAGTCCATGTCCATGATTTTAGTTGTTCTTTTTGAAAACTATTTTGCATTTGCATTTTTATATTGTCATTGCTAAAAATTTTGTAGATGTAGAGATGCAGCCAGAAGACTATTGTACAAGGAGTCAGTGATCCACATGCTTGCTTCCTTCTCATGTATACAGGTGCACTTTGAATAGCCTGTGACCAGTTACCAACCATCTATGGCAGAGTATCCATGACTTCTCAGGTGTATGCCTCCGTATCATGGATACCATGCAAATGCTCTATAAAATAGTATAATTACTCAATGTATGCATAATAAATGCATAGTTAATCAATGTACATGTATTCAATGTGTACTCAAACATAAGTATAGTGCATTGTCTCATCGACCTGATTATTTGTACCTGTTTGGGAATGTCGTGGTTTAACCTCCGTTGGCAACTAAGCACCACGCAGCCGCTCACTCACTCCCCCCCCCCCATATTATAATAGTAATAAAAC
>NW_008825615.1:18538613-18543487 GCF_000699105.1 Pygoscelis adeliae
TAGTAATAATACACAAAGCAAGTGATGCACAGTGCAATTGCTCACCACCCGCCGACCGATGCCCAGCCAGTCCCCGAGCAGCGGCCCCCCCGGCCAGCTCCCCCCAGTTTATGTACTGAGCATGACGTCCCATGGTATGGAATGTCCCTTTGGCCAGTTTGGCTGTGCCCCCTCCCAGCTTCCTGTGCATCTGCAGCCTTCTCAGTCGGTAGAGAATGGAAAACTAGAAAGTCCTTGGCCAGTGTAAGCACTACCTAGCAACAACTAAAACATCGGTGCGTTATCAATTTTGTTCCCATCCTAAATCCAAAACACAGCACTGTACCAGCTACTAGGAAGGAAATTAACTCTATCCCTGCCGAAACCAGGACAGGGAACTATAACTTTGTTGAGATAAGGGTGTTGGAGTGTGTTGTCCAAGGGACTCTTCAAGGCTAGGTCCACACTCCAAACTTGACTGCTATCAATGATTGATGAATCTGTATTGTGAGCAAGACCCTATAAAAGTAGTAATGAACTTAGAGCTGGTGAACCTCACTACAGATGGGAACTCTGCGCAGCATGCCATGATCCACGAGGAGGTGCTCATCCAATGCTGCAACAGCCAGGATTCCCAGCATCAGGAAGGATTTAAGATCGCTATCAACTTTTCTATATTTTCCATCTTTTACTCAATATATTAGTTAACAAGCTTTGAGTGTTGGTGTCTTTCTTGCTGAGTGCCCAAAAGAACTGACACCTCCTCAGTACAGAAGAGTAGGAAATTACTATGCCTTTATCCACAATACAAGGAATGAGGAGAAAGTTTTCTTCCTATATGAAAATAGCTTCTGAACACCCTGTAAAGATGGTAAGAACAGCGTGGAAAGAGGTCTTTTCCAAAGGACTTTTAAAACAACCAAAGGAAGAACCACACTGAAGAACAGTCACTAAGGAATGGTCCTGGGCTCTAGGAGAGTGCTAGTCCTTCCCTTTACATCATAAAGGAATTCCTAATTCAAACAAAATTGCTGACAAGTGACATTGGTATCTTTGAATATGTCTTGTCATAGCAGTTCCACAAATTTGTTATGAACTTAAGTGCTCTTATCAGTCCACTGCTGACCCCAATTTATACTACTACAGATTTTAACCGATTGGGCCTGATTCTCTTCCCAATTTACACCAACACAAAAGAGGTACACCAACATTCAAGGTACATCAACACAAAAATGGAAGTTATGGAGAAGACTGAGCCCTGTTGTTGCAGATACTCTATTCACTGTGGGAAATGGCTTGATGAAATATAAAAGGCAAAAAGGCTTTTGTGCAAGCCCCTGAATCAGGAGGGGCAGGCAGAGCTACAAAGAGAGGAGAAAGTTCTGTCTGGAAAGCACAGAGCTTGCTGGGCAGACAGGATTTTCTGTTTTGGCAACTTGACTAAGATTTCTGCTTTATCTATACACTGTGCTCTGAGGCACAGACCTTCTCATGCCCTCATGTGTTTAGGATCAGGCCTTCTGTATAATCAGGAAGAAACTAGGACCGAATCCATCTTTCTCTACAATATTAGGGATTTCCAAAAGGGAGCATCTCAACCTAGATGAAATTCAGATACTCAGGAAGAAGGTGCACATAGCTTGGATTCAGGAGATGAAACAAAGTTAAGGGCAGGTCGAAAACTCCTGAGGGCACATGTGATCCCTCCTAGCTCGTTTTGGTGCAAAGCCAAGCAAGTGAGCTTAGACCACTTTCAGCAGCTGTTTAATCTGTTTGATTTTACAGTTGGAGTCACCTAGGCAATATAGATGTGAGACCGTTTAAGGACCTACCATTTACTGACTGTACTTCTCAGCCATTCACTTGTGTGAATGCTTCTAGCCAGCAGTGGTACAGTCAGACTGGTCAGATTAACCCACAGGAGTTTAACCAAGCCTGTTTGATTTTGTACAGTAGCAGAAAAGATGGGTGCTCAGGAAGTCTCATCAGTGACAAAGTGACAAATAGCAGCTCATGGTGGTAATGGCTATACCTGACTCAGAGGGTTCTTCCCATCCAGGCTGAAGCTCAACAGATTAATCTATCTGCTGGCAGTGTCAGCTGCATCCTCATTCTCTGTATAATGCTCTGTCCTTCTAGTGTAGAGAGAGAAACTCATGGCTTAAGCCTATGCAACTTCATAACTATGTAACTGGCTGCCAGGGAATAGAAATTGTTGCTCAACTATTTATTCCTCATCTTTTTCTGACATCTGATTTGTTACTTAGTACAATTTAGGCTGAAAAGCAAGAGACCAGAAGATTAACCAGCCCAAGGTCCTGATCCCACATCTGGGCTAAACACACACCAAAATTCATCTCCACTATGTCCACGTTCTTCCCTCAGTGATATCTGAGCAATATCACTCAGGACAACAAATTGCTGTGAAGGAAGGCAATATTTGTCACCCATATTTTGCTATATTATAAATTCTTGGCAACAGCCAAAAAAGAAACAGCAGATTGAATTCCACATCCTTGACTAACTTTGCAGGACCTGCTGTTGGGGTCACCCAGCTTCTATGTGTAAACTGTGTAAATTTGATATGGAAGTTGTTGTGGCACAATGAATATGTAACAGTGTCATTGTTCAAATTAGGAATGCCTTAAGCTTTGACTCACAACAGCCTTTTTACTCCCTTCTCTAATTACAAATTCTGCCATAGGAAAGGTCATGAAACTGCGAGGTAGGACAGCATGTGAGGGAGAGGGATAGAGCTCCTTTGGTTTGGCTTTGACCTAAATCAAGCTGACAAGTCAACAAGCCTTTTTAACTCTGTGATGTTTCTGAGTAAAGGCTTTCAAACCCTGAAGCAATTTTCTGAAATCAGTAGACAATGACTAGCTACCAGGACCTGAGGCTTAGACCTGTGAACTCATCATCATTTATACCTAAATCAGATATGCATTCATTCACTGGCCTAATATTATTAAATTTCCAGAGTTAGATGCTGATCTATTTTAAAATCAACTACAAGCCTCCCATATATTCTAATGAAAAAAAAAAAAAAGATTCAGTTTTAAGAATTAGTTCATTACTGTTATCACAATTTTAATTCATTAATCCTCTAACACTTTTTGAGGAAGATAAATGCCATAATTCCCGGTTACTGATTATCTGTTGATGCAGAGATACTCAAGACCTAATTTTAGCAGAACTTAGACACCTAAATCCCTGTAACGATATGTGTATATTCATCGAAGTGACTTGTCTGTGTTCAGTTGGAAGATTGGGATGGAACCAGCACCAAACTCAGCTTTTTCAAATACAAGGTCAGCACCCTAACATTACAGCTTCCACCATTAAAAATTATCAATATTCAGCCTCGTTGTGAGATTAGAGGGTTGCTGAATTCATTAGGCAGACTCAAGATGACAGTTTAGAAATAGAAGTGACCTTGTCAAGAAACTAATAAAGTCTTAAATTTCCCCAACTGTAGTTATCATAAGACCATAGCTTGTAACTTTCTGAGAATTACTGCCTTATCACACACTCTTTTTTGTCTTGAAAATTGTTTAAAATTTTCTTTTTGCTTACCAGATCATTCATTAAAAACATGGGCAGTTCTTTTGGAAAGTCACTATCTTCTGTTTGATAGGTATACCACAAGGGTTTGTAGTTTGTACTCAGGACTTTGTGTGAAGAAGGCTTGGGGTTTTGAGAATAAGAAAATCATGAAATATGCATCAGAGAAAAGAAAGTTTTAAAACAGTGCAAAATTTATATGCAAAATCCCCTGCTGAAAAAGAGTCTAAAATGGGTACAAAATAATTCAGAGGAAATGGGGGAAAAAAGAAGGGGAGGGGGAAGAATGTCTCAGACCACAAAGTCCTTTTACAGGTGAAATTCAGAGGTTCATAAATCAATTATAAAAATGTGCCACAGGCTGCAACTTGGAATTCCAGTTCCTAGATTTGAATCAGGTTTGGTTTGTTTGATTGTTTCAAACACAAACATGAGAATTTTTTTTCTTGTTTTTAAAACAGATGAGTAATGGTGAACATATTCACTTAAGCTTTTTTCTTCCTTTTTTTTTTTTACATCTACAATACCTCTTAAAATGAAACTTTAAGTCAATAATTTAAGAATAAAAAATGTACATCTTTGTAGGAATTTTTGCTCTTGGGTCAATATCTACTTTTAAAAAAATACTGAATAATTATATTTGCAAGATGAGACATAATATTTTATTCTTAATAATATTTTATTCTTAATAATCCTTACACAACAGATATGGGCCCTGGAACTTGAGGGCCAATAAAAAATGTACATCTTTGTAGGAATTTTTGCTCTTGGGTCAATATCTACTTTTAAAAAAATACTGAATAATTATATTTGCAAGATGAGACATAATATTTTATTCTTAATAATATTTTATTCTTAATAATCCTTACACAACAGATATGGGCCCTGGAACTTGAGGGCCAGGCAAACGAGGATACAGACGAAGGCCCATCCGGGGGGTTGCCTAGGGTGAGGCAGTCAGCCCCACGCATTATGACTGCCTCTGCTAAGAAAAAAAGGAGGGTGAGTGCTGTAGGCGATTCCCTTCTGAGGGGAACAGAGGGCCCTATATGCCGACCGGACCCGTCCCACAGGGAAGTCTGCTGCCTCCCTGGGGCCCGGGTCAGAGACATTGCTAGGAAGCTCCCTGATCTGGTGCGGCCTTCGGACTACTACCCGCTGTTGGTTATACAGGCTGGCAGCGATGAGGTTCCAGAGAGAAGTCCTGAGGCGATCAAAAGGGACTTCAGGGCACTAGGGCGACTGGTTCAAGGATTGGGAGCACAGGTAGTGTTTTCCTCAATCCCTGCAGTGGCAGGGGAAGGTACCGAAACGAACAAGGGAACACACCC
>NW_008825615.1:18546468-18565326 GCF_000699105.1 Pygoscelis adeliae
GTTTAGATTGGACATGAGGAAAAATTTCTTTACTGAAAGAGTGGTTAAACATTGGAACAGGCTGCCCAGGGAAGTGGTTGAGTCACCATCCCTGGAAGTATTTAACAGATGTGTAGATGCGGCACTTAGGGACGTGGTTTAGTGGGCATGGTGGTGTTGGGTTGACGGTTGGACTCAATGATCTTAGAGGTCTTTTACAACTTTAATGATTCTATGATTCTATGATTCTATTCATGGACTGAAAATGCCATTTAAATAACATTAATAATTATTTTTGCAGACTCACTGAATGTACATTTTACACCTTCGTTAGAAGGCCCCAGTACCAACAATATCCATTCCGCTGCTGCTGCATGGCCATCAGCTAAAATGCTGCCCAGTGACAGTTTTGAAGACTAGCAAGTCTCTGACAAAATTCAGAAATAGATGGAAAAACAATCTTCACATAGAGGAAATATGATTATCAACAGCACTCGTTATGTCTGGTTGACTGCTGGAACCTATTGAATAATATAAAAATAATCCTTGAAAATTACAAGGGACTTCCCCAAAACCAAAAAGGAAGGGAAGCTGGACACGGTATGGTAAGGACAGCAAATAGACATATTACTATATGCAAGGCAGTGATTCCCAAGTACTAGATAGGAGCCACTGCATCCTCACATGGATGCTGCTTCCAGTTCCTGTGGTGCTACAGCACAAATGCTCTCACACTGCCCCAAAATAATGATTTCCATGGGGCGGTAGCTATATGCTGCTATAATAGCAACCAACCAAAAAAAGTAGCAAGATGACATACCTCCCAACACTGCTTTGAGCATAGGACTGCTTCCCACAATTCAAATAACGTATTTGTGGAAGAGAAAAGACAACATAAGGTTTCTGCTACTTACTCTAAAAATCATGGAGTTCATTGGCCACCAGAAGCCAAGCAAAGCACATACCCTAAGCACAGTCCTCACTTTAGGCTTCAGGCTGGCACTCTCTTATCAGAGTATCCAGCTCTTCCACGGTGCCTGAATCTATCAACTGGGCCGCGGCAGGCTCACATGTGCACAAGCTGTCCAAGCAGAAGAGAGGAGCTGGCAGGACACAGAAAGATGTATCACTAATGTTTTCCACAGTAGCAGCCTAGCCCTGGCATATGAACCATCATGTAATCTGCTCCTTCTCATGTACGTGCAGCCCATGTTTTGTGAGGACATGTAAGATTTCAGGCACACATTTTATATGCTAAGACAGTAGGAGGTTTCTGGTCAATCTATCTTATTTTTGTGTTCCACTCATGACAAGTAACACATCTTCAGCACCCTCAGAGGACACTTAAGAAATCAGACATTAATGGCAGGATAGAAATTCTGCCTACATTACAAATCTTGTTCCCATGGCCCCCAGGGTTTCCACTTGTGCTAGGGCTCTCATCAGCTCATTTGTTGGCAGCAACAGTTAGGCCTCTTTGAAAATGCCAGCTGTAGAAACACAAATGCCTTAGGGAGCTTAGGCATACAGGGAGATTAGTGCCAGCTCTGAATATGTTACTGTTGCTTACCTGGTTCACTTTGGTGGCTATCTGCTTGTTCAAGTGTCAAAATCACTTTTAAAAGCCTGGCCAGAGGCTCTTAGCACTCAATATACAAGCAAGCAGATTAAAAGACTATCACTAGTGGACTGATATTCACAGCAGGGTTTCCATGTATGCAGCTAATAAATAAGTAATGACAATAGAATAATTTCTGTTCTGCATTTGATTCTCTAATATTGTTGTGCAGTAGTACTTCCAGAAAGACAAAAGAGACAGAGATCAGTTGAGTTTTTCCTAGTCCCACAGAAAAATTTTGGCAGAGGAAAAAATTAAATATCCATTTCAGTCCTTGCTTACTTGGGCAGTCATGTCATCTGAATAGAATTACATATCTGAACTGGATTATTTGTGCATTTACTCTATGTCTATGAAAGCAGCAACTTAGAGAAAGAATATAGAAACATCTCAAAATGTATTACAAGTCAACCCATTTTTTCCCTTACCATCTGCACCCATGCCAAATACTGTCCTTTGGAACAGTTAGTAGTGCAAAGTAAACAGGGACTGTCAATAATATCCTTAAATCTTTTCTTCCATTCTGCCTCCATACCCTGAAAGAATGCACTCCTGACATAGCTGTAATGCTGACACAGCCAGTTTCCAGTGTGCCCTCTGCTACTTAGCAGAAGTAGCTATGGAGATAGGGAGGGGTAGATGAGAGGATGAATAGTCTTAAGTGAATTCAGATATGTTCCCTCAGAAAGTATTTATCAGTTAGTACAAACTGGGGCAGTTCTTAAGATGCTTTGACCTGTCTTTGAGTCATTCAGACAGAGCAGGTACCCTAATTACCATCACAGAGTTCATCCTCTTGGCTGTATCCAGAACAAAGTGCCCAGCACCAACAACTTAAATAATTAAATTAGACTATTAGCATTCAGCAACAGCACCACCTGATGCAGTGGACATGGAGCAGCAGACTACCTAGATGTCATAAGTATGGATGGAATATAACTTCTGCATCCCAAAGCAGGAGATGCCTGATAATCTTATTCTGAACTGCAGCTTCAAAGGTCAAAAAACTCTTAGGGGAAATGCAGCAGGGAATATGGCTTATATCCCATAACAAAGAAAATCTGAAATGTGCTGAAGAACTTTGAATTTAAATAGCCTTAATAAGTGAATGAATGAAAAATGAAAGAATGTAAAAATAAACTTCTAAACATATATTTAAAGAAGGGAGAAAAACCAAAGCTTAGATGATAGTGGCTCCTAGTGGATGCCAAGCATTTAAGAAAGTCATTAAAGATGATCTAAACAAAGGGGAAATGTGAGCAAACTGGGGGAAAAAAACCCAACCTGAACAGTGCTGAGGCAATCAAAGAACAAAATAACAGACTTCTAAGAACAGTACTTAGTTCAAGACAAACAAGCACATGGCCGAAGCAAGTGCAAGCAGGGCACAGCCTTGTTGTTACATTCATTTTTCTCCCAACCTGCAAAGCAGAAGAAAGAACATGGCAAAGAAGCTAAAGGACAGGACAAAGCAGTAAAAGAACATGGCAAAGAAGTGAAAACACAACCACTCACCTGTTAATGATTCTCTCTTTCTGTTCCAAACAGGTTTTTGCTACTTTTCCAAAACAAAGAGGTCCTCTTCATTTTTTCTTCCCTTGCAACCTTCTCTACATGTTATTGAAAAAGGTCAAAGAGTAAAAACAAAACAAAAACAAACAAAAAAAAACATGCAAAAAAAAAAATCAAGGAGACATAGCATTACAGAAAAAGAAAAGCACTTAAATAAAACCATATATTAAAAGATCTTCCTACTCTGTGGATGCCACTTTTTTTTTTTTTTAAGGAGACTCCAAGGACAAAGAAGGATAACATTTTGAATACCCTTGCCCATGTTTTTCACATTTGCTGTATCTGCTTGTTCTTTTTTTCTCCCTTCTCGACTTTCTTAAATGCTCTTTCTCTCTCTCTGGATCCCAGCATATTATTCAGTCACAGATTGCTGGACTGCATCATAGTTTTGTACAATCGCCTCAACTAAATCCGCTTGCCTGTAGTTCCTACACACTTGCAGAAATCTTTGAACTTTTCTCACTGCTCTCCAGTCTCTTCTAAGCACTTATACCCACGATTCACAGCATTTCTTTTTGTTGCCCTGCTGACAAGTAGTGATTACACGGGGCTGCTCTATGGAAGTCTGAACCCTGGTTTGTGCCAGGTAGCAAAAGGCTCGCACATGCCACCGTGCAGAACTCCTTAGAAGTCAAGAAACACCACAGACTGAGAAATGACATTGATCAAAAGGAAACGGAAACGATCTGTTAATACCACCAAAGCAGCATGTCAAAATCAAGCTTGTTAACTGTGATACAGGCCAGAAACGATGTTAGCGTCTGAAATTAGGTTTAACTGATGAACAAAATGGTAGGACAATGAGCCATTATAGCCATCTTGGGAGGGTGGGGAAGAATTTTTTCTCTGGCAGTAACTCCAGGAGAACAGATGGGTGCAATAGAGCAAACATTTCCTGGGATTTTCTGGGACACTGTAGCACAATTAAGACTTCATGGTTGTATACCAAGAGATGTCCTTGAGAAAGAAAAGAATGAGGAGAAAGAGGATATCTACGTGTCCTAGAGAGATTTGTATCCTGTTTTCTATTTTTCATAATACAAGAATTAGGAGTTTCTGATGAAATGTGCAGATGCTACTGCCTGGCACCTGATAATGTGAGGTTTAGTATTCTTTTTCTGTCCCTTGTCCAATGTCTCTTTCTCTGGTCAACTGATTTTTTCTTTAGCTCACTCTTCTGCCTTCTGTTTAAAAACTTAACCAGGCAAAAGTGCCTCTTATATGATGTGACTGTGAATTTGTGACTAAAAAAGCAGCTATTAGAAACAACCTAATATTGGAACAATTTTTCTAGATCTTTGATTGGCCAGTAATACTATGTGGTTTGCCTGCTTGTCCTTAGCAGTGAGATTAAAAAATGTACCTTCTGTCCCCTGTTTGCTATCTGTTCTTTTGTCTTCCCATTGCACATTCCTTTTGCTTGGTCTTCCAGGAAGCACAATAGTATTCCCGTGACAAATCAAATTTTATGGAATACTACTCCAGTTCAACTAGTTTTTCTTCTTTTTCCTAAGATAAAGGAAATCTTTGACCATCTTTACTATGACACAAAAAGTTTGTGAAACACTAGGATATACTTTATTCTTTCCTAAAGGAAAAGCAATGAAGGAATTTTAAATGTTAGAATATATACCCTACTTTGTAGTTCACGTTTCCAACTCTGTAATGTCCTTCTTAAAAGTTTTAAAGACTTTCAGCAGTGACTATTTGCCATGAACTAACTAAGCTTCATTCACCACAACCTCACTCAAATAAATGTGACTTTACATCTCATTGGAGTCCCAGTGACGCTCAGGCTAACATTAGGGCAAATTCCTGTTATAGACAGTCAAATATCACTACCAAGGCTTTCACAGATTTTCAGTGATATTCAGTGATGCAATTTAACATACTTTGCTCATGTTTAGGCTCCTTTTGTGTGTGTATCCTCTTTTAACAACCTGGATAAAAACAGTAGAAATATACTAAGCAGTAGGACCTGTATTTTTACCTCCCTTCCTGAAAACCTGCTCACTACATGGTTCTTGCTTGGTTTCTCTCTCTCATCAATTAACTCTTTTCTCTTGACTGTAAAACCTAAATAGTATAGGCAACATGCAAGCCCCTCCGTGTAATAGCACATTGACTAAGGACAACAGTAGGGAATTTAAAATATTTATTTAAAACTGTTACACAGGAGGTATTCACCACTAGCTATGATTTCAAATGAGACAACTATTCCTGCCTGATTCTGCACTGTCCACAGAATTTGGGAGTGCCTGCTAAACTGGGGTGCCTCAAGGACTTAAGTGCAGCTGATGTCTTTTTCTGCCTTACATCTGGAAAGAGAATTTGGTATTTTTTGCCCTAGACAAAAGCACCTAAATTTAGAGTCATACTTCCAAAATTTAGGCACTGTATTTTGCAACTAATCAAACACAGTTTCTGGTTTGCTCATCTGGATTTAAGCACCTAAATTCTAAATTTTCCCATTGGGTTCTAAAGTAGCATTTAGGCTCTTCCACTCCATATTTCTAAGGGGCATGTAAGAAAGCAGAAAAAGGAACATGCATGTTATACCCAAAGCAAGCACACTAAGGCTCACATGACCATTCTTTTCACCAGCTCTCTTACATATATTATCGCAAATATGCGATCCGTTTCAATGAAATAAAAATAGCGTGAACATGCTGAAAATGGTCACTTTACCTGTCTTAAAAGCAGAAGTACTCCATGAACAGAATTTTTTTTTTTTTTATTTCACAAGTGTTACTCAGGCCACAGCGCCAGTTCAAAGTAACTCTTTTTGGTATATGATGGAGAGACCGCCTTTTATTCCGTGTTCACACAGCACGACACAGTTGGGTGCTGCTCCATCACTCAGGCTCATAAATGCTATGATTATATAAATAAAAAGTAGTAACAGGATTATCTGCCAAATATAAAACTAATTTTTTGAAAGAACTTGGGAGCTTGTAAAGTGCTCTTAAAGCGTTGATTTCCTGAGTCAGCCTCATTTTGAGGAACAGTGGTCTGTAAAAGGCAGCAAGTACAGTTTCCAATGCCCATCAGTGGTTGCTGGATGGCAGAGGGCCTGAAAGCAGTAAAGATTTCCATTTGCAGTAGTACTGAACGGGAACAGAGTCATCAACGAACTCAGAGTCTTGAAGGAACTTTCTCACCTGTGAGAATTAAGCCATCAGTTACAGGCATGACTCATGATCTGAGAGGGTTATAAGTACCAAAAGCCCATGCCTGCAAAAGATGACTCAGATGAATTGAATTTCACAGGGAGAAGGTAATCTTTTCTTAAAGTGTTTTTGGTTTTTAGTTTTTCATAGAATCATAGAATCATAGAATCATTAAGGTTGGAAGAGACCTCCAAGATCATCGAGTCCAACCATCAACCCAACAACACCATGCCCACTAAACCATGTCCCTAAGCGCCTCATCTACCCGTCTTTTAAATACTTCCAGCGATGGTGACTCAACCACTTCCCTGGGCAGCCTGTTCCAATGGTTAACTACTCTTTCAGTAAAGAAATTTTTCCTTACATCCAATCTAAACCTCCCCTGGCGCAACTTGAGGCCATTTCCTCTCGTCCTTTCGCCAGTTACTTGGGAGAAGAGACCAACACCCACCTCGCTACAACCTCCTTTCAGGTAGTTGTAGAGAGCAATGAGGTCTCCCCTTTTTGCTCTCTTAGAGAGCAATGAGGCACCTTTTTGGTGCCTCTTCATTGATATTCCTACTGCAGCTAACAAGTGGTTTCCAGCTTATAAAAACTAAACTCAGTCTGGGAAGGTATTGTGAGTGCTGTGTCTCTAGGCGGAATATGCTTATAGTTCTAATAAATAGCACAATGCATCTATATTTAACAAGTTACTTTAAAGATAGTTACTTTGACTGTAATGAGTTTCATGTGGATAAATCTGCCTGGTGCTCCGTTGGATCCTGACTTCTGCAGTAGACAGTGATCCCTACAGTAGAAGATGTGTGCTTTACAGTTTTCCTTGCTAATTGTTGTAATAGCTTAAAAATTAGTTACCAATAATCACACAGCAGTTGTATATTATTCTGTTTTGAGATATATCAGTATTATTAGTGTTCACCAGTTCAAATAGAGAACATCTTTCATGATGATAAAGCAGGGGGCACACTTCAGAAATTGCTCTTCTTGCATGATTCTATCTTCTAACTAGTCTTTTTAAGATAATAAAGAATAGAAATCAAAAGATGAATGGTCATTAGATTCCTTGTCATGTGCAAACACCCTTAACAAAATAATTTTGGAAAAAGAACTACTATAATTTCAATGAAACTTTAAAAGTGCAAGCACAGCATAAAATGAGCTTCACTTTGAAAAAAATAAAAATTAATACCGTGAAATGCATAGTTACAAAGTGATTAAGCTATAGTTTTGACCCTGCACTCCTTTGGATGTATAAGACTTTACAACCAGAAAGACAGTATAAAGTCCATAAGAGAGTCTGAATCTTCTGCGACACAGTTGCTAGGGTGAATTATTTGTTTGTGTGAAGTGAGTGAAGCCCAGAAACGGTCTAGCAAGCCTAGAGATCAGCTTTTGCTATGTTCAGAGTAGAACTTAAGCACATGTGCCTCACTGAGACAATGGTAATCATGGTCTCAGCAGCCAGGTGGTAGACACAATCAGATAACGCCATTGCTTACTATGCAAATGTTCACTTTTCTGTTTGCAAACCAGAGGAAAACTGAGGCAGAGCAACAAAATTACCAGGAGTATGAAAGGAGTGAACGTAAGGAAAGGTTGAAATGTTGGGGTTTTTTTAAATATGGTTAACCGACAACAAAGTTGGAGATGATAAACATAAATCTACAAATATTTGATGTCTCAAGATCAAGGCTGAAGTGCGTTTGTGTATTGTCCTAGAATGAGAGAAAGTCGATCAAAAAAAATGCAGGTTGTCCAACAAGAAAACATAATACCTGCAGAAGAAATTGTCCATGCTACAGAGCTCCTGTTTCATAACTAGTATGTTATGTTCACAACTAGTATTAGTATGGCTTGCACACCAGTGCAGGGTTTTCTGCCAGCATTGTCAAAGTAGGAAGGATAGCAAAAGATAAATTTACAAAAGTCCTCCACGTTAGGATAGCAATGTCAACAAGGGAGTGGCTTATTGTTGACTACATGTAGAAAGGAACCAACTATTGCAGTGATTACCTGACCTTATGAATTTGTGGATTTTTTTGAACGGAACTAATAGAAGAAAGAAAAGTATACAACAAAAATTAAAAGGAATTACTTCTGTATACATTTGACAGAATGAGTGGGCAGATATCATCTCATTTCTAAAAACTCCTAATTCCACAAAGCATAGAAAAATACAACTGTGTAATAGGTACCTAGAGTTCAAAATAAAAGAATTAATCTCTATATAATGTTTTTAATATCTGTGCTTTTGTTGTGCGTCTTTAAATGCAGCAATCACCTTTTATTACATTTCACTTTATTATCCTTTGTAAATATAAGGGTCTTGTATTTTTGAAGCTCATCATTACTAGAACATGAATAAAGAAATAAAGGAAGAATAAATAAGAAAAAAATTGCATAGAAAGGGAAGATAATGAACCTGGGCTTTTTTAGCCTTGAGAAGAGAAGGAAAGGGGAGAAGATGAGCCAGATTCTTCTCAGAGCTGCACAGCAAAAGGACAAGATGAAATGGTCACTGTTTGCAAAAAGGGAAACGCTAATTGGGCATAAGGAAGAAATTTGTGAAACTGAGAGTGGTTCAACACACTCTCACAGGAACAGTTTACCCACAGAAATTATGGAATCACCATTTTTGGAAATTTCAGAAGTGGGCTAGAGAAGGCCCACTTGATACAGCTTTGAAATTAGCCCTGCTTTGCCCACAAGGCTGGCCTATATCACTTCCAGATGTGTTTTCCTTTTCTTCCCACGTAAAACTTTCTATCAGTCTGTGAATGTCCCCAAATAATACCGTGTCTTTTTTCAGTCTTTCCTGGGTTTGTTTGTTTACAAATGAGATTTTAAAGTCAGAAAAATGTTAACATCTGGTTGCTTAGCCCCACACATGCTAACTGCTACGCTTTGCCACCACAGAATCCAGGAAACTCCTTCAATCCTACTATCGTATAATAATGTGGAAGGCGGGAAACTGGTGTTTGACTCCCACAAGTGCGGGGTTCTTCAAACAATACTCTTTCACTACAAACCCTGTTTCTCTACAGGTCACTGTGTGATATGTTCAATATAGTTCTCAAAAATAGAGAAACACAGTAATAGAGCCTGCATAGTAGAAATATTTAAATCATAAGACTTATAAATTCCATGGGAATAAATTTATACCAATGTGTTGTTCATCTCTATATGGCCCTGCAGCATAGGCAACCAAAGAAAAAAAGCATTATCACTGTCAACCCTCAAGTGATTTAGTTTAATATATCCTATTATAAATGTTTATTAGGTCTTATAAATATTTGTTTATAAATGTTAGTTGCATCCACCTGAATAGGGATGCAACTAAGATCCTTTGAATAGCCTTCTAGAGGCTTAGATATAGAGTCTTAGAGAGCCAAAACTTGCCTGATTTATATGAATTGACATTTTTTAAAGACAGTGGAATACACTCATGCAGTTATTGCTTTAGCTAATGTAAATCAATACTGTGGCACGGATGTAGACTGCTGGTTTTCATCAGGATAAAACTCAGAGCATTCAATGGTGAATTTTATCCTGCTGTAGGATTCTTTACTGTCTTATCAAATTTTAAAGAAAGGATATAACTTAAAGCATTAATTCTATTCAATCCTTCTAAAAATATGGACTTATTCAAAATGTCCCCAGGTTTCATAAGTAGATGCTGATGACAAAGTACCTGTATTTAATTATTCAAGTTCAGCTCCTGTCTGAAGTGCACAATCAACCTTTTTGCTACTTACGAAAGCCTTTTTGCCCTTTCTTTTTTCCTAATTTTTTTTAAAAGTTATTCTATCATGATCTGAAACAAGATTCATCTTTGTGATGGACTACCAGTGGAGAGAACAGCAGTAACTGAGCTACAACATTCACAGTTCTTAAACTCGCTATAGCCCTAAAGTTGCTGTTTGTATGTACATAATATTACTTAATGCATTTTCAAATATTGTTACTTCTACGTTTCTTCTCAAGCATCACTCTAGCACAATTTAAGAGCATACAATGAGGTGCTGATCATCATCTCCCTGCAAATAAAACACGTTCTCCTCATACTACAGTATCCTGTGGCATGCTTTCTTAGAGACACTGTTCTAGGTACCTCATTTTAGTCAGTTTTTATAGTAGTTCCTGTAGTAGTGCCATGTTTGGGAGAGTTAAAGAACATATCTTCTGCAAAACCTTTGAGCAGTATCGCTGTGGCATTTCAACATCAAGCTTTTGATCTTTCTGAATATCATCCCTATAGTTACTGGTTTTGTGGATACCACTGTCACCATTGCCTGTGTAACAGCCTTGCTATGAAAGCTGGTGCAATCTCCAGACTGGGTAAAGCTTTGCAAAGAGGAGACAGCTAAACTCTGAATTCTTCTCCCCTTATGAAGTCTTGGCTAGCTATAACACATATAGAAAAATAAAATAAAATCAGGGAGCACAGAGAAAAACCTGACATTAGTTTTTTGTTAGTGTGGCATCTTTCTCCTCCTTGATAACAGAAATATGCCCAGAGGAAAGACAACATGAACTACAGAACCTGGTAGAAATAATTAGTTTTGAGACCGAATTCAAGGCCTGCAGACAGACACAGGGAGCAAGTGTTGCCACATGAGCATTAGAAGGAGCAGGAGTTACTCTTATCTAAACTGGAGGAAGCAGGGTAGGTGGGGCAGTCTGGATGATTAAGTTAACTGAATCAGTTGTTCCCTTTCTGTAACACTATTTCTATACATGGGGACATAAATGGATGTATAGAACTCTGTTGATAGGGATTTCTGGTACTATCTTCTCCTCCTCAAAGGTTATAGGAGACATTCTCCAGTTCATCACACTTAAAGAATCGCTTGAAACTAAAATGCATAGAAATTATGAGGCCAGACTTTGAACCCTTAAACTCGTAGTAAAAACCACGTGTATATATATTTATAAAAAGCAAAAAAAATCCTCCCAATTTTAAAGTGTTTGTATCTATGATGTCCTAAAGCAATTAATTCTGTTTTAAATTTTTAGCATTAGAGGAGACGTTACTAAATGGGAAATAACTACCACTGGGTGGAGAGAAGTTGTTTGATAAACTTAACCCTCAGGGTACAACTAGAACCAAGCATTGTTCTCAGAAGTCAATAACTCAAAGAATTTTACAAGCTATTCTTCTGGCAAAAAAACACTGCTTATCCAGAGCCTAAATAAATTACTATACATCAGTGCCATGTGTAACCCTAGGTATTACCAGTTACCATTAAGATATTTTCAGGTTTCTTTAAGCATATTAGGACTTTCTGATTATTTAGATGGTTGAGAATTAATTGGCTTATATCAAAGCTACTCTGTTTTATACATATAATACTGAAAGAATCCAATCCTGCAAAGCACTTAACATCTCTGACTGCCATTAAAGCAAATCAAAATTGAGGCTCCTGAGCCCGCTGAGGACTGGGCACAAACACTAGGTAAGATTATTTTTTCCCCACTTACCATCTAAATTCATTGCAAACAAGATTGTCCTCTCGAGAGGACAGTTTCTAATTTAAAATCTGATTATCATCTCATCAATTTTAGCCAGTAACTTAGCCTTACAAAAATTCTTACATAGTTCTTTTTTTTTTTTTGTAGAAGGAAAAGGATAAAGGAATCGGTATTAAATTGGGAATTAGGGTTTGTCATTGTTTGTGACAGTCTTTTTAGTTTTCATGTTTTCCCTTCTTTGCCCACTCTGCTTTGCCTCTTGTCATTATACACCTGCATTTTCCTCTATACCTACCTTTTCAGAGAGCAGTTTCTAGAGGGGAAATATTTTTATCTCTGTAAATAATATACACACATACATATATATAAATATACACACATTCATACAAATAAACAATGTCAATATGTGAATTCCTGTGATTTCAGTCCTCCCTTCCTGACTTCACCCTTCAAATTCACACTTCTCATCAGACTGTATGTTAGGCAATGAATTAAGTTCATCCTTATTGTAAAGTCTTATTTTCTACTACCACTACTAGGAAAAGAAACTGAATTAAGTTGTATGGATGTTTTTTTTGCCAAATACTAGTCATAGCTCATTGTCTGTCAAGGTTTTAAAAAAAATCTCTGCAAGTGTGGCATTATTTAAAGTCCTGAATTAGAAGGGAAAAGAGAGCAGGATAAACAGCATATTTGCCTGGGGTGAGAGCTACTGCTATAGATTAAAGGAATTAAAAAACTCATCTCCTCTCTGCAAGATTAATTGAGCAGGTGTCTCTGCAGTACAGTGTTCAAGAAAAGCATCAGCTTAGTGGAAGTGCAGAAATGCTGTTCTAGGGCAACTCAATAGCTGCTAAAGGTCGTGCTTTGCTGTGGGACTCCTGGACTTTCCCATAGGCTGCTAGTACCTGTTCCCTTCCTGCAGCACCCAACAAGAGCTCAAGCCTGAGCATTACCTTACCTCTTGCTTGTACAGACATAGGCACCATGAGAATTCAACTGTTACAAAGGGTAAAATCACACTACCTTCAGCTTTGCACTCAGTGTCATCTTTTCCTTGAATGGAAGAAACAGGTCTGTTAGAAGGGACCTCTGGAGGTCTGTAGCCCAACCACCGCTCAAAGCACAGCCAAGTGAGATCAAGTTGGTCAGCTGAGGGCCACATCCAGCCCCATTTTGAATATCTGCAAGGAGGGAGAATCCACAGCCTCTCTGGGCAACCTGTGACAGGATTTGGCCAACCTTCATGATGAAAAAGCCTTTCCTAGTCTCTCTATCTATAGTTGCAATCATGGAAACACAGTGCGATGACTCGCATAACTGGAGTGCTGCAATGGATGGCTATAAACTCTTCAGAAGGGATAGGCAAGGAAGAAGAGGTGGCGGGATAGCCCTGTATATTAGGGAGTGTTTTGATTTTCTAGAGCTTAATGGTAGTGACGATAGGGATGAGTGTTTATGGGTAAGACGGGGAGAAGGCCAACAAGGGATATATCATGGTGGGAATCTGTGTAGACCATCCAACCAGGATGAAGAGACAGAGGAAATATTCTATAAGCAGCTGGGAGAAGTCTCACAATCACTAGCCCTTGTTCTCATGGGGGACCTCAACTTACCAGATGTCTGCTGGAAATACAATACAGCCGAGAGGAAACAGTCTAGGAGCTTCCTGGAACGTGTGGAAGATAACTTCCTGACACAGCTGGTGAGGGAGCCAAGTAGGGAAGGCACCTTGCTGGACCTGTTGTCTGCAAACAGAGAAGGACTTGTGGGTGATGTGATGGTTGGAGGCCATCTTGGGCATAGCGATCATGAAATGATAGAGTTTTTGATTCTTGGAGAAGTAAGGAGGGGGGTCAGCAAAACTGCCACCTTGGACTTCCGGAGGGCAGACTCTGGCCTGTTTAGGAGCCTGGCTGACAGAGTCCCTTGGGAGGCAGTCCTGAAGGGCAAAGGAGTCCAGGAAGGCTGGACGTTCTTCAAGAAGGAAATCTTATTTTGACCTTCATCTGTTTGGGCTTCAGTTTCCTACAGTAAAATTAGCAGGCTACCGTCCTGTCATTATGGTGTTGATGTGAAGATCAAATGGTCGTTCCACACAAATCTGGGGAAATAATGAATGTGGTTTGAAAGTCAGCGAGGAGTTTAGCAGGTCTGTCCTCAGCACAATGTTTAAACAGTGCTGGTAAATATGATACAACCACACAATTGACAGTGGGGCTGAAATAACATATTGACTAGCTGTACTCATTAAAGGAGCCCTGGTTGATCCGTGCACCAAAAAAAGTCAAGGGTCTTACGGAAATAATAACATGTAATTACAGATCGCATCAATATAGTGCACGAGAGAGCAAAAAAAGAAGGTTGCCCAGACAACCTGGCTTATGAATGCTTGACTTTGCAATATTAATGACAAATGTTAATAAATTATTAACATTTACATTTTGTGTGTGGTGCGTATGAAATGTAACAAAAAGCTTATCTAACCTTTCTGGCGGGTGCGGTTTGGCAAGACGCAGTCCCAGTTCAATAGCTAAGACACATGCAAGTAGCATTCACCCAGGCTTTCCTGCCACCCTAAACTACCTCACCTGAGCTCCTACTAGGAACAGTTTTTCTCCAACCACAGAAAACAAGCTGAGGGGTTTAAACCAAAGGAAACTTTGCTAGGGAGGAAAGGAAATCCAGAGAAATGGTAAGTTTGGGGAAAAAAAGCTGAGTAAGAAGTTGATAGCAGATAAACCTACCCTGCCCTCAGCGACTTGGGTACCAATCCCAAATGCTGCCTTCCTCGTCATCAGGGGTTGTGAAAGCAGCCCCTTTATAAGTCCTTGTTCCCTCAGTCTTGCAGTTAATAAAATTGCCAGTAATGGCTTATAGAGAGTCAAGAAAATGAAGTGCTAACGTCATTAAAAAATAGAAGATTATGTCAGGACATTGAAGGACAATAGGATATGTGACTTCATCTCATGAAAATGTGCTACCACTCTGTGGGTCCAGAAGGGCACTTTTCAGGGCCAGACAACTTCCTCAGCCTGAAAACTAAGCAGAGAAGTTTCCTTAAAATTCCCCATAAATGGAAGTGCAACGGACAACCGCGAGTTTTGTAGTGACACAGATCTCATGATTTGGAGGCCAGATAACTGCATTGCTTGCAAAGCTCCATGCACTGTCAGAGAGGACGCATCGTGACAGCAATGGGTAACATCAACAGTTTGGACAATCTGCTGTGTAGCAAGCTACTGTGCTCCAAGAGGTAGGGAATTGCTCATCCAGCTGGCCAGCATGAAATTAAAAGGGCCTAAGATCCAGTGTTTTCCAGTGAGCAGTAAATAACCGAAGTTAAACATGTTCCAGTACTCCACTGGCAGCAGATAAAGTTTGCAGGTTTTTCTCCATGGAAAATAGGCTTCAAAGGTTGCACAGAGAAAAGGTGTAGGCTAATTTCTCTCTTAGTTTTCAGACAAAATTCTGAATTTTTAGTGCTGTTTGCTTAAGCAACAATTGACTGCTGGTACAATATCCATAGGTTTTTGCCGGATGTAACTTATTTAACTTATTTAGGCATAAACCATGGCAGTCAGCTCTGGTATAGACCTGCCAGCTTCAGTTCCCTTCCTCTGAGACATACGCAGCCTGTTCTGTCCACCAGAGCTAGTGGGGACTACCATGTGGATGAACAAAAGTTGCAGCTGATTTGGAGCTACATCTTTGTATCTGCTGGCTTTTAATAACAAAAAAGTTACGACTTTTTCCTTTCTACTTTTGATTGATTTTAACTGACCCACAGCATTTGGGTCAATTTTTCCTCATTGGACATGAGGAAAAATTTCTTTACTGGAAGGGTTATAAAACATTGGAACAGGCTGCCCAGGGAAGTGGTTGAGTCGCAATCCCTGAAGGTATTTAAAAGACTTGTAGATGTGGCACTTAGGGACATGGTTTAGTGGTGCACTTGGCAGTGCTAGGTTAATGGTTGGACTCGATGATCTTAGAGGTCTTTTCCAACCCAAATGATTCTATGATTCTATTTGTCTAAGCTTTGTTTGCTGCCTGTCATCCTGTCACTATGCACCACTGAGAAGAGTCTGTCTGTCTTTACTATATCCCTCCCGCCATTAGGTAGTTCCAGGCAATATTAAGGTCTTTTTTTCTTGAGACTGAGCAAACCAAGGTCTCTCAACCTCTCCTATGTGCCGCAGCCTGATTGATATTGCGTGTCTTATAACAAGTCAAAATGATAGAGGTGTCTTTGCCCCTACCATTTGTATGGCTCACATACTCTGGCACAACTGCAGAGTGTGAAGTTATAATCCGTTCTTTAACAACTTACCTCAGGGGGAAAGGGCAAAACAAAGAGGCACTGAGCAAAACTTGAATTTCTTTTACAGTTTTTACACCATCATTGTGTATGTAGATTTTATGCCATAAACTATGCTGCCTTTGCTGCAAACTATTTCTTCATCATGCATGTCAGGATCTCTTCATTAGTACATACTAAGTATTGTAATGTTATTATCATTAATAAAAATTTATTTTCATGTGTATAATCTAATTTACTGTAAAGAAAGTGAACAGCATCAGTTAAAAGCAAAGGAGAAAGGTTATTTAACTTGTAATGCTTCATTAGTGAAGCTTCAGGCTCTAGTGATCAATTACTAATTTGTGACTGATTCTGATTACTGTCTTCTTGAGTGCTGTTGAGTATCTTATACTTTTCTTAGCTATAGTAAAATAGGTTTTTTACTTGCTGCTTTACATAAGAGATAAAGTTACCCTGTATAATAGAAAAGGTTATATTTTACCATTTTAATAATTTGAGAATTACAGTTATAGTTGGTCTTGAGCATGAATCATAATTCATATGTTAATCATAATTTAACAAATTGTGAATGGCATGATGGTGGCTTGAACATTTAATGGAGCAATTTGTATGTAAGAGGGAGCTCATGAAAATGTCAGTGAAAGAGGATATCTTAACATGATCATTAGATCATTTCGTCTCACATCCCCTGTTTCTAACTTTCAGTGTGAAACAGCAGCATTTCTTTCCGTGCAGTGCTGCTGAAGCAAAGCTCTTCCCTAACCCAGACTAGGCCACGATCCCTCCTTCCTGTGGGAAAACCAAAATTATTACTGTTGAGTCCATCTGCTGTCTTTTTTAACAACTATTTGTTGCAGAGGGAACCCAGCTGGAATGGAAGAACCTGGTTAATGGGGAAGTGATTTGGAGTTTATCCCAGGCTGAAGTCCCATACAGCCAACCTAACGGCTATTTACTGCCCTGTAATCTGTGCCTGCTGAATCCTGCTATTTCAGTTCACTAACCTAGTGAAAAAGTGTCCGTGTTGGGACGGCTGCTAGAGCTGCTGCAGGGAAAGGGGTTGGAACATGTAGAAGAAGCTGAGTGAGGCCAAGGGGAAAAAAGGGCTCAGCAGCCAACAGTTACATACCGCACAATGGCAGACGTCTGACCTCATTTAAAAGAATGATACGTGGAAAGAGGTGTGGATTGTATGTATGGATCCGGGTAGTTTTTCTCAGGTAGGAAGAGATCCTTGCCTTGTCCTTAAAATCATAATTCCTTCCTTTAAGCGATGAATAAATTGTCCTTCTGTAAGTTGGTGGAACTTGCAAAGCACTTTGGAATCTTTTATTTATGTAATTATTTACATTAATACATTACATGGGGAAGAAAACACTCATGACAGGGCTCTGAAGTGGCTCCAGTTACTTCCAGTTTACTGAGGGGACTATTAGTAATCTCTTCTAATTTCAGTTCTCTATATTTTAAAAATACGGGCCTGCCCTGCATTAAATACATGACCTTAAAATAACATTACAAAGATATATACCCTGTGTATTTCTACAGGTTTGCACAGTAATTTGGAAAAATTAGCCTGACATATTTTTTTCCTGGCTTGGATAGGAAATGTTAGAACTGACCCTTATGATGCAGATAGGCCAAATACTGATTAACCTACCCAGAAAAAAAGGAATAGCTTGTGGGACAGTAATTTCAACCTTAAAGGAAGAAGGGCACCAGTAGCCAATACCTGGGGATAGGTTTGAGGTGACTGTTCTTTTGTTGTTCATTTCTATCTGGATTAAACTAGGCCCATGAAAATGTCAGTTTAAATTGTAGGTGGTACGCTGCTGCACTGAAGAGCAGGTAGAGTAGAATGGACTTCAACTGTGCAAGCCATCTGGATAGAGCTGCAAGTTGACACTATGGTCACATGGCCTTAAAAGCCTGGCCCCAAATCACAATTTGCTCTACGTTGCTGTAATGGATATACTCTGAAATTGCCTGCAAACGTGGTTCATTCCTCTCCTCCCCCAAATTATCAAGATACATGCTATACTGCTTGTAAGACTGAGAGATTCATCCTCAACCTTAAGAGCTGTATTTCTCATTTTTCTGCTTGACCCCCAACTAGTTAAAAGGTACAAATATTTTTTCAAGTTTTTCTATATATTTTTGTCCATCACATTCATATGATGTATCCGTTTCTCCATTATCACAGTAGTGATGTGCTTCATAATCTTTAACATATTTAACCTCAGACCACGCTTTCAAAGCAGAACATTGCCTCCATTCTGAAGTAAACTCCAAAGTGCGAGTTACATATATAAATAACTTTGGGGAGTTTATACTCGTTCAAAAATTTAGCAGAGCTGTCTTGGGATCCCGGCTAGTTGATCATCTATTTGACTTTTTCTCTCAAAATAGATAGGCAATGGATAGGAAAAAAATAGGATAATCAAGAAAATCACAATGAGGTGGTGGTGACAGATTTAACAGATATTAGCGTTTTCTTCTGTTGATGGCTTATATAATTATGTGCACTGCGAATCACAGGGAAGGAATTTAGAAGCGAAGGTCAAGAAATCCTTTAATATAACACCTCAGTGACATTCTGTGGTCTACCTGGACTTCAGTAAGGCCTTTGACACCACTACCCACAGGGTTCTCCTGGAGAAACTGCCTGCTCATGGGTTTGACGGGTTTATTCCTCCCCGGGGAAAAAACCTGCTGGACGG
>NW_008825615.1:18566109-18577170 GCF_000699105.1 Pygoscelis adeliae
GGCCTCAAGTTGCACCAGGGGAGGTTTAGATTGGATGTGAGGAAAAATGTCTTTACTGAAAGAGTGGTTAAACATTGGAAGAGGCTGCCCAGGGAAGTGGTTGCTTTAAATACTTGCCTGGAAGTATTTAAAAGACGTGTAGATGCGGCACTTAGGGACATGGTTTAGTGGGCACGGTGGTGTTGGGTTGATGGTTGGACTCAATGATCTTAGAGGTCTTTTCTAACCTTAATAATTCTATGATTCTATGATTATATGATTAGCATGTTGTAGATTGCTGGAATAAAATTCATATTCTGGGTCATGTCAATCTTGGGGTTGCTAACTAAAAGCTTACAGTTAGAAAATAATTTTTTATTGCAGACAACCTGGCAACCTCCCATTTAATTACATGTTATAACTGACCTCTTACTCAGAACAACTTTCACCATATACTATTGCTTTTTTTAAACAGCAGCTTTCTAGCTGTACTGAAAATTTTCAGGAGTATATTCTGTCTGGCCTGTGAATGATGGATTTGTGAGGGTGTATTACCGAAATAAACACATGCAAATACTGAATTCTTAAAGGGATGATGACCTTTTACACAGGATTTCAGTAAATTAAAATTAAAAAAAAAACCTTGCAGCTATCTCTTCAGTATTGTATGTACTTATAAATATTTCAAAACTAATATCAGAACAAAATCAGGTAGAGCTCGAAATGTGGTATCCGTAAATGGATGGGATTATAAATGTTATACAAAAAGGCTGGACTTCTATGGATAAGTTTGAGGCAAATTATCCTCATCTCAGTTCTTTCAAGGCAATAGATATACAGATCTAGTTTTGAAGACCTTGCTTGGACACAGATTTATTACAATCCCTTCCACCACAAGAGCCCAGCCATTATGGTCACAGCTCTGAGATCCATGAGAAAGACCACACCAGACTCTGAAACAGATAGACTTTAATCTGTATTTTAAACTTTCCTTTTCTGTATCATGTTGAGGCACTCCATGTGTTCATTTTTCCTGACCCCTTTTGGGAGTGAATGCCAGGACTGAATGCAAGTGTCTGCTGTTTGAAAATGGCTGCAATTCATTAAGTAACCCTGAAATCTAACACAGCTCTGGTACAATTCTAAGCATTTTCTTAATTCGGGAAAAGAATAAAATAGGGTTGCTACCATATAATATGTAACTATGATGTAACTGCTTTTGTTATGAAATAATTTTGCATGTTTTTGCCTTATGCATGGGAGACATTAAAGGAAGTAAAAAAATTAATAAAAGTGAGATAATGATGCTCAGTTTTAACCATGAGAGAAAACAAATAAATTCCTTAAAGCTGAGTAATACAAAACAAGCCAAATGTTTTGGTTAGGATCTAAAACTAAAATGCTGCACAGATGAGGTTGTCTGTCTTGACTGAGACATTTTTAGTTAACAGTAGTTTTAAAGTAAACCAGATGCTTCTCTCAGTTTCCTGGTACACTTAAATAATCTGATTCTTTATATATCAGCTGGAGAGCAAAGCAATCAAACTGTTTGGAAATACTTAGGACAGAGTAAGGAGTAATGGCCAATGGGGATTTGTTATGAACCAAATATGTCAACCCAGTACACAAGCTATGTCTTGAATACAATAAAGCGTTCTGACACTCTTGTTATCCAGACATGGAAAACTAAGTGAAAGCATTAAAAGGTGGATACAAACTGTTTGGAGAACTGTGCCATGTAAGGTCTACTGTGTGAGATCCTAAAGAGATCTGCTCTGGTTTTGGGACTAGTCATATATTCAGTGTAATAGAGACACACCTTATTTAATTTATTGATGATACCAGTAGTGGTGGACTACACATGATTTAGAAAACATGCACTGAATTCAATGTTGTTCTAACAAATTAGAAAGACGGTCTGTGTAAAACCATGGTGCTATTCAGTAGGATTACGTGCAATGATCCTAGTCAGAAATAGTCAGTTAAACAAATACACAAAGAGGAACAACTGGCCAGGACTGCTGCGGAAAATTATTTTTAGGTCTAGTGGATGACAAGCTATCTGTGAACTAGACACATTATGCAAAAAAGCGCAAAAAGTGGACAGTTTCCTCAATACCATTCTAGGCTGTATGGCCCAGAAGTTTGGACTACAAAGCACATAATACAAGGCAATACTATGACTGGTAAGGCAAAGGGAAAAAGAGTATTCCAGGAAAGATGTAGATTTCTTGCAGTGGTGAGCAATGACAATAATCAAGAGGTCTTGAAAATGTGATCTATGAGAGAAAACGGAATGAATCTCTGTTGTTCCCCATCAAGAAGGGAAGAGGATGGGAAATAAGGCAATAGATTTCAAGCATGTAAAAACAAAAAAGATTACTGCAGAGAGGAAAGAATAATCTCTTCTTCATGACCATGATGAATAGAACAAAAACTAATGGGTGCATATTGCAGCAAGAAAGATTTAGGTTAGATATGAAGGAAAATATTATAGTAAGAAGGATAGTGAAGCACTGGGATGGATTGCTTGGCATTTCCAGTACTGGATGTCTTTATGAACAGGTTAGCAAAACATCTATCAAGAGTGACACAAGATATAGTTAATCTGGCCTTGAACAGAGGGGTGGACCGGGTGAAATACTGAAATCTTCAAACTTCTGATTCTGTGCTCTGATTACTTGGTTGTAGTTTATTATCTGACCTACTACTTATTTATAATAATATTGCCTTTAACTCAGCCACATAGTTTAATTGTGACTTTGATTTGACTACAAAACTATTTGGTTGCTTTGATGTCTTTTTTTTTTTTTTTTTAATGTTAGCCTTGACAATGTGTATGGTTAATGCCTGCTTGCTACATTTTTTTAAATTTCTCTCCATTCTCCATAAAAATTCACTCTGCATTTGAACTTTTAGAAAAAACTGGAATTCAAACTGTTAAGAACAAAAAAAAAAATTGTTTTAATTACTTGAGAACCATTTGTCCCTCTATTTTAAAACTGTTCTTACATAATCTGCATGAGTAGTTTAGATTTTTCATATCATTGTGCATCTTATGTATGTTGACATCATGTATATATCTATTTTTTTCTTTTTTTACGATTCCTTAAAATTCCTCACACTCCTTTTGGCTCTTGATTTTCTTAAAAAGTGTGACATTTGCAAATTTTTCTTCCTTACTCCAGGCTTTATAAAACCCCTTCTTGATTATATTCATAAACATGCTTTTATGCTGCTAAACTGGATAAATCAATTACTAACTTTTTTTCTCAGTGACTTTAAAAATCAAAAGCCTCCTTAGTTTCTTTAATAGCCTTTTCCTTTTTTAGCAAATAATTTCCTTTTAAAGAGCAAACTCAGTATTTCTACTGTTTTCTCTATTATCCATAATTTCATAGTCAACTTGAAACAGTCATGCTATGAATTCCTGATTCCTGTTGGTGATCAAGTCAATGAGAATAGTTCAGCTTCACCAGGAGCAAATCAGTGTCAATTAACCTTCATCCTAGACCTGTATACCTTCTGCTACTTGCAGATACTTTATTGTGTGCATATTCTAGTGCCTTTAGTGACATTTTCTCACCAGAGATTTTCTGAAATACCAACTGATTTTCCTTTTCCTTTTCCTTTTCTTTTTTCGCTTTCCTTTTCCTTTTTTTCTCTTTCCTTTTCTCTTTCCTTTTCTCTTTCTTTTCTTTTTTTACATAGGGAGCACTGAACAGAAAAGAATTTGGACTGATTTTTAAGTGGATAATTACAGAACTAGTAGGATTGAACCCCACCCCAATGTACATCAAGACAGCTACATAGTGCATAATATATGTTGTAATAGACATGATAACAGAAGAATTACAGGATTTTGATCCCTTTCCCTTTAGTATAACAACATCTACATAGGACTGTGTAAAAAAATTGCATTTTTTCCTCATTCAAAAGTTTTTCAAATGAGTTCCTGTGTAAAGAATAACAATTGCCTCACATAATTATTTACAATACATACGGGTGGCATGTCACCAGAAAACTTTCAATTTCTGTAGAGGCTAACAAGGTAAGTTTCCTCCTTTGGGGTACAGACACCATTGTTTTCTTCAGATTTGCAAATGATGGATTTAGAGTAGCAGTTGAGAATGGCAGGAGATTTGAGATTCTTTGATACCCTTGAACAGTTTTGATAGGACTATGGCATGCTGTATGAAATATAAAAGATTCAATGCAGAGAAACTACAGTATATAATGGTGCACAAGAATGCCTTTTCAAACTGGCAGATATGAAAAAAGTCTTCCCATGGGGAAAAAAATGAGAGCATCTTAGCATTGTTCAGGCAGCAAAAAAAAAAAGTGGCTTATTTTCTTTTATTTTATCTTTTCTTATAGAGTGCAGTCCCATTCCTGCAACAATAAAATCAAAACTGTTAAGATTAAATGGAGTTAGGTGTTACACTCAGAAAACATCTGAAATCCATGGATAAAAAATGTTCTCTGCTTTTTAGGGACCAGAATCATGTATAATTGTTTAATGGTTTCCCCATGTAAAAAATTAATGATGAATCAATGCTTATCTCATCAAATGTGTTTCTTGTTTCATTTGATTTCCTTTTAATGAGCTGTTGTCTCTGTTTCACATTTCATCTCAAGTTTTGTCTCAGCCTGTCAGTGCTCAAAGAAAGTTTGAAAGGAAAATTGCCACTTTTTCTGAGATTTACTTAAACTGTGAAAATTATAAATTGGGTTTTATCAATTAGATGTAAATCTTATAATCATAATTTTATTTCATTCTTTCTCATAAGACCAAGTCTATGATATGGTATTATTTTATTCATCTGAAGATGGATGAGGACAGTGTTGTAAACTGTAAAGTGCACATGATGTTCTACACAATGTTTATCTGTTGTATCACTCCAGCGCAAAATTATTGCAAGTGGAAACAAAATCAACTCTGCTATGTATTCTCATTTTAAAATTAAACAGTCAACTCAACTGTTACGGATTGTCAGATATAAAATCAAATTATTGCAGAGTCCTTCAAATTAAGAGTGAAAAGTTCTAATGAGTAACATATTCAGACTCAACTTCATGCTCATATATTTAATTCTAATGTTAATGCCACCTTGGATAAATACTACTGACAAACAGGAAGCTATTAAAAGAAATCTGAAATATGTCTGAGCCTAGGACCAATCACTCTCTTTTCATATACGATACCGTACATCTTTAATGTTATCTTCCTCCACCAGTCTTGTTAATTAGGCAATTATCACTGTCCAAGTACTCTGCTCCTGAGTGAGTTATGGTCAATTTTTTATTAAATTTGCATACAAATGTCACATTGTATGGTTCTTTTGCACAATTCAGTGACAGAATTCATTCCCAGATAAGTAACTAAGTTGGTGTTCAATGGCGTATTTCATCTGCTAGGTGTTCAGGTGGGAAAAGGTTGTAAGTTTAATTGAGATTAAAAAGGAATGATAATTAGCAAAATTAAATTAGAAAAACAGGACATAAGGGTGGAGGAAGAGAAGTATGTTTGAATTAAGCTAGAAAATGTCATTATTGGACTATAGTTTCCTTTGACCAGTATTTCAGAATCTCCCTATACAGCACCTGCATTAACACAATCTGGCTGTAGCCTGTTGTCTCTTGGTGGGAACAGGTTTGATGGAAAAAGGGATTTTCCATCAGGCAGATGTGGCAGTAGACAAGGAAGAATACACTGGAACTGGAAGGCACTGGAATTTTCAGGGCTTTGAGATAGGAACATTTCTTTAAATGAAGATTGCTTCATTCTGCTTCTGAAAGAAATGTTCTCTCCCCGCTCCCTCCCCTTTCCTCCCCAGTTAAATCACTGGGGCCAGAGAATATTGATCCGTAATTTATCTTTGGGCAAAAGATTTTTACACCCTCAGCAGGTAATAGGAATGGAACCAGGAAGACTAGTAAGGAACTTCAAGAGATGTGGACGCAAAAATAATAATTTCAGGAACATTCTGGTTTAATAATGTTGAAATCTGTTAAGGACTGTATTAACTTGAGTGAAATTTCTCTGACTGTCACAAAGAAACCCAAATGTTTGTTAACCTACCTATTCTTACAGTGAATGTTTCCAATAGCGATAAATTCTATTTCTCATTAATCACAATCCTACAAAAAATATGCAATTTAATTCACTAGCCTTTGTTTGCATCATAATCACTATAGAACTCTCCTTCACATAAGACCAGGACATATCTCAACCCCTGCAGTGCCCTCAGCTGATCCAATCAGTTGCTTTCACACTATCTGTGACAAAAATCACAAGTGACAAGTCTTCCTGGTGGTCAAACCCTCTCTCACATTGCCAGTGATAGAGAACTGGCTCACATGCCCAAATCTTTCCTGCAAAGACATTACACACAATGCCTGCACAATTGCACCAATTGCAGCTATTACTTTTTTGTCTATTGGTTTTTCCATATTACTACTTGCTTTGTCATAATGGTTCTTTATTTAACTGTAAGAGAAAGCGATTTCTGCACTATTTTTCTTCTCACTTTAGTAAACTATGACTTAACCAGATTTGTGGTAAGTACAATGCCTTGGGGTCAGAAAACACAGACCAGTAAGTTTTTTCATTTTAGCAGAGTGAAAAATGTTTTCACAGGTAACACAACTTTTTCTTGCAATTCTTTTTTCCCACCATGTAATTTACCCATTTAAAATTTATTGGCTAATTATGTGTGTGTGATGGTATTTGAGATGTAAGGATCTCTTTATTTTGTTGATAGCAATTAATTAGTTTTCACTTGAGCTGTGATATTATGAGATGTTCAAAGTAATTATTGATAGATTTGGTTAAGTATATTTCACTAATTAGGGCGCTGTGGGGATTTGTAATTGATTTAATTGAAGTTGAATGAGTTAGTAGATATATGGGTAGCATATAAAAAGGAACACATGAGACTGTGGAAGGCTGGGAGATATTTGGAAACAGAATAACTGGCTGAGAATTTATGTTTTAAGTTTTGGTTGTTCATAAGGACATATCACAAACATAAGATGTTTTCCTAATTTTTGCATTGCATGTTAAATTAAGAAATGTTATTCTCTAGGATTGGATTTTAATATATGAACATTTGTTTGTATATGGACACTTGCATGTATTTTTAGATATAAAAATACAAACGCATATACATTGCACATACATATATATTTATATACCTTTAACTTTTAAATATCTGTTCTCTTCCCTGTTTTTACTATGTGTAAGTATATACTTATATGTACAAACACACATTCAAACACACATATGGCACGTTTATGCTTTATATATACCCAAAAGGGTAATGAAGACAAGGGAGATGATAACTTGTTTTCAGAGAATGAGTAAGAAATTAAGTGATAGCACAAATTTGACACAGAGGACCAAAACTTTCAGTATATAATAAAAATGAAAAAGGCTTATGTTGTGGTTTAACCTCAGTCGGCAACTGAGTACCACAGAGAAGAACAAGAAGTTGAGAAGAACAAATAGGACTGGAGCCAAAGCGGCACGCCAAGTGTTGCTCATCCACAGGGGCCAGAGAAAACAAAATATGAACTTAAGCTTATCGACCATTTGTCAGTCCATGTTGCTCCTCTCATCTGTCAGAGTAGCTATGGGTTTCTCTGTGTCCTGGTAGCCAAGGACTGCAAGGGGAGTCACTGAGGACATTCTCAAAATACTTTGTTGGCCACAGAGGGGTGAGCAGGAAAGGAACACTGTTGGGCTATGAGCCTTTCTTTATATCCAGTGTCCAGTTATGCTGACAGGCAGTTTTGCACCATTAGAAATGTATGTAACATTCTGCTACACTGGTCCAGGACGTGACCTGCATCATTAGAGGAATTTTTTCTTAATGTTTTGTGTACATCTGAAGTGTAAATACATTTGAGTCGATTTTTCCTATGTCAAATAGCATTCACTCCCTTTTTACAAGTGTAACTCAACACTGGTGCTGTGTAACAGTACTCTCCGTACTAGACTGCGGCAGGTTTGTACTAGACTGTTGCAGAGTTTTGTAATAGAATCATAGAATCATAGAATCATTTCTTTGTAATAGACTGTTGCAGTTTTGGAAGTGTGTTTTGATACAGTTTGCATCCCTAGAGAGAGTAGAGGTGGTGTAGCTCAGTGGCAGCAGAAGCACTTTTAAGTACGTATTTAACATAAAGAGCAGCAACAACTACAACAACAAAGCCTGAAATGTTGCCTGTAAACTTATATTACACACAGCTTAAACATGGGGGGCAGTGCCTACAACGTGTCTACAATGAAAAGATGTGCACATTTACTGATGCATAGCCAGTTTTGGAAAACAAGCTGTACTGAAAATCAAGACAGGTAAAATGTATACATCTGTTACACTAAAAACCTTGTTTACAGACAAAGAGGAAGTACACCTCATGTGTAAGTAAAGCCAAGAATTAATTGTTAGTATAATTGAAATCTTATGAGTCTAATCATTATTAGCCCAGATCTGATCGTTACAGAAAAAGAAGGAATCACAATTGAGTTAGAATTGTTCTACACACACTTCTCAGTTGCACCCCTTTCCCCTGCTCTTGGGGGTCCTAAGACTGGTGGTTTCATCTTGGGTGAAGTTTTCTGGGATTTGTCTACCAGAGAATCATAGAATCATAGAATAGTTTAGGTTGGAAGGGACCTTTAAAGGTCATCTAGTCCAACCTCCTTGCCATGGGCAGGGACATCTTCAACTAGATCAGGTTGCTCAGAGGCCCCTCCAACCTGACCTTGAAGGTTTCCAGGGATGGGGCATCCACCACCTCTCTGGGCAACCTGTTCCAATGTTTCACCACCCTCAGCCTAAAAAATAGTTTAAAACCACTCCCCTTGTCCTGTTGCAACAGGCCCTGCTAAAATGTTTGCCGCCATCTTTTTTATAAGCCCCCTTAATAAGGTCTCCCTGAAGCCTTCTCTTCTCTAGGCTGAACAACCCCAACTCTCTCAGCCTTTCTTCATAGGAGAGGTGTTCCAGCCCCCTGATCATTTTTGTGACCCTCCTCTGGACCCGCTCCAATGGTCCATGTCTTTCTTATGCTGAGGGCTCCAGAGCTGGATGCAGTACTCCAGGTGGGGTCTCAGCAGAGCAGAGTAGAGGGGCAGAATCACCTTCGCACCAGAGCAGAGTAGAGGGGCAGAATCACCTCCCTCGACCTGCTGGCCACGCTTCTTTGGATGCAGCCCAGGATACAATTGGCCTTCTGGGCTGTGAGCGCACATTGCTGGCTCATGTCCAGCTTTTCATCCCCCAGTACCCCCAAGTCCTTCTCAGCAGGGCTGCTCTCAATCTCTTCATCCCCCAGCCTGTATTGATACTGGGGGTTGCTATGTGGAGTACTTTGCCAGGAAGAGTATGATGTCGATGGCTTCTTCTTCCTAAGTCCAGGATCCACCTGGGAACAGTTTTGTGTGTTTGATAATGCACTTTTACACCTTTCTCTTTCTTCATTGTTTTGCAGCTCCATGCTATATCCAAACTCACTGTATATGGTGTCTTTTATATACGTTAGATATTACTTCTTTGTTCTCTCTGTTACCCCTAAAAACATTTTTTTACCAGCTCTGAATCTCCATTTCTTTGACTGAACATGGATAAGTTGTTTATACCCATGAGGCTTCCAGCGCCAAGCTTGTGCCTCATCTCTTATCGCCCCATGCCTGTACTTCCCTACTTTGCATCCTGTGTCTCCACTTCTAAACGCCTCTGCAGTTATACCAGGCCTGCATTTCTCTGCTTTCCATCATTATGTTAAAGTCATAAACACCTCATTCGACATTGAGCAACTGCTTGTTATGGCTACCTATATAAAACTGTGGTTGTAATACACAAAGATAAACAAAAGCAAAATAAATTAGCCATAGGCTTCTGGTGTGTTGCCTCAAGGGGGTGTTGGTTCATTATGATCTGAGTAAGAAAGACACTCAAATTTTGCAAAGTATCTCTTAAAATACTCTTTACTGGAGCTAACACTATAAAGAAAAAGAGGATAGTATAGATAATTTTACATCCCTTTAGATGCTGTGAACTCCGAGTTGTGTGGTGTCAAATGGGCTCCAACCAGGGCACAGCATGCCTTAAGGTCTCATCCATGGAAATGTTACCTCATTTTTGTCATTTGAACTCGTATAGGACTTTCCTAAAAGAAAACAATTCTATTAGTTATTTTTACCATCAAATAAAAAGGATGTTCACATGAGAACTTCTTGCTGCACTTCTAGATAAAGGCAAGGACATGCCTTTAATACACACCTTGGTGTATTACACCAAGAGTATTAGATTATAATATTAAGATTATAATCTAATACATGCCTTGGTGTATTAGCCAAGTGGGAGCTGCCCACACACTCCTCTGTTACAATTAGCTGGCTACGTTCATCCTGTGGCCAGGGGAGACATACAGCACAGGCCTGAAAGCCATGCTGTACATGCATGATAGCACAGCACAGCACACGCCTGTGCCCACTCAGGTTAACTGTTACGTGGATCACTAAGTCCTTAATGTACAACGGTCTTCCCGTCAGGATCACTACACCCGGTCTTTTAGAGAAATTGTTATCACTGCTAAACCAAGTGAAACAAAGCTGCAGGCAAGTCAGGAAAAGTTGAGACAGACTAGTTGTCTCACCTTGCAAACTCAGTACAAAGACTATGGCCTGTTACTAACAATGACAATACTGTATTGCAGGGCTACATGATTACAAATCAAACAATATAACAAGTATTATTGATATAATTAATTGTCTTATGATAGGACTTGGGCTTGCAGCTGAGATAGGGACACCATCATTTGTACCTTATAGAGTAAAAGCTGGTTTCATGTTCAAGTGGATTATCATCTACAAAAACTAAAAGAGCAACCCTTGCCTACAGTTTGAAAAAAAGGGACCTTTAAAGGTCATCTAGTCCAACCTCCTTGCCATGGGCAGGGACATCTTCAACTAGATCAGGTTGCTCAGAGGCCCCTCCAACCTGACCTTGAAGGTTTCCAGGGATGGGGCATCCACCACCTCTCTGGGCAACCTGTTCCAATGTTTCACCACCC
>NW_008825615.1:18577250-18585633 GCF_000699105.1 Pygoscelis adeliae
AAGGTCTCCCTGAAGCCTTCTCTTCTCTAGGCTGAACAACCCCAACTCTCTCAGCCTTTCTTCATAGGAGAGGTGTTCCATCCCCCTGATCATTTTTGTGACCCTCCTCTGGACCCGCTCCAATGGTCCATGTCTTTCTTATGCTGGGGGCTCCAGAGCTGGATGCAGTACTCCAGGTGGGGTCTCACCAGAGCAGAGTAGAGGGGCAGAATCACCTCCCTCGACCTGCTGGCCATGCTTCTTTGGATGCAGCCCAGGATACAATTGGCCTTCTGGGCTGCGAGCGCACATTGCTGGCTCATGTCCAGCTTTTCATCCCCCAGTACCCCCAAGTCCTTCTCAGCAGGGCTGCTCTCAATCTCTTCATCCCCCAGCCTGTATTGATACTGGGGGTTGCTATGTGGAGTACTTTGCCAGGAAGAGTATGATGTCGATGGCTTCTTCTTCCTAAGTCCAGGATCCACCTGGGAACAGTTTTGTGTGTTTGATAATGCACTTTTACACCTTTCTCTTTCTTCATTGTTTTGCAGCTCCATGCTATATCCAAACTCACTGTATATGGTGTCTTTTATATACGTTAGATATTACTTCTTTGTTCTCTCTGTTACCCCTAAAAACATTTTTTTACCAGCTCTGAATCTCCATTTCTTTGACTGAACATGGATAAGTTGTTTATACCCATGAGGCTTCCAGCGCCAAGCTTGTGCCTCATCTCTTATCGCCCCATGCCTGTACTTCCCTACTTTGCATCCTGTGTCTCCACTTCTAAACGCCTCTGCAGTTATACCAGGCCTGCATTTCTCTGCTTTCCATCATTATGTTAAAGTCATAAACACCTCATTCGACATTGAGCAACTGCTTGTTATGGCTACCTATATAAAACTGTGGTTGTAATACACAAAGATAAACAAAAGCAAAATAAATTAGCCATAGGCTTCTGGTGTGTTGCCTCAAGGGGGTGTTGGTTCACTATGATCTGAGTAAGAAAGACACTCAAATTTTGCAAAGTATCTCTTAAAATACTCTTTACTGGAGCTAACATTATAAAGAAAAAGAGGATAGTATAGATAATTTTACATCCCTTTAGATGCTGTGAACTCCGAGTTGTGTGGTGTCAAATGGACTCCAACCAGGGCACAGCATGCCTTAAGGTCTCATCCATGGAAATGTTACCTCATTTTTGTCATTTGAACTCGTATAGGACTTTCCTAAAAGAAAACAATTCTATTAGTTATTTTTACCATCAAATAAAAAGGATGTTCACATGAGAACTTCTTGCTGCACTTCTAGATAAAGGCAAGGACATGCCTTTAATACACACCTTGGTGTATTACACCAAGAGTATTAGATTATAATATTAAGATTATAATCTAATACATGCCTTGGTGTATTAGCCAAGTGGGAGCTGCCCACACACTCCTCTGTTACAATTAGCTGGCTACGTTCATCCTGTGGCCAGGGGAGACATACAGCACAGGCCTGAAAGCCATGTTGTACATGCATGATAGCACAGCACAGCACACGCCTGTGCCCACTCAGGTTAACTGTTACGTGGATCACTAAGTCCTTAATGTACAACGGTCTTCCCGTCAGGATCACTACACCCGGTCTTTTAGAGAAATTGTTATCACTGCTAAACCAAGTGAAACAAAGCTGCAGGCAAGTCAGGAAAAGTTGAGACAGACTAGTTGTCTCACCTTGCAAACTCAGTACAAAGACTATGGCCTGTTACTAACAATGACAATACTGTATTGCAGGGCTACATGATTACAAATCAAACAATATAACAAGTATTATTGATATAATTAATTGTCTTATGATAGGACTTGGGCTTGCAGCTGAGATAGGGACACCATCATTTGTACCTTATAGAGTAAAAGCTGGTTTCATGTTCAAGTGGATTATCATCTACAAAAACTAAAAGAGCAACCCTTGCCTACAGTTTGAAAAATGTTTAAAAAAAGAGACTGATTATTTTACTATATATGTTTCTAAGCATTAGTGAAATGAGCAGAATTAGGTTAAGTACAGCACACTGAATCTGAAGAATTTTCATGAAGTATATAACTGAATTCCCACCCCAAAAAAGCTGAAATTCTCGAGCAAGTTGGGAGGAATAATAACACGATGAAAAGGCAGGGAAGGGAATAGAAAGTGTTTAAAGCTAAATTAACATATATCCAAAGGTTATGCATGTCATGTAGCAATAAATATTGAAAGAATAAAAAAGGTCAGTAGGGATGTACAGGAAAGTCTAAAAATAATTGAAGCAGGAAAATAGCCTATCAAAGATATAAAATATCCAGCAAGGACTTAGAAGAACTTAGAATGAACCCTGGATGAGAAAAGTAATATGGAAAATAATAAAAGGAAGAATCAAAGTGATGTGATGTTAGGAGCATACTTAAGAAAATGTCATGACCATCTCCACTTAATATGAGGTGTGGTCATGGCAACTATGAAATCAGTTCCTTCATTACTGCAGCTCAGAAGGAAATAGATTTACATTATTTCAAAAGTCTACCATGAAATTCATAATGAATTAAAGCTACTTTGAGGACAGTTTTATCTGTGTTCAAGTATGAAAGTATAAAAGCATCAGGATACTACTTCATCTCCTACCTTTTTCCTGTTCCCTTCTCCCGTCCACAGTATTTTTAATTAGGACTGAATGAAATTGTTCATTTTTCAAAATATTTTATTTCAAGTTTGAGCAGAAAATTTTGCAACAGAAAATTGCAAACAGGTACTATGAAGAGAAGTAGAAAGAAGGAAATTCTCTTCTTTCACACAACAGCCTAAGCCTTTCTGATTTTAATTCAATGATGGTTTAATGCAAAATAAAATGTTGGAACGAACACTGGGGGTCAAATCTGTGCTCAAAACAGGACTGACTTTGAATTCAGATCAGGTTGTTCAGAACCTTCTCAAATTTCAGATATCACCAAGGGTAGTTTGGCAACTTTCCCAGGCAACCTGTTCCAGTGTTTGATCACCCTTGTGGTGAAAAAGTTTTCCTTATAACTACCTGGAATTTACCTTGCTGCAATTTATGTCCATGACCTTCTGTTCTTTCACAATGTTCAAGAAGAATCTGGCTGTGTCATTTCCTTAACCACCTGTTAGGTAGTTGAAGACAGCATTAGATCATCCCTTAGCCTTCTCTTCTTCAAGTTGAACAAAGTCAACTTCCTTGGCCTCCTCTCATACATGCTCTTTAATCATCTTGGTATTCCTCTGCTGGAGGACTTTCTTGTACAGGGAAATGCAAAACTGGACACAGTTCTCCACATGCAGTCTCAGAAGAGCCAAGTAGATAGGGATAATAATTTCCTTTGAACAACTGGCTGCACTTTGTTAATACAGCCCAGTATGCAGTTAGCCTTCACTGCTGCCAGGGTACATTGCTGACTTCTGTTCAAGCTGCAGCCCCCTGTTCCTGCCTTTCTCTTTTTGCTTTGATCTCCAATCCCCAAAAAACTTAGTTTAAGGTCCTACTTGCTAGATTAGCAAGGCTGTTGGCAGATATACTCTTGCTCTGCTTTGTTACCTGACTCCTGCCCCTTCCCAGCAGTCCTTGTTCCTCAAGGAGATAACCAGGGGGATAAAAGCATGTCCATAAGAGCTTCTCCATCTCTTATGTGACATCCCTGATGCCATAAGACTTGCTTATATCCTACTCCAATCCCTTCACCTGGTGGTTCAGCAACTCAGCTAGAGCATACCTAGGTATCTCCCCCAAGCATTAGGGAGGAACACTCAGCACTTCCTAAAGCCTAAAACATGGATAGCTTTGTCCTCCCTCCTTTTTGGGTCAAGGCCTCTGACATGACAGAGATGGTTGTTCCAGCCAAGGCTGAGGACTAGGTCCTGTATTGCATCACCATGCTCATTGCACTGAAAGCCTTGCTTGCCAACTGCTGTGTTAAGTGCTAAGGCCCTGTTTGCATACCCTGCTTGCTAGCCCTTCTGGTCACTGATGCTCCCTAGGTGTTAGTTAAATCAGACCTCACTTATCTTATGGGCAATTACTTCTGTTTTGTTTTTTTGTTTCCTGACTGCAACATGCTGACTGCATGAATCCTGAATCTTCTGCACATTCCTTCTTCTCACCCTGTGCTCCCAAGAACAAATCCATAAGCAGAGATGAAAGCAGAAACAGTAACCATGGCTTAAGAGGTGCCCTCTCTTGCTTTCTTTTTCTAGGTTTGGAAACTAGTGTTCCCCTTTGCTGATCAGCTGCTTTTTTGTGCACATAGATACATCTTTATACCACCTATGTGATGAGTTTAAATAAGGCAATTATGTGACTATTTTTGCAGCTGTTTAATAGTATTATATACAGTTTTCTCAGCTGTGTAAGAAAGAACTACGTTACCTCAAGTTTATTTGATTGATCCAGATTGCAGGACTATAAAGTAAATATCTTCATTGGAAGTGTGAAAAATAGAATAAGAAAGACAAAATCTTTCATGAGAAAAGACTTTTTCACACGACAATATTTCATATGCTGAAATAACTACCTAATCTACTGGTTGGTTTTGTTACTTTGTTGGCTTTTATTCACCTGTCCACCTGTCTCCACTGATATCACTTTTCTTAAGCATGTATTTTAAAGTCTTTGAGACAGGGACCAGCTCTGAGCTCATTCTTTGCACAAGAGAGGGCAGTGGGTCCTGATGGATGACAAACGCTCTTACAAAATGCTACAACAAAACTGCTGGCAATAATTTACAGTTCTGATGAACTACCAAGACAGTGGCTACTCTGCATTTCACATCCAGAGGAAAGAATCTAGAATATCACTATGCCAGACTGGATTTTTTTTATTAGTTTGTTCTCAGTTTTTTGCTATGTTCCTTTTAAAATTATAGTCACTGGGAAGAGATGAGGAGTTGCTCACCAATATCCATGCAGAGAACAGAAGCTTTTTCTTTCCCAATCACATTGCTGCTGTAGTGTAATTGCTCTTCCCGAGGGCAGAGATGCTTTGAGACTGCAAGATGCAACACAGAAGAAAGGAACAAGAAAGCTGAGAGCTTGGGAAAGTCCAGTGAGAGAAGCAGGGGTCAGACAGACGGGGCCAGGCCTTCATGGTGACAGAAAGAAATATTTCCTAGGGATGAGACCAGAGATTGCTGAAAGCCACTGGAAGTGCTAAAACGAGGACCTTCCTTGCAGGGACACAGTGGTCAAAAACAGATTTTCATGTAAATCTGTCTCATCTCTATTCTGTCTTACCCGCTCTTTTTTTTTCTATAAAAAGTGAATTATTCTAATTTACATTTTAATAAAAGGTGCTTTTTGAGTGTAAAACCTCTTGTGGTCTTCTATGGAGAGTGCACCAGGAGGAAAATGTTTAGAGAGACTCACTTCAAGGCTCAGATTAACTTATGATCCTGTTGTGGCACTATGATGCCATCATGAAGAAAGCTACCTTAAATTTATTTGGCTGCCATTGAAAAAATGTTTCTCTCAGATTCTTGACACAGGAGTGTATTTATGTCTCCTGTGAAGCCAAAGCAGGACTAACGTGAGCATTTCTCTGCTTAAACACTGTAGGAAAGCCTGTAACTTTTTCATGTTTCTTACCCCTACTTACAAAACAGAGATGCTTGCAGTCCAGACTGTTATTTTTCTCCTATACATGTGTTTCTTAGCCATTTTGAATGATCAATCATGGAAGTTCAAGAAACACTGAGGTAACAAAAAGCTTTTAAAATTTATCTTTTTTTTCCTTGGAACAATGACCTATGCTGATTTGAGAAGCTGCATTTCCATTTCTCTTGGTCTTGAATTCTCCAGGAAGATAGATTGAAAATAAGTGAAGGAAATTCCTTTCAAGCTTTTTTTGGCCTTTTTGGCAAACACATGGTCTCCAGTCCCCAGTGTGGCACAGAGATCTGCCGTACCTTTTTGAAGCAAAGTGTGCTTCCACAGCAAGCAGCCTTGGCCTCCCAGTTCCTCTCTCACACATTCCCATGACTTCTCCAGGGACCTTTTCCTTTTTCACCCTCTTTTTCCAGTTCCAAAGGCTAAAGGATACTCAGACCCAGTTCCATGCTAAAGTGAACATATAAAATCTTTTTGTCTTTTAAACATTCATTGTTTTTCTCCATTATGATTCTCACTGGAAGGTTATTGCAAATTCTGGCACGGTTTTAGTTTGTCATTTTTTTCCTACACAACTTCTCACACTTCAGAAGTCTTCACTACATCTCATACTGGATGTGACAGCAGCATTTTCATGATTTCTGCTTGTATTAAAAATTACCTCTTTGAAAATGTTAGGTAAGAGATACATATTTTTTAAAAATATGACTGACAGCTCTCTTATTACAACATCATAAAACTCTTTTTTTTTTCACTGAAATCAATTTACACCAGTATGAATAAAGTAAAATTTCACGTCTAGAGTCTCTACTGTTCACTGTATTTTCTACTGTTTCAACGTAGTTGACTTAAGAGAATGAATGCTGAAATTAATGTAAATACACTGTTTTCTGGACAATCAGCTCCTTGGTTTTTTGTTCTCTGCTGGTGGATCCCTGTGTTCTGAAGCCATTTCTATTCCAGTTTGTCAGTTTTTTCTCCTTTTGATTTCTCCACTTCTCAGGAGGGTTTATTCTTTACCTTCTAGACAGCCAGGCTTAAAGAATCAGTGTGACATAGTTATTTGTTGTTTTTATCTATCCCACGGTGCATGCCATTCTCCCTGAAGCTCAGGCTTTTAAATTAATCCCTAACTTCTCTCCAGGTTTTTACATGCTGCTGCAAGGCAAGGGGAGGAGAGAGCATATAGTCTGCAGGCTGTAGCTGTCTGAGAATTATCTGTAGTCTGCTAACAGAAAATTTAGGATAGTGTCCTCTTTTTTTGTAAATGATGACTCAAGTTCTAGTCTCATGACAGTGTAAATCCAACTCTATTACTGGCCTAAACTGAGATCAGAATCTTTTCCAGTATTTCTTCTTAGCATGGGTATTCTACAGTCATTTTGGTTTTTAGGCTAGATTTAAGTATGCAACTAACAAAGAAAAAATTCTGTATCCAGAAAGGCAATAGGAGAAATCCTTTACTTGGAAAAGAAAACCCTCTCCATTTAATCCACAGATTGAAAAGATACTATGGGTATGCCTAACCCTGGTCCAAGTATTTTTGCAAGGGAGATGTCTATGGATGCCACGGAAGTGGTGAAGTGCACCCCAGGTTAAAAGATGGAGAATGTGTGTGGCTAAGCTGTTGTTACTATTGGTGGAAAAGCACTGGTACAGAAACATTATTAACACTAGAAAAGGTTAAACAGTCCTCTCAGCATGGTGACTAAGCAAAATTTCAGCATTCAAGCCCTGCATGTACCCTCTCTGAGTGGAAGATTAACTCACTGAGTGGAGAAATACTCATCAAGAGGAGAGGGCTTACACAGGGCAGAGTGCCACCAGGTAAGTGCTTATGTCTTGCACCATTAGCTTATTTTGTTCATTTCCAAATTCCATTTGTAAGGCAGCATTCTAGTTAATAAGTGTAACAACACCTTAGGATGTCTTTTCTCCTCTCTTCGCCTTAAAAAGGTGGGCACATTCCCCTGTCTTCATATTGATGCACAAGCATATTCCCATTAACTTTGGTAAAGGAGATACAAATACTGCAGTGAGCAAGCAGTCCCCCTCCCCAATCACAAAATAACAGCAGCAAATAAATGATATTTTTCATGTGCTTGAGATATGAACTCCAATGAAAAAAGCCCCTCCAGGCTCTCTTGGAGATGCTAAAAAGCTCAAGCCAGGCTGAGAATACAAAATAAGCCTGAAAGCTGCCAATATTTAAATTAGCAGAATCCAGAGGTGGGTTTTTATTGTTCTGTTTATTAATATGAGATAGGATAATCAGGAAGAAAAATATCATTTTAAAATCAGAACAAAAATAGCACATTTAAGAGGTTGCTTTTTTTTTCTCTCAGTGTTTTCTTCATTGAGTTTAATTAAACTCTCCATAGCCTGATGAGCAAACTTCTAATTAAGCTCTTATAATAAAAGAGTAAACATATAAAATAACTGCCTTAATGGGTAAGCACATTTGAAATCTAGGTATTCTAGTAAATGTTAGTGCTGTGAAAGAACTGGTGTATGTTTTTTGAAGTTGTGGTTTTAAAACTGGTATATTCAGAATTAAACTGCTATTCTAATGGAAACAAAAATAGAAGGTAGTAAGATTATATTTTTCATTTTTATAGTACTTTAATTTTCACAGTATCATTATGCAACAGGTTGGTGATATCAGCAACATTTTGCAGATGCAGTAACTGAGATAAGTTGAAGGGTCAGTTAACTCACTCTCACAGAAAATTCTGTACAAGAAGTGTCAGAGGAGTGGGATAGGAAGTAA
>NW_008825615.1:18586057-18586659 GCF_000699105.1 Pygoscelis adeliae
AATTTGTTGTTTCCAACAAGGTCAGGGAGCTAATAGATTCAAAGCCCCCACCCAGCTACTAGAAACCATGAGGCACTCTATAGGGATGCCACAGCCTCAGAATGCTGTGGCCGTTCATTGCTGTTATTAGATGGCTATGTCCATGGCATTCAGCTTCTGGAAGAAACAATAAGAACTGATTTAAAAGAAAGAAAAGAAGAAGACATCCTGTGATAGAGTCAAAATTAGTATCTGATATTGATGCCAGGAGTCATGACACTTTGAAGAAGAAGAAATTTTGAGAAATCTCTTTCAGATGGTAGGTAAGCACAGGAGCTCAATTGGCATCATGAAGTGATAAGAAAAAGAATTTCAGACTTTGGTGTTTGTAGTGCATGTGTTGATATTTTAATAAGATGCAACATGAAGCATCTTATTATCTCGAAGCCACCGAGGCGAAGGGCTCCGAAGCGGAGGATCGCGCCGGGGGACCCTTCCTGAGGCGGCAAAACCGCGGCAAAACCCGCAAAAAGCAAAGGCGCAGGGAGTGAGAGGGTGCCCCAGCCCCCCACCCCGAGCCGGAGGAGGGAGCTCCTGACGAGCGGCAGCTCTGACTCAGCGTG
>NW_008825615.1:18590230-18595220 GCF_000699105.1 Pygoscelis adeliae
GACAGCCGGCTGAACATGAGCCGGCAGTGTGCCCAGGTGGCCAAGAAGGCCAATGGCATCCTGGCCTGTATCAGAAATAGTGTGGCCAGCAGGAGTAGGGAAGTGGTCATGCCCCTGTACTCGGCACTGGTGCGGCCGCACCTCGAATACTGTGTTCAGTTTTGGGCCCCTCACTACAAGAAGGATGTTGAGATGTTGGAGCGTGTCCAGAGAAGGGCAACGAGGCTGGTGAGGGGTCTGGAGAACAAGCCTTATGAGGAGCGGCTGAGGGAGCTGGGGTTGTTTAGCCTGGAGAAAAGGAGGCTGAGGGGAGACCTCATTGCTCTCTACAACTACCTGAAAGGAGGTTGTAGCGAGGTGGGTGTCGGTCTCTTCTCCCAAGTAACTGGCGAAAGGACGAGAGGAAATGGCCTCAAGTTGCGCCAGGGGAGGTTTAGATTGGATGTAAGGAAAAATTTCTTTACTGAAAGAGTAGTTAAACATTGGAACAGGCTGCCCAGGGAAGTGGTTGAGTCACCATCCCTGGAAGTATTTAAAAGACGGGTAGATGAGGCGCTTAGGGACATAGTTTAGTGGGCATGGTGGTGTTGGGTTGACGGTTGGACTCTATGATCTTGGAGGTCTCTTCCAACCTTAATGATTCTATGATTCTATGATTCCAGATAGCAGGTGTGTTAATGCATATACATCTATAAAATCATTCTCCTGGACAAACTTAATTTCTTTGGAAGATGGGAACTATTTCAGCAGTTTCTATAGGTAGAGGAGATTTTATCTGCGGTATTGTTTACATTCACAGTTGTCTCATTCTGGGAAGGCCCTAAGAATAATATTTTAGGAAGGACAGATGACCTCCCAAACCTCACATTCACGTAGAGGTCGTGTTGGCTGATCACAGGCATGGTCTTTGTTACCTTTCTGCTTTTCTCTCCATTTTGTTCTTTGTGTTGTATGAGGTATTGAAATGTTGTATAATTATATTACTTTAAATAATACTGTAACAGCATGAACAATGACCTGCCTTTCCCATGTCCATTCACTTTCACCTCTAACAGTGAGCTCATCCTTTCCAGATTGTGCTCTGTGAGGAAATTGTTGAATATAATGCAAATATAGATACTATAAAATAACTAATAAAGTTAAGTATTAAAGGTAATCAAATTTCAAATAATATTCAATGTCAGAAATTTACTAAGAATTTATGTTACGCTTAAAATACCAAATATTTCAATATCTGCATTTTTAAAAATATTTGTATCCTGACTCATCTCATAATCCACAGAGTTCCCTGATAAAATGGAAATATAAATGGCAGATTTATATGGCACTTTATCATTGAAAAAGACCAATTCTTTTATTACGATACTGCTGCACATTGACTACAGAAGTACAGCTTACTGAAAATCTTCTAACTAAAAAGCTAACTAATAAAGCTAACGCCTTTTTTTGGAAATGAGTCTCATGGTATCAAGAGCAAGGTGGTAAATAAATATCAGTTCTACTAGGTACAGTCCTGGCTTTATTACTGCTCTAGTATGTAGCTGTGTGTCCTAGCATACCAAACTATTCACAAGTTTAAAAACAAACAAAAAGTCTACTTTATTGTGCTGATTTATGTGGAGTTCTGCAGCCTCACTTATTCCTTGCATCTATAAATTCTTGTTGATATTTGCTATATTTCTGCTCCTGTATAATGCATCCACAGAAGAAGTCTGGAAAGTTAGGTTTGATGCAAACTGTACTGAAGTTAGTAGAGAGTCACCCATTACTTGAGTAGCTTTTCAATGAGGATGCAGATTTAAAATAAATACTTAGAGCATAGAAGTTACATTCCTGGCTTGGAAAAGTCACTGAATATGCACTTCCTTTATGTGAATTTCTAGTCAGTTAACTGCTAATGGCAATTGATGTGGTTGTTCATTCATTTCAAATAAACTTTCTGTCTGAAACACCAATAATTCAACACTATGCCAGAAAGAATGAATACCGGCAAAATAGAAGTTCTGCATTTCCCACTAAGCTATCTTACCACTATTATTGGACACAACAAACAGTGGATGATGCATCAGAAATTAATTTCCTCGCAGACTGTCTTACAAGGTAAATTTCAAAAAGAAGAGGTCATTAAGTGACCTAGACTTCTTTTCCTTGGGCCTTTACAATTGAATTAAGTCTGGGCCTTGGAGTGTGTTCATATTAAGTGTTTTAAATTGGATCAGAGTACACCTTTGAAGTGAATATCCCAGTCATCTCCACTTACTTCGCTTTGGTTCACATTGCAAGCTGTCTTGGGACACATGAAATGGATTCTTTTAGGATGAAACTAAGCTTGAAATGCACTTCAGTAACGAGCTTAATGCTCTCCTGAAGCAAATCATCATTCAGTTAATGAGGGCCAGCCTAGAACTAGTTCAAAGTAGAAAAACCTTGAAAATGTGGTGCTGAGTCCACCGATTATTTTGCTCTGCACATCCATACTTATTCATTGGCGCTGTTGGTCACGTAGACGTAGCCTCAGTGTTTCATGGGGGATGATAAATTGTTCTTAGCTGACACTTTGCTAAGAAACTGGTTGCCAGTAAGAGTGTCCTTGCTTTATTTTTATGCCATATATGTGACTCATGATATGCTGGGAAATCCCATGCTAAATAGTTCCTATTGGGTCACACATCTGTTTCCTCTGAAATTTGAAAAAAAAACAAAACAAACACACACACCCCCCGCCCTCAGCTTTGAACCAACAAGAGTTCAGGAGTTCTTTGGCACTCCATTTCCTACATTTTTTCCGAACAGCAACAAAAGTTTATTTATAGGAAAGTTGATTAAAAGGCCTTGTGCAGTTACAATGTAGCAGTAGGTGATATTAATGAATTGTGTGACTTGTACTTTATATCCTGGAGTGCTGTGTCTATCTCAGCATTCCCCAGTGTAAGAGAAACATGGGCATACTGGAGCAAGTCCAGCGAAGGACCACTAGGGTAATAAAGGGTTTGGAGCATCTGATAAACAAGGAGAGGCTGAAAGAGCTGGGACTGTTCCGCCTGGAGAAGAGAAGGATCAGAGGGATCTTACCAATATAAATACCTGATGATGGGGGTGGGGGAGGTGGGCAGTGGGCATAAACAGAAACACGGGAGATGCCATCTGAACATAAGAAAACATTTTTTTTAATGTGAGAGTGGTTGAACACAGGAACAGGTTGCCCAGAGAGGTTTTGGAATCTTCATTCTTGGAGTTGGTCAGCTCAGCTCTGGCTGACCCTGTTTTGAGCATTGGACTAGATGATCTCCAGAGGTTCCTTCCAACCTCAAATGTCCTGTGATTTTGTAGTTTGAGAGAATGAAGCAACCTGTAACTTAGTAATGTTAAATGCTGAAACTATTCAGTGCCTACAACTGCACACTTTCAGGGTCTGTGTAATTGTACTTGTTTAGGATCTGTGTGGAGTAGTCAGTTAAAAGGACAAGGTCACTGTGTTTCCCACTTTACCACAAAGCCTTTTGGTATTTAAAATATATTGTCATTCTTTATTTTCTTGCCAAGTTTTTATGCCTGCTAAATGTGGCCTAGAGATATGCTGTAGAAGAGAATATGTTAACAAAAAATCACGCCTGAGTGGCTTTTATTTTTCAGGTTTCTCAAAATATGACTGAAATTTTGTAAAAGAAAAGATTCTTTTTGTCCTGGCTGACAAGAAAAGTGAGCCTCAAATATGTTACAAAGCCTGTAAAACTCCATCATCTCATGAATATTTTTGTTTGTTAGAAGTTTTGCCAATATATTACTGCAGAATATACATAACAAAGATGCTCAAAATGATGTACCATCTCTATACCAGTGTTTCTTTAAAGAGGAAAAGAAAAGATTAAATTGTAAATTTTTCATAAGCATTCAGCTAAATACAGTAGCTATTAGATTAAGTATACTGAATTGTGTAGAGCTGTTAATTGTCTAAGATTCCAAAATATCTTTTACTGATCTAAAATGAGAGATGCTGCCATCATAGAGTACAGTGATCCAGAAATTTCTGCAGCAGTGACTTGCTGGCGAAACTCTAAATTTTTCATTATTAGCCTTCAGTTCTAATACAATAGCAAAGAATATTTTCAAGGAAATGAAAAAGCTGTATAAAATATAAAATGTAAATATACAGGAAAAACCTAATTTTTCTTCTAATTTTCCCTGAATCAAACAAATATGATTGATTGATTTATGTCGTTAAAACAGACAGTAAACACAAAGTCTGGTGCATGGAGCTGCTACAGGAGAAACTTGTCAGTTATGCTGAAGGATCTCTCTTCCTAATGGATTTTGTTCTTTCTTAGAATTGTTAACTACTGCATACCCACTGGTGCGAGTTATGCTACAATTCCTCTTAAGTAACTTATGTATCTAGGAATGAGCCAGTCCAGTAGTTTCCACCAGTAGGGTGAAAGAAAGTAGTATTTCTGTCTCGACTCATCTCCATCCATTAATTATAAACATAATAAACCACAAACTTAACATGTCTTCTAAACTGCAGGTAACTATACTTTCTGGATATGCATTTTCTTTAATGTGACAGGTAGGCCATAAGATGTCTGGTAGTTTTTGATTGGCAAGTACTTATTTGTATATAATGTAATACACACAGAAGGTAGTGGGTTGCCCTTCATGGTCCATCTATTCATAGGCTAGACAGAGCATGGCCATCATTCTGGTCATGCCTCGACCATATGCCTGCCCCAAAGATAAAACCAACTCTTCATGAAGGAAATGAAGTTGTTTCTATGAACACATCACTTTTACTACATCTGCTGGCCCTGATAGCAATATTTTCACTACCCACAGAAACTGTGTTTTTTAGAAAGTATAGGAGCAGATTAGAATCATAGAATCATAGAATCATTAAGGTTGGAAGAGACCTCCAAGATCATCGAGTCCAACCATCAACCCAACACCACCATGGCCACTAAACCATGTCCCTAAGCACCTCATCTACACGTCTTTA
>NW_008825615.1:18596752-18625146 GCF_000699105.1 Pygoscelis adeliae
CTGCTAAAGACTGAGGCAAAGAAGGCATTAAGTACCTCAGCCTTTTCCTCATCCTCGGTGACAATGTTCCCCCCGGCATCCAATAAAGGATGGAGATTCTCCTTGGCTCTTTTTTTGTCATTAATATATTTGTAAAAACTTTTTTTGTTGTCTTTAACGACAGCGGCCAGGTTGCGTTCTAGCTGGGCTTTTGCCTTTCTCATTTCCTCTCTGCACGACCTAACGAGATCCCTGTACTCTTCTTGAGTTGCCTGCCCCTTCTTCCGCAAGTGGTAAACTCTCCAATAGAGAGACAGGACAGGGCTGATCACTTTGTAACTAGCCAACACATATATTTTGCATAAAGCAAGACAGAGCTTTCAAATAAGAAGAAAGTTGGCCACTTAGCTAGACTGGTCACTCATCAAAACTCAAACTAGAATTGATCACTCTTGCATGTCAATATGAATATCCCTAAAATTGTATCGTAATCAGTGAGGTGGGTTTTTTTAAGCTTTCATCTTAAACTGCCTTTCGTTTCTGTTCCACCACTAAGAGAAATTATTGATGAGATATAATATGATAGGTAACCTATAGAATCACAGAATGGTTGAGGTTGGAAGAGACCTCTGGAGGTCATCTGGTCTAACCCCTCTGCTCAAGGAGGGCCACCTAGAGCCAGTTGCCCAAAACCATGTCCAGATGGCTTTTGAGTATCTTCAAGGAAGGAGAGTCCACAATCTCTCTGGGCAACCTGTGCCACTTCTCAGTTATCCTCACAGTGAAAAAGTGTTTCCTGATGTTCAGATGGACCCTCCTGTGTTTCAGTTTGTGCCTGTGGCCTCTTGTCCTGTCACTGGGCACCACTGAAAACAACCTGACTTCATTTTCTTAGCATCCTCCTTTCAAGTGTTTATATATGTTGATAAGATCCCACTGAGCCTTCCCTTCTCTAGGCTGAACAACAGGCCAGGTCTCTCAGTTTATCCTCATAGGAGAGATATCAGACCCAAGACTGGACTAAAGCTGTCCCTGGACTAAAGACCTAGTCATTCAAGTTCATTTGTGATTATGGAAGGTGTTGTATAAGTCTATTACATCAATGACCACATGACTAGTCTTGACAGGGATTAGCAGCAGTTATTTCGGCAATTTAGGGTTTATTGCCTTACTTAATATGTGGTTCAGCACACCACAGTTTGTCACTCTAATTTCAGCAGAGATCAAAGGTAAGGACTTCTTCTGGGACTGTGTTATACTTTCTGCCAGCAGGTGAAAATTCACTGCAAGTAGCTCAACAGCTAAATGTTTTTAATTGATGATTTCATGTGTCAGTACAGTGTTTGCTAATTAAAGTCTACAGGACTAACATAGATCTCTTCAGTATTAATACACATTGTATACTCTGTATGTTTTATCTTTATTTTGCATTACATTTCTTCATACAACCCCAATGAGCTACTGCTTTTTCGCATTCAAAACAGACGTGAACTGGACAATATTTTTCCTCTTTTTCAACCTCTGGCTTCATGCAAGTACTACAACATATAAAATGCATTTTCATTTAGGCAGGCATCATATAAGCAGTCTATATTTTCCCACAGCTCTTTCTACTTTGCTGCAGATCCAGGGAATTGAACATGATTGCACTGATATGACAGTTGCTGAACCACTATCCACAGCCTAATGCAAAGCCATATAGCAAGAGAAACTGGAGGCAGAGGCAGAAAAACTCTGGCAGGGATTGGTAGTACTTGGCCTTTCTCAACTACCGTCTCACTCTGAATGACAAATAGAGACTACAGCAATTAAATTCTAGACACAGTGAAAGCAGGGAGTCGACAGAGGAATTTGAAGAGATGGAGCCTGAAGTCAAACAAAAGCTGCAAGAGGGAGGTAAAAAAAGATAAAATTTAGGAGAGCATATGTTTATCAATTATGTCTCTAAATGTCAGAAACAAAGCTTTCCGATTTTTGCATCTTCAAATATGAAAATCTATTTTCTAGAGGTATTACTAAATGCTATTAAACTATTACTTTATGTTAGTAAACAGACACAAACTTCTGAAATTTATCAGGTGGCTCCTTTCTTTTGCTCCTAAGTTTATATATTGCCCTATAGATGACAATATGTAGTGTTTAGAGTACATGAAGTTTGAAGTATATAAAGTATTCCCTCATTATCTAATGTGAAATGTAGTCAATACAAGGATATGTATCCAGAGTGATCTGGTTTCCAGCAATGTTTCAACATTTAGGAGTGGTGTAAAGACATAATTAGACAAGCTTGAGTCTCTTCCTGACAGATAATTGCCTTCCATCTCCATCCATGGCACATCATCAACACTTCTGTAACCTTCTGTTGCTTTTTTCTACACCTGCCTCCATCTCTTCTAAAATACTCATAACATTCTGGTTCACCAAAAAATGTTCACAAAAAGTGCCAATAATTAATTTTTGCTAATGTTACGCAGCTTATACATGCAAGTTCATACTCAAGTTTGTCCAACCTATTTAAGCAGACAGTAGGTCCAGATCTTATTAAAATTTAACTTAATTCCTTTTGGAGTAGAAATTAAATGTATTACAGCAAATAGAACCTTCCACTTGTTTGCAAGTTATAGGTAACTATCTTGGACAGTATGAAGCAAACATTTCAGCCAAACAGCTGCCCACAGTATGCTCTGCTTGGTCAGATGAAATGTAGCACAAAACTTAAATTATTTAATGCCAAGAAAATTTCAAGAGATGAATGTGGTTTATACAGATAAGTACCCATGGGAAAAGGCTTCTAATATATGTGTCTTTAAAAGAGCAAATGTGAACTGACAGCATACCTTTAAACATACCGTCACAAACCAACAAGCTTACTGTAGCCATTACATAAAAATCCTAGAATGATTCAGACAGTTCAGTAGTTGAAGTAACTTTCTCCACCATCTCAGACATGAGATGATACCTGGATCCCTGCTTCCTTTGACTTATTCTGTAAGAAATGATCTTACAGTAATCCAGTTTTATAAATTAATGAGCATATAAAGCTTGGGCTTGCACAGGTTTTAGCACTTATTTAGAGGTCTGCATCACAGGTTCCTCACCCACATTAGGAGAGCATGGAGGTATATAGAATCAGGACACCTCAAAAAGTAAGCAGATTACTTCATGGGGCACTTCACACTCCAGCTTGAAATACTACAGTTAAGTGGCAAGAGAAATAAACAAAAACATGGCACTCCCTTTTTCATGCATTGCTTTCTTGGAAGCATATTGCATCACCATGAGTGAATAAAATCTGCTCTAAAATTAGTGGGGTGAACAGGAAGGTTTGTGTATCTTGTATTAGAATATATCCTGGCTTGTATCAGAAATAGTGTGGCCAGCAGGAGTAGGGAAGTGATTGTGCCCCTGTACTCGGCACTGGTGAGGCCGCACCTCGAACACTGTGTTCAGTTTTGGGCCCCTCACTACAAGAAAGACGTTGAGATGTTGGAGTGTGTCCAGAGAAGGGCAACGAGGCTGGTGAAGGATCTGGAGAACAAGTCTTCTGAGGAGCAGCTGAGGGAACTGGGGTTGTTTAGCCTGGAGAAAAGGAGGCTGAGGGGAGACCTTATCGCGCTCTACAACTACCTGCAAGGAGGTTGTAGGGAGGTGGGTGTCGGTCTCTTCTCCCAAGTAACAAGTGAGAGGACAAGAGGAAACAGCCTCAAGTTGCGCCAGGGGAGGTTTAGATTGGATGTGAGGAAAAAATTCTTCACTGAAAGGGTTGTCAAGCATTGGAACAGGCTGTCCAGGGAAGTGGTTGAGTCACCATCCCTGGAGGTATTTAACAGACGTGTAGATGTGGCACTTAGGGACATGGTTTAGTGGTGGACTTGGCAGTGCCAGGTTAACGGTTGGAGTCGATGATCTTAAAGGTCTTTTCCAACATAAGCAATTCTATGATTCTATTCTATGATTCTATATGACAGGCATGGAGTTGCAGCTATAAAAACATTTGCATCAAGCAGAAGCCCACCCATACTTATGAAGTATATCACTCGCACAAAAAGCCTTTACTTAATATAGTTGTCCTGAAGGCAAATGACCAGATAGCTGTTCATAAGGAGGGACCAAAGGTCTCTTCTCGACCCCTTCTTTTAACACAAAAACAGTGCTTTAAAATGCATGTCAAAGTTCACTTAGCATATGAATTATTTTGTTTTCTAGTGGAGCTGTGTAGACTGCAATAAAAATAAACTAATAAACATGACAGAGAATAGACAAAGTTAAGTGACAACAGTTTGAATTTCCCTTCACTGTCTTAATGAAGTGCTTTAATCCTGATAACAAAGGTCAGTGGTAGCATAGAACTCATTCTTTTCTTGCTTACTCTAATGGCATTGTTCGTTTTTCTAATAATAACAAACAAAACTTAATTCTTCCTCTGTGGTAATTATTTCCAACAACCCAAGAGAATTGCAATCCAGGCTGTCCAATACCTTCATATTCTGGTATTATACAGCATTTTATTTTCCAACTAGCTTTATATCACTACAGTTTTGAAAAACAGACAATAGCTCTAAATGACAGTAATAACTTTGAAGGAGCAGGTTTTGAGCTTAGTTTACTCTCTTACCTTTCCCTGCTCCTTGCTAAAGCTACTCCTTGATATTCCAGGGCTAATAGCTATCCTTTTCTGGAGTAGTGAAGAGCACAAAGTATACACAAAAACATATTGCAGTGTGAATACTTGTAGTAACGTACCATTCACACATCCAAAGCTACAAAAATGATCAAGGAACTATTGCGCTAAACCGCATGTTCTTCAGTTTGCTGGATGATATCTGTCGTGGTTTAACCTCAGCTGGCAACTGAGCACCACACAGCCGCTCACTCACTCTCCCACCCCCCAGTGGGATGGGGGAGAGAATTGGATCAGTAAAAGTGAGAAAAGTCATGGGTTGAGATAAGAACAGTTTAATAATTGAAATAAAATATAATAATAATAATAATAATAAAAGAATACACAAAGCAAGTGATGCACAATGCAATTGCTCACCATCCGACGACCGATGCCCAGCCAGTCCCCGAGCAGCGGCCCCCCTGGCCAGATTTCTCCCAGTTTATGTACTGAGCATGATGTCACATGGCATGGAATATCCCTTTGGCCAGTTTGGGTCAGCTGTCCTGGCTGTGCCCCCTCCCAGCTTCTTGTGCACCTGCAGCCTTCTCAGTCAGTAGAGCATGGGAAGCTGAAAAGTCCTTGACTAGTGTAGGCACTACTTAGCAACAACTAAAACATCAGTGTGTTATCAACATTGTTCTCATGCTAAATCCAAAACACAGCACTGTACCAGCTACTGGGAAGGAAATTAACTCCATCCCAGCCAAAACCAGGACAATGTTATCAAATGTATGTTTATGCTATTATTTAAGAATGTGAAGTAGATAATTTAAACCTCAAAGGAGGTCATGACAGCCTGTAAACAGAACATATGTAAGTGGATTGTTTCACCCAGGTAAAATACCGATGTGATTTTGCTTAGAGAAACGTCACTGATGTGTCAGAAATACATTTTTTAAAAAACAGAAACTCCTAAAGCCCTAAAATGAATCTTAAGTCTTTTTGTCAGCTGTGCTTGGATATACAGGGAGAGAAGCCACCCTAAACAGTATGCAACTTTTATCAGTATAATCCAGGATATCTTTGTTATACTTGCAATGCCATTTTAGTGCCCTGTCATATTTGTCTAATTCCACTGCAGCTATTGGTAATCCAGTTTGTTATTCTGTCCTGGCTTAAACAGGGGATGTCACTGAACCTTAGATGTAAACCAAGCAAAGGCAATGGGAATGAAAGCAGTGGTGAAACCTTCAAATACCTAGAGACTGGTTTAAAATAGGCTGAATGGAAGAGCAGAAAATGCTAGAATTAAAGAAAATGAAGGGGCAAAACCTTGTTTTGAAAATACCTTGATAAAGGTTTAAATATGATGATATAACATGCTAAAATCTCTAAAAAATCTGTAACTATTTACTTAGCAAATAACCTGTAGAAGTTCTGATTAAGCATCTTGAAATACTGATTAATATTTTTATCAAGTTACCCAAAGACTATTTTGAAGTAAATCATGTTAACTGTTATTTTTTGAAAATAAAGTGTTAAACCCACAGGAACTTAACATTTCATGCACAAATCGTAACACTAATGCCTCAGGCAAGGCATAACTACTGTTTATTATTGCATTTTTTTGTTTTAAGGGACTCATGAAAGCAGCAATGCCAAGTAAGGTGGTGACTTTTGACCGCAGAACTCAGAACAACAATAACCTGTGGGCTGAAAGAAAATACGTATTGTAGTATGATCCCTAGTGGACAGTAGTGCACATAATAAAACTACCAGACATAAAATGTTAGGGGTACAAAAACTTAAATTTTGCAGAAACTCCCTATTGACTAGCTGTTTGAAAAATGGCCAATGGGAAACATGGAACAAGAATGACACCTAGTGGTCTCATAGTCTTTCCATCAGGGAGGTTTCTTGTTTCTCCTCTTCATTTGCAAATGTACAGCCATATATGTACACACCCACTTACGTGTTTTCTCGGTTTTATCATTGATACTACTTTTCACACAGCTAAAATCAGTGTTCCTCATCGCCACGTAGTCCCTGACTCAGCTTGTAATCTAAGGAGAATCTATAAATACAAGGTAAAGGAGAGATGTTCTTAACTTTGTTCAATTTATATTCCTCGAGTCTGACACTCAGCTGCAGAATGCTGATGTGCCACAGCATGTGTATATACTTCGACTTAACTTCTTTTTGATTCAGTAAACAGCCATATTTATAATCCACTGACCCCCAGATTAGCTGCCCCATTTCTTTGAGGCATTCTTAGAGGAAGACATATTAAAAAGAGAGGATAACGGTTTTGGTCTTTGGCTGAAGAGGGGCGTTCCATTATTACCAGAGAGCTTTGAAAAAGACTGAGAGATGGATTTGTGGAGAAACAGCAAATGGAACTAGCACCTGTGTGTAGATGAATGTATTGAAAGAAAATTCCCCGGCATAATTAAAATAAATTAGCATCTGTTCTTTTTTAAACCTGCTCCTGACATAAATGTCTTCTAACGCTCAGTTTCATTTAAAAATTAATAGCATTGTCATGTTCCCTTTCTTAATATTTACCTCAAAATAACAAATGCAAAATCTTATAAAAATGGTTATCCATAAGCAAGCAGAGAGGAAAAGATAGCTTTTCAGAAACTACACTCCTTAAATAGGCAGTAATGCTTTCATTGCTCCCTGAAATATTCTGCCCTGTGCTCTCCTCACAAATACATGAAAATTGTTGATTGACAAAAGCCTCCATAGATATGAATCAAAACCTTTTTTATGTTAATTTATATGAAGATGTAATGATATTCTACTGCGTATTTTTCTGCTTCTGAATCTATTTCTGTACCACTAGTAATAAAAAGGCATTGCTTCTTTCAAACGTTTAATTACAAACCTCTAGAGAAAACAGTGCAGTGGAATTTAAACATTGTCACGGTCACTGACCTCGAGCTGAACAGAGAAAGCAAATCTGATACAGTCCTTCACTTTACTTCTCAGTGGTGTTGAAAATCCACATCTAATATTGGTTATATTTATTTACACGCCATGCTACATTATAGTAGCAAGACCTAAGAAAATACCTGGCTTAAACCAAGACAGATAAAATATACTCTGTGCTTCATGAGCTTATCCTTGGGAGCCAGGCTTGAGAAGTGCTATGAGCTTTCCTACAATAGGAATAACAAAGAACTTGCTTTATGCGGAAAACATGATGGGCTGCTAGCTAGGTGTGTTAATATGCTGGCCATTTCATTGAGGACACATGAGGTTCCCGAGAAATAATGTTTTTCATATTACCAAAACTGCAGTCTAATCTGAGTCCTACTTGTGAAATGCTCTTGAATGCTGTTGGTAGACTTGGTCAGGAAGACAGCTTTCAATAAATTCTAACATAATGGGCAACACGTCAGGGTTTCTATGATTTGCATCAGAAGGGGGGGGGGGGGGGGGTTGTACATGTCCTGTTAAAAGATTTGTGGCTTTATTACTGTGTTATAGCTGTAATTCATTTTGTAGCAATGAATTTATTCAATGAATGTAGCAAGATTTTCCTCTTCTTTTTCAATAAATATGCGACTGTCTGATTAAGTTCCTAGAGTAGAATGTAGGATTTTGTGGTTAGGTTTCTGATTTCTGTTTAGACTGAGTCTAAATCTGAACATCTTTGTGACTTACTCTCACCTGTAAAACGGAGAAAGTAATTTCTTTCTACTCCCTTTTATTCAGCTCTGCCTGTTTAGGTTATAAACTCTTCCAGGTAAAACATGTATTGATTTCTTTGAATGTATAGAGTTTAGCAGCAACAGAGCATTGTTTCTGCTCAGGTCACCACAAGGATCTCAGACCGATTAGGATTAAAAAACCATGGCTGTTGCCTAACGTCTCAGGTCACAGGAGCCTGACTTGTCTGTTGTCCCATCCTTCACATTCTTCACTTGGTGATGTATATTTGAGTCTCACATATCTCTGTTCTTTTGCATATCTGAAATGGTTGGGGGGATTTTACAGGTCACAAGGAAGGCAGCATATGTTACTGCCTTTTCTACAGGCTCCCTTAGTTGTATCTTTGCTAGTAGATTAGAAATTGTGTCGTGGTTTAACCCCAGATGGCAACTAAGCACCACACAGCTGCTCACTCACTCCCCCCAGCAGGATGTGGGGAGAGAATCAGAAAGGTAAAAGTGAGAAAAGTTTTGGGTTGAGATAAAGACAGTTTAATAGGTAAAGCAAAAGCTGCACACGCAAGCAAAGTAAAACAAGGAATTCATTCACTACTTCCCATGGGCAGGCAGGTGTTCAGCCATCTCCAGGAAAGCAGGGCTCCATCATGCGTAACGGTTACTTGGGAAGACAAACACCATCACTTCAAATGTCCCCCACTTCCTTCTTCTTCCCCCAGCTTTATATGCTGAGCATGATGTCATATGGTGTGGAATATCCCTTTGGTCAGTTGGGGTCAGCTGTCCTGGCTGTGTCCCCTCCCAGCTTCTTGTGCACCCCCAGCCTACTCGCTGATAGGGTGGGGTGAGAAGCAGAAAAGACTCTGTGTAAGCACTGCTCAGCAATAACCAAAACATCCCTGTGTTATCAGCACTGATTCCAGCTCAAATCCGAAACAGCCCCACACTAGCTACTATGAAGAAACTTAGCTCTATCCCAGCCAAAACCAGCACAGAGTGCTAGGGAACGTTCCCACACATGGGACTCTATTAGGTATTGGGTCAGATTGCCAGAAGACTTCCTCGCACAACTCTGGGCCAGGCAATTGACAGTTTTCCAACCAATGCCTGGGCACAGTTCCCGTTCCACAGTTTTCCCTTGTAAAGTCTTCAGTGGCAATGGTGGGATATAAAAGAGGTAAGAGCAAACTGTGTATGGTGTGGTCAATGTTTAAGAGATATGTGACCACAGTGAATGGCCACCAACAAAAGAAATTAATAATCTCTTCTTTTCTCAACAGCACTGTAACATCTGGATGCCTATTTGAAGCACATATTTCTGAAGTTACTTGGCCTACAAACTCAACAAAACATTTCATAAGAAGTTCCTCTCTGAAACTTTCCTTAAACTTCTGGTTTATGGCTACTCCTTTTAGGCTGGTTTTACAAATACTTCCTGCATCCTTCTGTGGCAATAGAGATATTCTGAAATGAAAAGAAAAAAGAAAGCAGAGAGAGACTGTCTAATTTTTCTCACCTATAAAGTCTTAATTTAAATGGTGGCTAAATTAATAATTCATAGCAAATACATTATGTGATTAATGAAGTCTCCTTTTCTATTATGCACTTATGTATTATGACATTATTTGCGTTACAAATATACATTGTTTATTTTCTCAGTGTAACTGTTCTCAAAAGGATAGTTAGAGAAAAGAGCTGGAGTTTGACTATCTCTGGGAGAGTTAGCAGAAAGGCAGTATTCTGAATGAGTTTAAAATATTGTTTTTGGGTCCTGTAAATACTGTTTAAGTTATCATCCCTAAAATAAATTTGCTACCACAGTATCTAGCAGCCAGCTGCAGAGTAGAAATTGAAGACCTTAGTGTAAGCCCATGCAAATTACTTCCGTGGAACTGCATCAGTTTACTTGCAGCTCATATATAGGCACAAGAAGACCTAGCATACATGTCAGATCTTTGTCTGGCTCACTTAATTTCCTCTGTACCAAGTGTATTACAAGGCAAAACTGGACCCTGCCCTTTGCTGTCACAAACAATCTCCCATATTTCCTACTTTCTGCTCATTGACGTAAATGTGATTATTGTCCCTCTGTTCTTTGTGAATAAGTCTCATGTTGCCTCTCTTTGTGGCTTCATGCTAGAAAAGCATCCTGCCCTGAATGTTCATTTGAAAGACATCATTAAAAAGAGGCACACACAGTAAAACAAATTCATTTGAACAAATATTCATGATAATCCTTTTGTGATGTTCACCCTACACCATCTTCAAGTCTGGAGTGAAGGTTCAGGTCAGTTCTTGTTCTGTCCCCACATAGAATAATGAAAAATTCCAATTTCCTGTTACTGTATGTGTGTATAAAATCCACCTTAACAGTTGAAATAGCTAGAATTTGAAATATATGTCCCTAACCTACCCAAGTGAGTCTTCATATGACTTGCTTGCTCAGAAAAGAGAGGAGACTATTTCACTACACTCAGAGTCTGTTGAAGGAATTAAACAGTAAAAGCAAAAGAAGACTCTGTAAGTTAGTTTTATCTGCTCCAAGGCTTTCTGGGTCTCCATGCAATGAGTCTTGCTTGGAAAAGCATGGCCCCAGGATCTGTGATTAAGGACTGTTAAATACTCAGCAAACGGTCACAGCATCAAATAAAGAGGAGAGATGAGAAGAGAGAAAGAAACCTTACATATCAGACCAGTGTAAGAGCAAAATGTAACCCTTTATCACCTTCACTCTATGCAGATGACTGCTGTGAAAAATCCCTTCTGAAAAGTGACTTTTCCAGGAAGATAACAATAAATGACAGTTTAGAAGAGGGAACAATTTACTGATGTTCTGAACCTGAATACTTAGTTGCCTGGGTAAGGCTTATTTTTTTTCCTTTTTCTTTCATTTGTTCTCACTTTTATTACAGCCCCTCAAGCTCTGGAAATGGGTGTCTTCAATTACAAGTTATTTAAATCAGCTGTTCCAGTAACATATTTGCTATTTTGATCAACTTTTGAATGCTAATTAGAACATTCTTCCTACTGCTTTTCTCCTTAGGAGCTAGAAACTCAGCTGTGTAAATCAGCTTTTGACGATGTACACAGTGGTATGTTTGACTCTGAATGTTTAAAGAGAATGGAGATGTTACAACAGCGTATTTACCGTAACGGCATTTGATTTCTCTTTGTCAATGGTAACAAAGAATGGCAGAGGGAAAACAGATAGCTTTGTACCTAAGATTTTAGACTGCAGTTCAGGAGGTCAGTTCTTTTAAATCAGTTTTTCTGAATGAGTTTCCTAAAAGACTAGGTCAGTTCTTTTTCCACAACACATTTCCTGTCCGACAATTAAATCCCAGTCCCTTATCTGAAAAATAGGAAACAAATTTTCCTACCACACCAAAATGCTTTAAGGCTGTTTCTAAAGCTTTCATCACCCTCCTCATAAATGATGAGTGCTACATATGACCTGGGGAGTACCTTTATTTTTTTTTTTTTAAACAGTAGGATATCTACAGGAGAATGAGTGACATTTTCATTGACACTCTCCATGCTACCTCTTTCCCAGCTGAATTTTCTTCGTAATTAGATTGTGTAGGATGCTAAACAGTAGCCAAACCTAGTGCACCGACAGGATGCATCTAGTGAGACCAACATGATTTCTTGTCTCGGTCCACTAAAGCAAATTTACCAGGCTTCAAGATAGAGAGTAATTCCTCTTTCCTGGTCTGCTAGGTGTCACGGTGCTGCAGTTCCTGGTATCCAGGTCCAGCCTGCAGTGAGACTGAGCACACACACTCTCTGTACACAATATACACACTCTGTACAAAAACAGCCAACCACCAACAGATCAACCCCAACATGAAAAATAGTGCCTTTGGAGCTGACACCACAAGCAGCACTCACATAAATTTGAACTAGCCTGATCAGGATTGAAACTAAATGGCAGAGGATCAGATGGCTCCATCTTGTTCTTACTTGCCAGCTAACCAGACTCAAAGATTGCTAGCAGATCTCACACCCTCCACACACATACACTTACACAGGGCCCTCTGTAGCTGGCCTAGACTTCCCGGTAGTCAGCCCCCAGATCTCATGTCATACTTACTGGCTAGTCTAGCTTGATGTTTGCTACTGTCTCACAGGCACACATAGATCTCTCCAGTATCTGGCCCACAGACCTGTGGTCTCCCCAGTATCTCCCAGACTCCTTGAACTACTTGCCAGTTTGTCTGCCTTGAAGTCTGCAAGCTTCTCGTACACAAATGCACACACACAGAGCAGAGAGCACATTCACACAGAAAAATGTCTACTGAACTTACCAGCTACCTGCTTAGATGTGACTGGCCCTTTTTATTGCCCTTTCTCTCTGTTTTCCCATGCTTGTTCTCTCCAGATCCACCATTTCTCTGCCCATGCCTCTTCCCAAATAAACAGCCTGCCTCAAATTACTTTTTCTGCATTCATCCCAGACTTGCTACATCCACACCCAAATCTGGTGTTCTGAAGGACTGGAGAGATGACTACAGGTTTGTTTATGTGAATGTTTTGTGATGGTAAAACCTCCTTAGAGGAAGGCTGACAGTCTTGTTTGGTCTGTGGAGTTAATATCTGTACCTGGATGCTTGTCAGTATCTGTATTCTACTCTGTAGGAATTTATTTGGGCAAAGAACTGTGAGGTTTATTCTGTGCATAATCCTAAACTAACCAGGTGTTAGATGTCAAGAAGAAATGAAAAGTAATTCAAAATTTACTCAAAATTTATAATGGTAAGACTAAATACGTAGGAGGAGGCAGCATCAGACTGAAAGCAATATCAAGATTTTAGGGTTTATTTCATTAATTAAACCTTTTGAATATCAAATACCACAAGCTTTTGCAGCCTGGCTCTTCTTTTTGTATAACTGACTATCTTTCAAAGCTAGCATTAACCACAAGCTGATTCTGAATTAGAATCAGAATTTTGACTTCACATGGACAGCCAAGACTTGGCTGGATACCGCTACAGGGATCCTAAGGGATATCTACAGTTTGTTCTGAGGGAATATAAAATCAGTTTGTTACAGTGGTGTAATTACAGTCTTCGTAATCATTTTGTTCTTGCATTTCAGATTTGGGCACTCCTGAAGAAATCTCAGATGTGTTATGTTTCAGAATATTCTGCCATGCTTGTTGTTTCCTCTCAGGACTTGGAAAAGAGTGGACTCGTGTACGAAGTAGAGAATAACAGGTCGAGGGTTTTCTATTCATAACATAATTGTAGGGGTCTTTTTGTATGAGTAGTTCAGTAGGCATGCATATTTTCTAGTTTGGTAGTTGTGTATGTTACTGTCTGCAGAGGTATGCAGTGCTAGGGACAGGTGCTTCAGATTCAATGGGAATAAACAAAGGGAAAAGATTTTTTGGCACTGTGTTTTTATGTGACTATTGACATAAGCTTAGAGGAAGCAGTATGCTAGTACAATGATTTCCACTTAATGTGATCGCTAGCTAATTTGATCCTCCTTGTTATTTGATTTGATCTCCAGGAAATAAATCATTTCCATTGATTCTTATTGTGGATTCTTATTGCTTATTTTGTTCACGTCCACTTCAGCTAATACTAGATAATTCAATCAACATTTATTGAATCTGCCATGGAAAAGGGAAGAGTAATCATGTTGTTTACAACGTAAAAATAGACTTGTATCATGCTTCTTTTCTACTCTCCTTTTCAGTTTTCCTGCACCAGTAGATAATGACTTGAAATTAGTAGTTACCTTTGAGAGAAGCTGGAAATTAACATTTTCTGGCACCTGCAACATGGCCAAGCACAAGTCAAAAATGAAAATGTAAAAAGCTATTAACATGTTTCTGCTCTCATTTGTACTGATGTATAAAAGTCCACACTGCTGAAGTCAGGCAAGCTACACTGGCATGAAAGCAATCAAGCCAACAGATTACATCCCTGGTCTGTATTAATATTAGGTAATGAGCATGTACATAGTGTTGTTTTTAAATGGAAATTTCAGGTTTTGTTTTCTCAGATCATTTTTTCAACGTGCATTTTAGGTGCTCTCCTAAGCCTCCTGTGGATAAATCATCCACTTACTTAATATGATCCAAGTAAGGTGAAAGCAAAGATACTAAATAGCCAGGCTGTGCTGAGAATTGAGTTGAGTCAGTGGCTATGAAAAGTGCAGGTGGCAAAAATTAAGTTAATGATGATTGGAGCATTAATAAGTCTTCTGAGCCACTAATGCAAAGAGATTTTACACTAGCTACTACTATTAACATGAAGGGAAGCCATGGAGGTGATTCTCCTGCTCATTGACCAGTGACTACATTCCTTAAGCATGAAGTGTGAAAAACATGATCTTCTTAAGCACAAATACTTTCTACTTTTTTGCCTCAAAATGTGGGATCCCAAACAAGTTCCCCGATTGAGCAATGGATAAATAGGGCCGGGTTTTATTTTGATTTTCAGTGTTGTGACAGCCCTTTTAATAAAGATACCAGTATAAAATCAAAGAGCAACTTAATGGAGCTGAAAATATTTCATATGCAAACAACTGCTTCTAATTGAATCTCTGCTCTAATTTTATCATGCTTCATTTTTATGGTCAACCGCTCAAAGAAAGTAGATATTTTTGCAGCATGATCAAGATGTTTTTGTTATATTTATCAGCAAATAAGTACCATTTTATTATAAGGAGATGCTGTGTATTTTATTTTAAATAGTTCATATATATGTTGCAGATTATTGAACTGTAAAATATGAGACTGTAGAAAAAAAACCTAAAGCTTGATGTATTTACATTTTATAACATGATTTTAGTAACGGCGTAAATATAAAGAAATACTTGAGAATGATCACTGTTTTCAGTTCTGTGCTAAGGACCTGTTGTATATTTTACTCTAGAATGTTCCCTGCTCCAAGTAAAACAGGAAATCCCATCATATAAGTCTTCCTTTTATAAACTGTTCTTGGAAAGACATGGTCATTTTACTTAAATGCAAATGATTGTGCTAAATAGTGAGAACGAGAGGAAAGTTGTCATACGTCTAAATCATGTCTCATATTTTGTAACTGGAATTACAGTATGCATACATCAATGCAAATTAAATTCCAGTAGCTTTTCCCATATCTTTTTACAAGTTTCTAAAATATTTATAATTTTCACTTCTAAAAGCTCTTTAAGAATTGTCTTTCATCAATCTATCAAAATGGAGATTCATATATTGTTATATCACAGGGGACCTTATACTGAGATGATTATTTTACAACCAAATATTTTAATTACTCAGATGTTTAAATCAGCATAAAAACTAATTTGTGTATCGTGTAGAGACTGGGAAAGATCAATGTGCTAGTCTCTGGTTCCAAGGCCCATAAACTGACTCCTCTGCAAGACACATCAGACAATACCTACAGACTAGGTTTTCTCCATGCTGCGTAAGAAGAAAACTTGTGAGAAGCAAGGCATTCAGACCTGATGGGAACTGTCTTCCATCCCTAAATCTGGAGAAATGCATAAGCAACATATGCTTTTTTTAGACAGAGAATTATTCCAACAGCTCAGGGCAATAGTCCATTTTGACTAGCGTCAGATCTCCAAACATGGCCAGTCTCTGCTGATTCAGAAGAAACCGGCAAAAATAAAATAAATAGTATCAATCTAATTATGCACCAAGAAAAACCCATCTTTATGAGGTATTACATTCTAAAAATTACTATTTCTCCCCATTATTTATAAAGGGAGCTTAAGGTGACATGCTCAGATGTTGATAATTATATTTTGTAGGTGGATGAAGTCTACCCACCATGCCTATAGAAGTTCAGGAAAATAATGTGCCAAAATCCTGGATTACTGCAGTTTATTTCATACTTCAAGAATGACTGTCTTCATTGTAACACTTTGATATTTTTGTGTAAAAGATCCTGTAGTGAAATCAATTGCACAATCTCAGTGCAGTGGCTGTTCATGTTCTTGCATAGAAGAGAAAACACAGGCAAGATAACTCCAGTCCATGTAACTTCTACAATTAAATGCAGGTCTTAGATGGGCTACAACATCTTCTGGAGAGAAGAGAGACTTAACACTTTCTATTGTCTACAGGAATCTTGGGTCACTAAGCCCTTAAATGTATGTATTTCAGTTAGATGCCTTGAATTCGGAGAGAGGAATCTGGGCTTCTGTGTCGTTGTAGAAATCAGTTAACTGTTTTCATAGAAGCTAGGAATAAGAAAAAATGAGTCTTGCAAATTCAGTAAGATATTAACCATATACTGGGAAAATATAATAGCAATGCTGTTTTCTTTGCAGGCATATTGCACTAACCTTGTTAGAGTAAATTCTAGAAATTCAAAGAAAAGAGAGCAATAAAAGTACATTTGAATGAACAAGCACTAATCAAACAATACGTAAAGGAATAAAATAAACCAATGAAAAAAGACACAGTTTAAATGACTAATGACTGAAAATTGTGTATCAGACTGAGAGATAAACATACGAATAAAAATTCCTTCTGAAATTAATTGAAAAGTCGGTTCAGTGTTACCGCAGAAAATCCATAAAGCTCAAGTAGCTTTGCCATGAATTTGTTGATAGTCAGGGTACAGAGGTTGCACATCTTGTTTCTGGAATCAGTGGTACTGAACCAGGCCCTCTTGCAAAGACAGCAAAATATTTTATTTGGCTATGTAGTACATATCATAGTATTACAGGAATTAAGTTCCCTTCTCCTTATTCAGCAGCATCTCTTTCAGATTTGGAAAGAGTAGAACCGTTCCTTGTATCTATATTCTACCACCTTTATTTAGCTTAGTACTATCCTTGCTGCAACTAGTGGCAGATTAAGGTACTACATAACAACCACAAGTCAAGAGAGGGTGATGAAGAGCTGCCACAAAGCTCAGTATTTTCACACTTTGGCATTAAAGTGTGAAAAAGAAGAGAGATGTACTTTAATTCCAAGGTGAATGTAAAAGGCAGCCAATACTAAGGTGCAATGCGGTCCTGTTACTATTCTTAAGAATCCAGCAAAGAACTACAAACAAAAGTATTTTTGGTCTAAAATAAGTACGATGGCTTATACAACACCATCTGTTAGTACCATCACAAAGCTATTTACATAGAGACACAGACACCTGATAACTGTATTAGGATAAGCATTATTTACAATAGCGTGACTACACTAAGAGTTTTCAAGTCTGAAAAAAAAAAAGATTAATACAAATCCATACAATCATAAGTGGCATGGAAAGCGCAGATACTGTTTGATTGTTTCCTCTCCCTTTCAGAGTAAGAACACAGGAAACCAAATGAAGCCATTAGGAAAGTTAAAAGACAGCCAAAAAGGTGATTCTTCAAGCAAATGGAACTCCTGGGCAAAACGTTTTGTGGCTGCTGGAGGTTGACACAGATTCAAAAGGAAACTGCACAAATTCAGTAGAGAAATCCACTGTGGTTCCACATGGAAACTACATCCAACTCAGGCAGTCATAAACCCATGGAATCATTGAACAATTTAGGTTGGAAATAACCACTGGAGGTCATCTAGTCCAACTTTCTGCTAGAAGTAGAGCTAACTTCGAAGTAAAGCTAACTTCAAAGTTAGTACAAGTTACTCAGGTCCAAGCATGAAGATCCCACAACCACTCTGAGCAAACTGTTCCAGCGCTTAACAACTGTTATAGTAAAAATATTTTCCATACATCTACTTGAAATTTTTTTCACTGCAAGTTGTGACTGTTGCCTATCACTTGTTGGCGATGCATCTCTGAGAAAACTCTGGCACCTTTTTCTAACTCCCATTAGGTAAAACAATGAGGTCACTCTTTAGTGCCCTCTTTTGACCACAGAACAAACCCAACCTCTCCAACGTCTTCTTTCATGTTGTACGCTTCATCTCTCTACCGATTTTAGTGGCACTCTGCTGGACGCCACTTTGTAAATTTCTTTCTTGGACAATAAAAAAATGGACACAAGCCTGACACTGAAAATTATTACAGGTTGAAAATTAGAGGTTAGAGTGAAAAGTGGAGTAGTACCCTTCTGCTGCCCTTACATCCTTTTCTGGGCACCCATTTTTGGCTACTATGGTTGAAAGAATGCTGGGCTAGATGCACTTTGGATTGACCCAGTATGTCTGTCTTTATGTTCATTATTATAAACTTAATAGTTTTTATGACTTATTGCCTTTAGTTATTATTTGTATTACCACAGTGCTTTTGATCATAGTTATCCTGTTCCAAACAAAGAGGATCAGGGCCAAGTATGACTTGTTCTGAAGGCATTTGTCCTGTCTTCAGCCAATATCAGTCTCTCTTTTGTTTGTTTTCATGTTTTGTGTTTTATTTCACTTTATTCAAATGAAACCTATCCTGGCAGTGGTTTAATAATCAGAGACTGCTGGTTTTACTGTATTTATCAAAGACCAAATGCCAAAAATACTGCACCTCAATCTTCTGCTTGAAATATGGCTCCAGAGAAATAAAATGTGTAAATGGGCCATTTTCTGCTAAAATAAAAGTGAAGGTATGAACTCCTTAATTCCCTTTTAATATTTTAAATTAATAAAGGCATTTTTAAATTTTACTAAATTAATCTATTGTATCTAAACTCCACATAAAAATATTACTCTGTAATGCTAATCATAATGGTAAGTGATTATCAAGTAATACAATGTTTGCTGGGGGTAAAATTTATTTTCATAAGAAATGTAATATTTTCTATTCAAATATGTCAGCTTTTCAAATCTTCAAGAAAATGAAATCTGAAGGATGATGCTTTTCTTTATCTCTACTTTTCATACTCACTTTCATCCCACCATAAACCGAAAGAAATTCTTTCACCTCTTGAAGTCAGAAGTCTAGCAAACCAGGATTTCCTAGTGAAGATTTTCCAAGCCTAATGAAAGCAAATACAGAAAGAAAGAAAGAAAGAAAAAATAAACAGGGAACAGAATCATTCCCTTTCTTAATCAGAAGAATATAGGTAACATGAAATTTCATAAACTTGCTCAAAACCTGAGTATTTGATGTGTATGATGATGTCTAGTGACTTGCTGCACTTTCTTGCACACTGCACGGCTTGCAACATCCACAAGTCTACCATAGCAGTCAACATATTGGAGCAAGCCTATTTGTGCCTGTTTGAAAGTGGAACAGAAGATAAATGTGATTTGTTTGCCTGAAGTCTAAAGTAAGAATTAACACTCTTTTTTGTCTGTGTTTCTTAAGTCATCAAGCATGACTTCCCGGTGCTTCCCACGCCATAAGACTTCATGTCTTCTGTTCACTCTCAAGCCATTGTCATAATCACTTTTCTTGTTGTTTACACATCTTCCCTGATATTTTCAGCCTCCAATACACAGAAACTTGCAAGCAAACTTGTAGCCTGCAAACTGTAGCTGCTGTTAAAAATATTCATTCTCTAATCACATCCTGCCTAGTTATCTTCTGTCAGAGGAGGGAGTTCTTTCTTCAGCCAACTCACAGGAAAAGTGTTTGTTGTCCCCATCATAACTTTTCCCAGACAATTGCTGCGCTTCTCTTCTGCATGTTACCAGTTTTCTCAATTCTGCCACGTAACAATCTTGTACAAGCACTCTCTACTCTATTACAGCCAAAATAAAATGTATTAGCAAAGGCTGTTTAAAAATCTCAGTTTTATACTTGTTGAAATATCTTGGAATGTGTCATGGTCCACCAGTACAAGAAGACAATGTACAGTCCAGCCCAGAGTCCCCCTCCTGTATGGCGTAGGTCTGCCTCTATTAGCTGAAGCTTAAGTATTGGCCTTTGGACTGAGCTGAGTAAAAATACAAGTCAGTATCTTTCCACTGAAATTAGAGTTCCCGAGTTCTCTGGTACAGAAGGAGTTTCTCTGAATATGGTGAATCAACAAATATGCTTTGAAATTATTATGCTTTCTATTACATCAAATGCTTAGACGAGTTTCCTTTTAATTTGGAAACTATATTGCTCTGGACCTCTCGCAACTACTTCCACCTACAGCAGATAACTATCTTTCTTCTTTCAGCCACATAGAAAGAATAACACAATCCCAAACCATATCTTAAAGCCAAATTGCAGATTGTCCAGGCACTGCAGCTGTAATTCTGCATGATACCTCTCTTCCTCAGTTCAAGATGTCCAGCTCTGCCTGAGACATTTCTATTGTCAGGATTTCTCTCCACTGTTTATAATCTCTAATTGCATTTGCTATAGGAATCTCATCCTAGTCAATACTGCATTCACCCTCTGGTTTTACTCTCCCGCTTCTTGTCATTGAAGTTTCCTTCCTTATACACTGCATTTCTTCTCTGTTTTGAATAATGGTTATCTAGTCTTCCCGATTATCCAACGGCCATTTCATTTTTTTCTCCCATTCGGCTGTCATCTGCCATACATCCACACTTGCTAATGAGGAGACTACTTTGGGTCATCCTGACTAAAAATCTTTACACATTGAGAGTTTCTTTCTTCTGATCACAGTTCTGAAAAATAAAGACCAGCAGTGGTTGGACTAAAATCACTCTCTTACATGAAGATTGCCATTATGTGGAAGGATTTCTGAAGTCAGCTGTAGACACCAAGTACTCAGATGCTATTTAAGAGGTATAAATCAGCTGGAATCAAATTAAAAACACACAGCAACATCTACATGACTAGATCTGGAACTTCTTCTGATTTCTCAGATTCAAGAGCTCATTATGGCTGTATCTTTACTCCATTATAGGATAAAATCCAGGCAAGATTCATATCTTCACCTTTTATCGCATGTTCTGGATTCTATTGAGAGGAAAGTTGGACATATATTTGGTATATACGGCACACTATATGGCTGCCTTTTCTAGGTGGATTATCAGGGTGTCAGGTTTGCAAGGGTACAATGTGATACTTTCCAACCAGTAAGTGGCAACGCATCATATAAAACCTACATGTCCTTGAAGCACAGGTGAGATTATGTTGTCCTCTCAGCAAATGTATGTTCATAAAACCGTAGCATTCATAGATGAGTACACCCTTCCTAGACTGTGTAAACAGCTGACAGTATAAACGCATTCAAAAACTCTTCTTAACTTCGGCATATTTTTTTTGCTAAAAAGATCATTGTCTGCTTGGTGAAACTAAATCCAAACATTCAGACCAAAATTTCAAACTATTGCTCATATCTGAGGATTTGCATACTGTTGCTACCTGACAATAATGAAAAAGCGTATGTATTCTCTCTAAGGGTTAGTGTCCATGTTGCAGCTCCAATTGTTCCTCTTCATTTTTGCAAGAACAATACATTTTACTGGTGCTATATTATTCCTCCCACACTCCCACCCCCCAGAAAAAGAAAAAAAAATCACTACCACTGCCTATCTAGAGGGGTGACATTTACTGAAGTTAAAGGATTCTTAAAAGATAACCATAGTGTGGTAGTGGGGCCTATCACTTCTAAGGAGAAAAGGTTAAAAAGTAGACTTCCATCAAATAAAAGGCTTAGACAATAGGAAACAGAAAAAGAACAGGTTAAGACAGTAATACATTCTGGTCATGTTTACACCAGGAGACCTGAGAATTTACCTCAGTCCAGTATCTGGGTGTACACAGAGATGTTTCTTGACTCTACACAGAACCTAGTTCTGGATACACACCATTGCTTTTGCACACTGGAGGCAGATGCTCAGATATCAAAAGAGGAGTAATCTTTGTTCCTCTACCCCCTTCCTAGTGAAGCAGGCAGGTTTTGGCAATAGTCGCTTGCTTGTTTTGAGGGAAAGGCAAGTATGCTGAAACACAGTGGGGCAGTCTTCATGCTGTTCAGTTAAAAGCCTAGAAGCTTTACATACCACAAACTCCCTTATTTCTTTTGGTCACAGTGCAGCTGCTATTACTGGGAACACACTGGGCTGATAACATCCTCGTGAAAAATTGAAAGATGGTGCCTCCCCCACAGTGTGGTACAACAATAAAACTTCTGTATAAAATGCAGAAACAAAAATGTATAGGTGGAGCTTTTCTTGACCATAAATGAGCTAGTTCACACCATTCCTATTTCTGGAGTAGACACTTTCTTAATGGTAAGATTTCCTGATAGTCTCAAGAAGTGATTGTAGATGTCAGAACAAGACTGGGCCTAGTGGGTGTTGCATGACACTTGGTGATGAGCCTTAAAAGCACCCAAAACAAGTACTGTCATGGCCCTCACCTCCACGCTGTGCTGTTCTTTTTCTCCCTGTTCTTACTGCAATGGTTAAGTCTGGGGAGCAGCTCAATCACCAGAGGCTTTTGATCAGGCACGAAGGTGCACTAAGGCACCACACAGGGAATTCTGGTTTCTTCCTCACATAAAGCCAAGTGGAGTCTGACTGAAAAAATAAGTTTTTGTCTATCTTCTGGTGAAAACTCTCAGCAAGGGCTAAATTGGTTACCAATTTTGTTGGGATTTAACTTTTCCCTTTAAAATTTCCTGGGGTTGCTTAGAAATACGTTCTCAGTAACCTTTTCTTTGATAGAAATGTCTTTCTTACTCTAACTCTTTCATGGAAAATCTCTTTCCATTTCAATCCTTACCATGCTGGTTAAAAAAGAAATAACTTTTATGAAAATCTTCAAAATATTTTTTTGCCTTCTCCTACGTTAGTGTCAGAGGCTAAGATATCTTTCAGTCTGCTTCCCTTTCAAAGATTTTGCCTTCACAAATGCACAGGGGCCTAATTAGAGCCCTTGGCTGGAATATTTCTGATGGAAGAAAGTTCACATTTAAAAGGCTATAGTATTGCAATGCACCCCATAAAGGAATCCGGAGGTAAGCAGTAATATCCCAACAGTGAATATTGTTGTTCTTGAAGAGTAAGACCACTGGAAGATTTCCCCTGTATTGGGGTAAAATTTTTGGAGGATTGAAATCATGCCTAAGTTAGTCTAAAATTGAGCTGAAAAGCAACAGCTTCGTCTGTCACAGGAGGATCCTTCAGTGTCATTCACTTGTTCCCACTATTTCCTCCCTCAGGGAAGGACACAGTATCATCTCATAATGCAGTGTAGTACTTTGTGTGTAACTGTCTATATCCTGTGGTGACATAACTGAGATCCTGCTGTTCAGCAAACAGACTCCTTGTAGCACCTGCGTTCCTCTGTGACACGCCACAGTGATTGATGGTGCTCTACTGCACTAGGCTCTATTTGTTCTGGAGTTAAAGGCATTGTTATAGTGTACCTAAACAGCCTTGTCCTCCACAGCTCTGTCTTAGCAATTCCAGCCAGTTAAAGGATTAGTGTCTCCCTAAATATGTGGATCATTAACCCTGGTGAGGTAGTATTTGAACTTTACAGTCATCAGCTTCCCCCAGAAATATTGGTTCACTCATTTATAAATGTAGACAAGAAATGCCTGCTTAGTAAACTGTATGGTCACATCTATTATGCAGCTAAGATCTCTGGCACAGATGGATTGAAAAGTAAAACAAAAAATCAGTGATGACTTTGCAGAAAGGATCTAATTACAGGACTGTACAAGTTCCAGTGTCAATGGGTACTTTGCACCTCCTCCTTAAGGATACAAACTGAGACAATACCTCTCCCGAGTGCTCCAGGGATGTTATTCCATGATTTACATGACATGACACTGCAGTTTCTCCACTTGCACATATTATTTAGCTTGGCAATACTCACAACCTATTTTTTTTCTCTCATTTTAGTCATATTCTGGCTTTATTTGATTTATGCTACGCCTTCCTTTCAGTTGTTAGATAACGTGTTACTTACCAATCACTGTCAGGATGACCTAGGGCTTTTACAGACCACCTACCTTTCACTCTGATTTTGCAAGTGTCTCTCCTAATGCTCACCCTCTTCATTTGTATTACCAAATACCAGGGGTGATTGTAATCCTGTGTGTGCTAATTACTCAGACTCCAATATCATTCTGATCTTTGATTAGCAGATATTTTTTACCAGGTGTCTGTTCACTACCTCATTCCCTCTTATCCCCTCTTTTTGATCATTTCATTATCCTTAAGGATACTCAGCATCACTACCCTTTGCCTCTCCAACCCAGAGGTCTAATGCTATTTTTTTCAGTTCAGGCCAATAGACTACCGGATACCAGCTTCCCTACCTGAGCTGTATTCACCATAAATGCTTTTGGATAACAAGGGTTTGCCAATGATATCTTCTGTGTAAAGATTTTGGCAGCCATTTTTATGATACTGAACAGCCAAACTATTCCAGAGGGTGCTGACATCTCTGACTATATATTTTCAGATGATTTTCACCTTTTTTCCTCAATCCTATATTTAGCTTTGGTTAAATATGTTAGCACTGTGTGACATATGCTGTCAGACTCGTAAGAAAGAGCAAAACTTAAAAGAATTGCATTTACCTTTTTGAGGTAAGTTTATTCTTTTCAAGTGATAGCTGGTCATTGTTACCAGGTTTCAGATGTCTGGGAACCATCTGTTTAACTTCTAATCATCACTAGACACTCTTGACTCCATTTTGATGGTTTTACAAATGAGTTTTTTACTCCTATCAGATAATTCTGGATATACAGGATAAATCTGTCAGAAGCCCCCTCACATAACTTCTTGACATGCTCTTTATATCTTCTGACCAGAAAGTCTCCAGCAAAACCCTATTTTTGCCTTAATTTTTAACTCACATTAATTTTTGAGAAAGGTGCCCTCTGGAAACTAAGTGGAAACTCAAACCCTCAAGACACTGAACTATTTCATCAGCAACAGTTAATATAAGCTTCTGTGTCCCTGCCCACCAGGAATGGGAATTAGACTATAAGTTTAATTTACATAACTGAATAATGATGATTTACGGACCTCAGTGACCTGACTCAGACTTCAATGAACTAGATACAAAAGACACAGGATAGAACAATTTTCCTAAGTCATACTTACTCTGCTTCTACTCTGTTGGAAAGGTTTTAATTAATTCAACAGCTTGCTCGGAAGTTCAACAGACTAAAGTTAAAATGCTGTGCATTTTAAATGATTTACCATGCGTGTGTGCTCCCCATCTAATTGCAAACTTCATCTGTTCAGACCATAAGCAGTTTTGGAGTGTTGCTGTGTACCTGGATCTTCAGTTCCTTCCACACCAGAGCTTTAGCACACTCAAATTATGGAGACTTGTATTGGGTTTGTATGGCAAGGTTTTGGTAGCAGGGGGGCTACAGGGGTGGCTTCTGTGAGAAGCTGCTAGAAGCTTCCCCCATGTCTGATAGTCAATGCCAGCCGGCTCCAAGACGGACCCGCTGCTGGCCAAGGCCGAGCCAGACAGCAACAGTGGTAGCGCCTCTGGGATAACATCTTTAAGGGGGAAAAACTGCTGTGCAACAACAGCGGAGAGAGGAGTGAGAATATGTGAGAGAAACAACTCTGCAGACACCAAGGTCGGTGAAGAAGGAGGGGGAGGAGGTGCTCCAGGCACTGGAGCGGAAATTCCCCTGCAGCCCGTGGTGAAGACCATGGTGAGGCAGGCTGTCCCCCTGCAGCCCATGGAGGTTAACGGTGGAGCAGATATCTACCTGCAGCCCGTGGAGGACATCAACCACACCAGAGCAGGTGGATGCGCCCGAAAGAGGCTGTGACCCCGTGGAGAGCCCACGCTGTAGCAGGCTCCTGGCAGCACCTGTGGAACCATGGAGAGAGAGGAGCCCATGCTGGAGCAGGTTTGCTGGCAGGACTTTTGACCCCGTGGGGGACCCATGCTGGAGCAGACTGCTCCTGAAGGACTGCACCCTGTGGAAGGGACCCACGCTGGAGCAGTTCGTGAAGAACTGCAGCCTATGGGAAGGACTCACGTTGGAGTTCATGGAGGACTGTCTCCCATGGGAGGGACCCCACATTGGAGCAGGGGAAGAGTGTGAGGAGTCCTCCCCCTGAGGAGGAAGGAGCAGCAGAGACAATCTGTGATGAACTGACTGCAACCCTCATTCTCCGTCTCCCTGTGCCACTGGGTGGGAGGAGGTAGAGAAAATCGGGAGTAAAGTCGAGCCTGGGAAGAAAAGAAGGGTGGGGGGAAGGTGTTTTTAAGATTCAGTTTTATTTCTCATTACCCTACTCTGATTTGATTGGCAAAAAATTAAATTAATTTCCCCAAGTCAAGTCTGTTTTGCCCATGATGGTAATTGCTGAGTGATCCTCCTGTCCTTACCTTGACCCACAAGCCTTTTGTTACATTTTCTCTCCCCTGTCCAGCTGAGGAGGGGGAGTGATACTTGGTGGGCACCTGGCGTCCAGCCAGGGTCAACCCACCACAGAACTGAAAGACCTTCTACAGATGGTACCACTTTAAGGACACTGTGATTAAAAATTACCAAAGTGCTGTGACAGCAATGAATCCAGTTAAATGGACATGTCAATGTGTAATAAATTAATGCCAGTACTCAATATAAAGGGAGTCTGGGCTAGTGGTTTATACTTCAGACATCCTTTATTTGGGTGTACTATTGTTGCTTATTAGAGTAAGAGTTTAAATAAATGACCCATAGGTTGCACTAGTTTAGAATATCCCCTGGGGACTTTATCAAGCAACCATGTGTCCTCTTTTCTGGGCTTCCTGCTCCCTGTTCAGAGTTACTACATGCACATATGCCCACTGCCTGCATAACTACATGCCTAGTCCCCGAGAGGACTAGGGCATATAGTAAAAGATGTCAATGTTAAATGAGAAATCCATTTTATTGTTGCATCTCCAGCTGCATCAGCTTCACAGGGTTAACAGTTTTAACGGATGATCCCATTCTTTGACATCCTTCATGTAGATATGTGGCTCCAGCTAAGTTTGATAAACCTAGTTCTTCAAAATCATTAAATGCTTTTTTTAATGTAAAACATTCACAAATGTCCTCCATGTCCTCCAAAACATTTGAACATTTGAAAATGAACATTGATATGGCTGTGCAAGGCCTAGCCAGTGATCTAGTGCTTGAAAAAATATCCTCAAATAGCTTCCCCTGCTGTTGATGTTAAATACAGTCTTTTCAAAGCAGCTAATTTGCCAGTGATTCACTGAGGAATATTCTCATTATTGGTTAGCTGCAGAATAACTTTTCCCTTGAGACTTCTTCCCCGAGGATTTCTGCATCCTGAAGCTAGTGTCACTTTCCAATAGAATATAAAGGTCAATCCTATTAGAAAGATTTTGTTTCATTCTGCTAGTTAGGGTGGTACTTTTATCGGCTGACAATCAACTGACAATCAGTCTATGAGATACTTTTTTGAGTCATGAAAAATGTCCTATATGTCTGGGTTCCCAGTATTAATAAGGCAAGCAGATACTTTGGTCTTTATCCCAGGCAAAGACCAACCAAACCTGTTATGTTAAATCAACCTACTTTGAAGCTATCAGATTTGTCTGCTTGGGTGATACAAGATTTTAAGCTTTCAAAACTATGTTTTGAAGAAGATAAACAATGGAGGAGTGGCCAGCACCCATTTACTGGATGATTATCCTATATGGAAAATATTTCTGCGTCCATAGAAAGGGGTCTTTTGTATTCTTGCCTGAATCTAAACTTAGACTCAGCAATTAATTCAAAGTGCAATAGAATCTCACTTAAAAACTCATCAGATTGATTAAATGGTAGAGGTTGTAGGATGCAAGTGCCCTATTTGATAAAATAATTTCTGTTTATTGCAGTTCAGATTGAGTCTAAAAGTAGTTTGTGAGCAGCAGAGAACCAGTGGGAACTGGGGCTGTTGTCAGGGATTCTGAACAGATGGATGAAACTTTTTTATATCCATGTCTGACACTGAGCAGCTTTGCTGAGAGACCCCGGTGTTTCCTGTGCCAGAAACAAAGAAAGGAGTAATACAGGGCTATTACCTCCTCCCTTCCTGTTATCTCTCTAGGCAGAGGTTCCAACTCAATATTTCCCAAATTCTGCAGAACTTAACTAATTCAGAGACTAATATAAGTTTACAAACAGTATGATCAGATGAACAATTATCACTGCATAAGCTCGGGAACAAAATTACAGTTACCATCTATTCCATTAAATCATCCGTGGACAGGTTCTGCTCCTACAGTGAATATGCAGCAACCTACTCCAATCCCCCATGAGCAGACATAAGCTGGGACTCCAGATGTCACACCCTGTCAGAAGTGCAAGTCAAAACTATGGAACTACTCAGCAGAATAAAATGATCAGCA
>NW_008825615.1:18625195-18627776 GCF_000699105.1 Pygoscelis adeliae
GAGGTAGGAAAGACATTTCATCTGCCTTACTGAGACTTCAGGTAAATTAAACAAGGATCTTTTCCAGAGAATTGTCTGTAATGGCTTATTTTTTAGAGCTGAATTTGTGTTGGTCTTTGGGCTGTATGATGCACAGCGTCCATCCCTCGGACTGTTGACCAGTACATGTGCCAGCTGTGCAAACAGATGATGGCACCTTCATCAGGAGCAAGTAATTCTGTAATAACTCCAAATAAATGAACACAAAATAACACTATATTTTACAAAGACATCCAATATCTGTGTCCTCATTCAGAACAGCTATAGAAAACTTTTATTTAGCCATCACTGAAGTGCAACAATAACTGAGTGAAACATAATCATTACTTTAAGGCATTACAGTAACATTACATAACAGTCAATGAGAGGAAGCAAAAGAGATCTTTTACAGTTGACATTACTGGTAAATTTGTAGGTAATTCCCTTTTGACTGAGTTAAGGATACACATACATGGCACTATTATTTTGGGGGAGAAAAAAAAAAAAGTCTTGAAACCTTATTGTTCGTGAACACTCAGAAATGCAGTACCGGAGTTCCAGATAATGCTTTCAGCAGTTTGCCTCCAATATTTACTGGAGTATGCATGTGGCAAGTAGCTAGTCAGGGGCTGAATTCTTGCACAGAATTTAAGGCCACAGAATCATCTAGCCAGGGATACCAAGGGAGATTAATAGTTAACTCATGAGCTCAGTATGTTCAGTGCCCAAGCACTTTGGTTAGACGAAGGACTGGATTTATAAAAGAGTGGACAGATATTGGAATGAAACCTGGTATTCTGTGTTAGAAGTTGTACTGATCCTGACCAGGAGACCGCTGCACATTTAGGAATTAGAGATCCGCACAGCAGTTAGCCTGAGCAGGTCCGGGCCTGTACTGTGCTGTGTCCAGTGTGACCGTCAGGCCTGTGTTGTGGCGCCCAAATCCCTTGGCCGCAGAGTAACTTCAGCCAGCTCATTACAACAAAGGGGCCTTCAGGCAGCTCCCGCTTGGCACCGGCACTTACGCCACCTGCATGGCCTTGGCTTTATTTAAAAGTGCAGCAAGAAGTTCTTATGTGAATATCATTTAGGAACACATCTGTTTTCTTGTAAAAAGATGTTATATTAGCTTGAATGACCAAAAGGGAGAGGTTCCCTCCATGGACAGGATCTGCTCTGCGCAGCGTGCCATGGGAAAATCTATCTGGGCTCCATGTGAGGCTTCATGAATGTGGGGTGCCCAGCATCTCTTCAGTATTTAAGACTTAGCTGCTACCTATATTCCTCTTCTTAATCTGCCTTATTAAAGCAATTATCTTATTAAGCCATTTGCTGCTGGTCTTTTCTTACCGAGATCCAGAAAGAACCCTTCACCATCTCTCATCTCACCTCACCCCAGCCCACCCCACCAGCCCTGATGGTGCAGAACAGAAGCATCCTGTATAGTTCAAGGGAAAAGTTGGGCAATTAGAATGATAAAGCTGGGATATTTCTTTTGCATTGTTTTACTATTTCTTACTGGCCAGCTCTAGCAATCATTGCTGGGTATGCTTTTCTCTCAAAGGATTTCAAGGTAAGAACCAAGCCACCAACAGGTGCTCAAATCCCTTCCAGTGACAGAGAGCTGGTCAAGATTAGATGCTTCCAGATGACCTCAGCTTTTGAGTTGTGCCTCCTCTTATCAAGGAGAAGAGCTCCAAGAGCCAATAAATTTTTGCAACCAGGTGTCCGGGACATGACTCCATTTCAAAGTGTCTGCCAACAGCCGTTGCTGACCTCTCTCCAGTCTCTAGCTGTCACCAGAGACTGCTGTCTCAAAGGACTGCAGTAGAGGTGAACAAAAAAGAACTGAACTCCAACCAAAATAAAAACACCACATTGTGTATGTTCACCTATATACAACATGAAAAGATACATCACTGGGCTCTGCACATATATAACGTGTGAGAACGAATCACAGACAGTATTGCAGGAGAGAACAACAGCCGTCATGATCCTATTAAAGGGGATGTGAACAATCCCGTACTCCCCTGGAAGGATGTCAAGAAGGGACCTAATAGTGCCACAGCTTCCAGAGCTGAAGGAAATCACTGACGACTACACCAGGGCCCCTCGTCTCACCTTAGACAGTGCTCAGCATTGTGACGAGTCCAATAAATGTCACCCAGGTTGAAACATTGCACAGTAACAGCTTGTGCTCCTTTACTCTATGTGTGTATGTAAGAAAAAATGTTCTTTAGACACACGTATCTGCTGAGATATCTGTAATGCTTGTTACAGATTTCAACTAGTCTTTCTAGTTAGATTTTTAAGGCATAAGCATTCAAAAGTCCATGAAGTACCTCTGACTGCATGACAGTTAGGAAAATCCAAAACTAACCTTGTTTCACAGACTTGATTCAGTGTTGTATCTGGTGTCTGCCCAGGCACTGGCAGCGGTGGCTGCAGGGTGGCCTCTGTGAGGAGAGGCCGGGGCTGCCCCGTGCCGGACACAGCCGGATCCAGCCGGCTCCAACCGACCCACCGCAGGGAACGGCTGAGACCCGCAGCCAACGTGGCAGCT
>NW_008825615.1:18627835-18628352 GCF_000699105.1 Pygoscelis adeliae
CGGGCCCCAGCCAGCTCCAACCAACCCACCACAGGGCACGGCTGAGACCAGCAGCCAAGGTGGTGGCGCCTTGGGGGAAATGTATTTGAGAAAGGAGTGAGGAAAAAAAGTGTGAGAAACACCCCTGTGAACACCAAGGTCAGAGGAGGAGGAGAGGGTGCTCCATGGCTGAGCAGATATTCACACTGCCGCCCATGGAGAGCCCACACTGGAGCAGGAGAAAAGTGTGAGGAGGAAGGAGGGGTGGAGAGGAACCGCCGTGTACTGACTGTAGCCCCTGACCCCCTGCACCGCTCGGCAGCAGGTAGAGGAGTCTGGAGTGAAGTTGAGCCTGGGAAAGGGGGAAGGAAAGATGTTGTTTTAATGTTTGTCTTTTTGTTTTCCTCTACCCGAATCACTAATTAAATATTTATTTTCATTGGTAATAAATGAAGTTCTTTTTCCCCAAGTAGAATCTGTTTTGCCAGTGATGGTGTTGAGGTTTAACCTCAGTCGGCAACTGAGCACCACGCAGCCT
>NW_008825615.1:18628781-18651390 GCF_000699105.1 Pygoscelis adeliae
GCAGGACGTCACATGGTATGGAATGTCCCTTTGGCCAGTTTGGCTGTGCCCCCTACCAGCTTCTTGTGCACCTCCAGCCTCCTCAGTCGGTAGAGCATGGGAAACTAAAAAGTCCCTGGCTAGTGTAAGCATTACCTAGCAACAACTAAAACATCGGTGCCTTATCAATTTTGTTCTCCTCCTAAATCCAAACCACAGCACTGTACCAGCTACTAGGAAAGAAATTAACTCTATCCCTGCCGAAACCAGGACAGATGGTGACTGGTAGGACATCTCCCTGTCTTTCTCTCGACCCAGGAGCTTTCTCATTCCTCTCTCCCTGCTTTATCCCCGCCATCCCACTGAGGGGGTGCGAGCAAGCACACAGGTGGGAGTTTCGCTGCTAACCATGCTAGCCCACCACAAATGGCAAAGACTCAGCCAGGTTATTCTTCAATGCATGGTCCTGACACACTTTATCTGAAAAGATGTTATCATGTGCATGCCCGCAACAGGGCATTGGCACAGAACCATATCCTGTAGGTCAATACAAAGCTTATTTAGTTCTGACTCCCTTTTTTGTACAGAGGTGGAAACAAGTCACACTAAAACACTGAAGAGATTTTTCCTGTTTCTCAAACCATTCTGAACCTTTGGTACATTCTGACATGGATGTCCTTGCCCTGTATCTATCACACAGACACAGGGTCCCCCTGTGTTTACCGATGTTCTCTCCATTATTCCCCTCTGTCAGAACTGTGCACCTTGTACCAACCTTCTGCCCCACTTAGCCCGTTCTCTTGTGAATAGATCAGCTGTTGGTCACAAGCTCTATGAAGTGTACTTTGAATATTGCTTTAGCAAAACCCTTATATAAGCACAAATGCTAAACAATGTTTTAGCAAGATGTTCATTATGTGTGCCACTTTTTTTTTCCCCTCCACATTTTATCCTAATAGAAATCCCTCCACATTTTATCCTAATAGAAATAACTGTTGTATTTTTTATCTTAATGAACGGATCAAAAAAGCATCCCAGCAGGTTTTATCCAAGTTATAGTGCTGCCTCCCAAGTTAGCAGGATCACTTCCAAACGCACAAGGTGCTCCGTACTTGGATACTTAACTCTAAAATTAGGAGGATTCTGTTCTTACAGATTCAGTTTTCTCATCCCTGACTCATACATATGCTTAGCTATAATTGAGATCTCTTGCTTTGCTTCTCCTTGCTAAGCAATTAGGTCTGTGAGTATCTGAGAGAAAGGATGAGAGAGTTTTAAACTGCTTGATACTTGCCAAGTTCTAGGCATAAATTAAACTCTGTAATTTCAAAAAGAACTTAAATCCCATTGGAAGAAAAAATATTAGCACAATCTAACGTGTTGATACGCAGCCTTGTAACTTCAAATAAAGAAATGAATAACAGTTTAAGCTATCATCTGAGGTATTCTCGTTTGTTTCCTAGTCATTTTAGAAAAGAATTTATCTTAAATAAGCACAAGGAATTCTATATTCACAACATGTAGTGGGAGAAGCAGATTTCAGTAAATAATGTCATTTATAGGTGATAATAACTTTAAAATTTGTTTTCTTGGAAGGTGTGCAATGTTTCTGCTTCTTGTTTGATAAATGTAACTGCAGCTAAATTACTCCGCAAATTTAAATGCAGGAACCGCAGTCACTAATTGGGAGTTGAAAGCATCAGACACTCCGCTAGCCCTAGCCTATTTCTGTACCAAGTAATAGGATTATTGAAAACTCTGTCCTTATGTATTGTGTTCAAGGAGAAAAGCACTGAAAAATTCAAAGGCTTAATGTAGGCACTGTTAGAAATATATTGCAATTCTTGGACTAGTCTATGCAGATCAGGAAAATGAGCTACTGAGCAGGGAGTATAAGCAGAGTATATAGAAAAAAAAAAATCAGATAGCCTTTACATTCATCTCACTGTATGGCATATACTTTTCATTACTGCTTATACACATTTTGGTTCATAAAATTCAACAATAAAAGGTGCACATAAAACATATATAGCGTTTTCAATTCAGGTTACTAGAATAGACTTCTTAATGGAGAGGTATTAAGATGGGCTATTTCCTTCATGGATGTCCCTGAAATAAAATAGCTCATCAATCACTTACAGCTACGTTTGCAAGTTGAGCAAAAGTAACAGACTCGTAAAGGTCAACATATTGGTCAGTATAAACATGCCCAGTTCACTTGTTAACAAAATGCTTTAAGTTTCACCTAACTAGAGAATTACTTTCTTTAAAGAAGAGATTCTGGGCAGTCATCTATCCAACTATTTTCATTCGCAGACATTTACAAAGTAGGCTGTTTGGACCATAGCTTTTGTATTACTCACTCCTAGCAAAAAGTAGGAAGGCTTCCTCAATTCTCATATGCAAGAAAAAGCATACTTTTGTACACATGCAAAATTTCCTTCTGCTGACTCTGAAGGATTTGAAGACTCAGTGAAAATCTATTTAACATGATCTGTGAAATAAGTCCATTTGAATGCTAAGGTCAAAGTCAAGTGACTTTAATAAATATTTAATTTTCATCCTTTTTTCTGAGTAGCAACCAACTATTCAGCTCAACTGCAGATAGTTAGTCTCACTTATCTAAAGATTGCCTAACTTGGTTTTTCTTCTTGCATTTCACACCTATATCATGAAGGGTAATTGTTCCTATGAACAGTTAAACAACTACTGAAATTGTTCTAATTTTCTCTCAAAGGGAAACATTTTTTTCATTTTATGTCATCCTGTTTTCAGAATTTCTCTAAATCGAGATGAATATTTAAATATTTTTATTCTTTTGAAAAGCACACTGAGATATGAATGCTATAGAAATGCAAAACAGCCTTAGTTCTCTGTTCGTTTTCCCAAGGACTGACTTTCCACTTCAGCAGTTGTAAATCACAGCACAAAGTTAAGGGAGTTTTAATAATTTTTTATACTGAAGACATAGATTATTTAGTATGTATCTACATTTCCAATATTCATATTTATTCCATTTTCAGATTACCTTTCAATAATAAGGGTATATGAGAAAATATTCTATACATGATTCAAGTAAGTTCATGTAGTTTTTACACTTGTATTTTGCACATGTTTATTTTGTAAAACATACATTTTTCATTTGGTCATTTGTCTGCGATGCAAAGAATATCATTGCTTTTTGAACAAAAGAATGAAGTAGGTTTACTGAAGCCAGGTAACAGTTTTGTCTTGCAATTGTAATGGTTCGTGTTGTTTCTCACTGTCCTTTGATCCAGTTTGTTTTACTTTCTATGACTCACTTTTTTTACTAGGGGTTTCCTACTATCCTTCCCTGTCATACATTTGCAGTTGGTTTAGTAAAATGCCAAGTCTCGTAAAGAAATTATTGTCACATTATGAAACTTTCAGAGCTAACGTCAGTTGACCTCAACATATAATGTGCTTATTTACTTGATTTGCATGTACTCTGACTAGTTACTGTTTACACAGTCCTTTTTATTAAAATGTTAATAAATTCCATCTGTTGATATAAAAGAAGCAGCTTTTTCTTCTCAGTACACATCATGGCAAGAGGGCTGCCTAGCGAGGGGAAAAGCAGTTGCAGCCAGCCATCTACCCTGGCTCTCCCTGGCTAGCTGGGGGCAGGTGAGGACCCATTCCCAGCAGAGGGTTCATGCGAATGGCCCATTCAGAGCGTTTGGGTGCTGCCTGAGTTCACAGCAATTCTTGGTCTGGCTTGGGGAGAAGTGGTGAGCTTAGAGCTATCCTGCCTGTGCCCTGTGCCATGTGTATGCTGTAGAGCCAGGTGTGTCAAACAGTGAGAGAGGGTGGGGTGCTTTGTGGCAAGTGTGCTGCTTACATGCACAGGCTTTGGGGGTAGGGATCTCAGTTGTTAGTGGCCCTGATCCTTTTCCTGTGTGTTGGTAATGCAGGTGCACTTTCCCATGACTATATCCTTGAAGGGTGGGGATGATGAGAAATACTTCCCTGTGCCTTCATTCCAAGATAAGATTTCCACTGGCGTAAGTGCTGGATTCAATAAGGCAGGAGCATAGAGGAGAGCGTGTGCACAGACCCATGGTTATCCTCCACCAAGGTGTACAAGCTATTCATCATAATCTTAGGGATGTAACTGCAGAAGATGTCTGCCAGCATTTCTGTCTATTTTTTTGCAATGTTGAGTTGAGAGAGGATGAAGGGGGTTTGGGGTGTGAGTGCGTTCATGGTACCAAATGCCCAGGATGTTTCTCAGTACTCTAAATATTTTCCTACTCTGCCTGCTGTCTTCCCATCCTTGTTGTCTGTCAGGACTGGGCTGTGCCATGCTGTGTGCACAAGATACCTCCACATAAGTGGTGCTGGATGCCTTTGCAAGCAGAGTGTGTGAGCAAACAGCTCATCATGCAGAAATCATGCATCATCGCTGCCTGCACATGTGAGCATCCCCAGGGAGTATGTGCAGTGTTGGCCAACTTGCTGGTCCAGTTTGTGGAGAGTCCAGTCCCTTTGTGGAGAGGGTAGGTTTGCTAGGTGGGGTTGTTGAGTGGGTTATGATGGCCTTGAGAAGCTCCTCAAGAGACAGAAAGAACAGTGGTTGATAAAGGTAGAGTAATCCTGTTGTTCTGCATGCTTGGCTTTCCACAGGGATCTTCCTAACAAGAAAAATCCCACACAATTTTTTCAAGGTCTTTCTGAAAGTGACAGAAGTGATGAAGGCATGCAGTGTCCAGGGCAATGCTATGGCTGGTCTTTGCTGTGAGTGTTTTGGTGGCTGAGTCATCCATTGAGAAGTATTTTTGAGCTGAACTGTAGTGTTCATCTGTACCTTCAATGTCTGTAATAGACTGACTGCTTGTTACACCTGTTGTTGGGGTACAGCATTTGTGACTTTGTTTTCACTGTGATACCCAGATCACATTTCACCAGCCTAGACACCAGGTTGGTGCTGGACCATCACGTCAGAGCAAATCATAACTTTGGTCTTAACGCTTTTTGGAAACAGATCCAATTTACAAAAATAGCGCACCCAGCAATCCAGACCTATTCCCACCCTTCCTCATACCAGGTATCTGTTCCAAAGAGATTTGTATACCAGGAGCCACATCTCATAAAGGAGTAACAAATCAGACTTGTGCCCAGGAAATATCCCGGAGAAGATGAAGCAGGATTGTTCTACTAAGACTTAAAGTACAAGCTGTGGGACTTAAGGTAATACCACTGAGTATACATTTGTAGCAACATCTAATTCTATGATATGACCAGACAGTTCTGAACTCTACTCTGTCAGAAAGCAAACGTTCTAAGCAAACTTCAGGATGAGGCAAACTCATCCTAGTATGACTGCTGCTGCACTGCTGCTGTGTTGTGCAATGTTGTCAGTGAGGCCGTTGCTATTTTTTGTGTCTTTCATTTCATTGTATTTCATGTGCATATAGTATCAACAGTTTTCAGGAATGTTAATTATAGATACCCCACACCACATCATCACAATGTGGCGATATAAGGTTATTTTCTTCCCCGTCAAAATAATTTTTCTTTTTCATTTTTTCTTTTTTTTCTTTTTACTTTTTGTCTTCTTTTTTTTTAACCCTATTGCTTGACTACAAAATCAGGTTGGTGTCACCCTTTGGAAAACATGAGGATGCAAACAGGATGGCATTAGAATTTTAATTTTGCTCAATTTCTTTCCAGCAAAGTAGTTCTGCAGGCTTTACCCTCTTTGCAACATCAAATCACAATATTATAGAATCCTTGATATAAAGATAAATTCTTCAAGGAGTATGCAAACTTTATTCCTGAAACTTGATATTAAAAATAACCTATTCATGGTATAAAGTATAATTTTTATTTCTGATTTATTTATAAAATGTCATCTGTACCATTCAGCTTATACCTTAGGCTTTAGCCAACTTTTCTATCTGAGGATGATTTTAAACTGAACATTTTAATTAAGGAAGAACATTAACAACATTTAACATTAAACAAGTTTCAAATGTATGAGTTTTTTAGACAGAAGAGAAGCTTAGTAAAATAAAATGCAGAAAAGTATCGGTGGTAATTTGTAGGACCTGATACCTGATACATTAGTGACAAAACAGATATTCTGGGATTTGTTTCAACCCAAGAGAGTCAATAAGATATTAAAATTAGCTGGTTTGTGGAAATGAATTTAAATAGGATTCTGCATGCATGAAATGATAGTACCTCAAAATATCTTGTATTTACTATTCATAAATGTAAACGTTACAGCATTCTTCCTGATCAAAACATAAGTTGGTTCTAATTTAAAGATAAAGAGCTTCTGAAGTAGGCAGATCACTGGGATTCATTCCAATTTTCATAATTATGAAAGTTTGCCTTACTTTTGCTGTTTAGTCATAACCCAAGAGAAATTTCATCTGGGCAAGCTATGACGCAGCCTTTTTTTGTGAGATAAAATTACACAGAGTTTCCTCTTTCACCATCCACCTTCCTAAAGACATTTGCTTACCTGTACTACCATGACGAAACATAGGTCAAAGATTTCAAACATGTTCTGAAACTCTGGACTCTTCTGAGGGGACAGATGACCTCAACCTTCAGAAAAAGAGGCAGAGAAAAAGCTTGACCATGTGCTGTCTTCTCTTTGTTTACCTGGTGTTCATATGCATGCTACCTCCCATTTACAGGTGATCCAGTGTTTATATTCTTCTGAATAAGAGCTCAAGAAGCCACAGTACATGGTCAGATCTCAATGAAACAGCTTGAGCCTGTACATTACCCACAAGGAAGATAGCACTGAGGCAACACGGGCGAATTCAGCTTTGCTAGCTCAGTTTCTGGCATTATCCTGGTCATTGTGTGTATCTTGCCTCACCAATGCAACTATTTCACAGTGTAGTTATGTTATAGAGTGGTCTGTGCAATCCTCCAGCACATTCGCTAGCTGTATACTCATCAAGAAGCTGAATTTTTATGTCAAGTGCTGCAATCAGTTCCTCTCATGTGGTTTCTTTCATGATAAATGCTGAGGGTAAATCTTGATTTAGCACCTTCTGGATGTTGGTAAGTGCTTCTATTGGCTTTTTGGACCTTTAAATTGTGTGGCTAGCTGCAGAGATTATTAGTGCTATTATCTGGTGGATGGGGATGCAATTTACTCCCCCTTTTTAGCAACATTTATCATCCTTTCCAAGTTGGAAATGTTTATTCAAATAGCACAAATAAAGAAAAAAACTAGAAAGATGAGTTATTAAAATAAGAAAGATTATCTCTATTTTCAGGAGACACAAAATGAACATATTTCTTGAAATGGAATAAAAAAGCAAGATAACCCAGGTGGAGGAGGATTTAATTAAAACTAAAAAGTTGGATGGAAAATTGAATTATTTTTTATTAACATGCAGTGAAGCTGAGAAGTCAAATGCAGGATCCACTCTGGGTTAAAAAAAGATACTAGTGTCTCAGTTTGGTCAGGAATGGAAAATATCTTGGTGGTACAGCAGGATGGAGATGGCCTTCCTAATACAGCTGCCAATAATACAGTTCACAACAAAGGTGATGAATCAGCAGCTCTCTTTTGCTGCATCATGCACTTCAAACCGAACACTTTTTTCACTTTGGCTTATCAAACATTATTGTCAAAGTGCTAGTGGCTTTTGGGAAATCTTTGTGCAGTAAAAGATATTGGACAGGTGAGAAAAACCCTGAAATGAGTTTTACTAAGACAAGGGATTTACCATTGAGGAAACATTGTAAGTGAAGTACTCCTTTATTTTGGTTTTCGTTAGATAATTTTATAGAGGCCTGAGCAAGTGGTGATAAATGAAGTAAACGTATTTCAAAGAAATTAGAGCAAAATTCATCAGCATTTAGTGATAGAAATGGTCCAAGTTATATCTGACATCAGTTGTGTGAGTAAGCACTTCATGTTCAAGTATACTAGTGCACAGAGTGCTGATGCACTGGGCCCTACTGAGTATAAAATAAGCGCACTTCATTTATACTTTGCTGTTGAACACTTTTTTCCCATTAAAGCTAAGTAAAATAGATTAGCATAAATGAAAAAAGAATAAAGATTTTGGAAGAGAAAATGTTAGGCTACTAACTGACAAATGTTTAAGATCTATGTTTATTTAAAGACTTACTTTCTAAACACAAGAAATCTATTACTTCTGCTTTTCCCACATTTAGTGTCAAATCCTGCTGTTTTTTTCTAGGTAACGCACATCATCTTAATCGAGTCATGTCTCTCATTCTCTTATTCTCACACTTTTCCAAGGGTGATTCATGCCACAGATTAATTAGCTACCTTAAAATGGGATGAACTTCTTTTTTGAAGTGCCTATCCCTCCTACAGACACCAACAGTCATGTTTAAGTAGCTATTGGTTTCTGGGATGAACATCAGTGACAGGGTCGGGCATGTTTTCTACTTGTTCCTGTCAAATTAATATGTCAGTAATGGCCCCAGACTCCAGAAACCAGTCTATTTGGGGGAAATTTGTAGAACTGTTAATATCATTGCCTTTTCCTAGCATGTAGAGACCTTGAAGGTCCACGTTGTCATGGTTCCAGAGGCAGTCCTGGAATCCTGGGTGGACACGTACAATTAACTTTTATTAATGTTTATTAATGTGCATAATTAAGTTTTATGAAGGCATGCTATGTGTGTGAGGATGTATGACAATAAGTTCAGAAAATCTAAAATAACTCCACTGCCTTCTTCCAAACTATCTGATTGATGTTTTGCTATAAAATGCTTATTGTTGTGGCTTATACTATGAGTGTGTAATATGTTCTCATCACCTCCAGTTGGCACTTCTGTTAGAGTCCAGAATTATAAAGGAAGCAGTTTAGTGCCTGCTCTTTTCAAAGTGGTCTTTTGCAGCCAAAACACAAGAAAAGGACAAAACAATTTGGTTAGAAAAGTCAAGATGAGAATGTATACTGTCCAAATCTTGGATTCAAGGCATTCCTACTTAAGTTGTGCGTGTACATTTTTACATGACAGAAACATATCTTGACACTGTTTGTCCTGCTTGTCTCCCAGGCATGAATTCCTCTTTGGTTTACTGACACTGTTGAACATGATTCTAGCTGTTATGCCATGCTTCCTGCATTGTCCCTTTCAGTGTTTAAATCTCAAATTATGAATTCTTCAGAGTAGGGATTATCTTTCTGTTATGTGTACTCCCTACGCTTGGTACAATGGGTCCTTGAACTTTGCGTCACATTCCCAGCCAATACTTGAAAGCAGAATGCTCTTAATGAATCTCTAAACTCCATTAAAAATGGAATTGTGTATAATGTCAAATCATTTAGCAATTTCTCTATGGATGAATTAAGCAGAATTCACGTACTTCTCAAAATCTGCTAACAAATAACAAAACATGTCAATAACTTGGAAATTACTAAAGGAGTACAAATGCCGAAATGATACACTCTTTACTCATCAGCACAAGAAATTTTAGAAGCTGTGTCTCTTCTGGGCTGACTGCTCTACCATTACCTGAGCTATGTCCCAGCCTACTCCAACTGTGAGCCCTGCAACACCATCACCCTGGGAGCACTTCAGGACACCATTGAGCAGCTCAAACTGATATGACTCTGGGGAATGTCTTCACAGTAAAGTGATAATAGGTGAAAAGGCAGGGTACTATGATTAAAATGTAGCTAAGAGCTAGAAACAGATATTTAAACCTTATGTCCTCTTCAAATTCTTAGCTTTGAGAAAAATAAACCCATGCCCTGAAGCAATTGTGAATTGCTAAGAACAAAGACACCTCTATGTAATTCAGTTTGTTTCTTTTTGGAGGAAGTAAATACTTCAGCAGTCTTTTGTTAAGAAATATTTTCCCTGATTTACTTTTTAGTTATGCACTGCAAAAATTAAATAGGAGCACAAGACACAAGTAATACAATAACACAATACAGATAATAGAGGTGCAAAGCAAAAGGCAAGAGTCCTATTTTAGTGCACAGAAGCAAGGTGCTGAAGGTCTGTAAAACCTGACTATGTCTGTTAGAGACAAATTCTGAGATTAACAATTTATCATTTTTAATAGAAACTAAGTTCTAACCATCTATTGGAATGACAGGCAGCATATACAGGAGACATTTTTGTCACTACTGCAAGAAAAAATATGTGTTTACTGACTGTTAAATTTCAATGCAAATAGCTATGCTAAAACCAAGCAAAACTTATTCTAAAATCACCTGCTTAAACCAAGTCACAAATATGTAACCACATCAATTCAAATATTCATTTTCTGCCTCAACTGATGAAGATGAGATTGCGAGAACAACCTTCAATGAGGGAAATAACCTGATATATCATTGAACCAGTGCATTGAAAATCTGTACATAGTTAAACAGAATTTTCACACACTTTATTCAAAGTGGCATGCTTCATTTTCATTTAAGGTATGTGCTACTACAATTCACTGCAGAGATGTGTATTATGGGCAAGTGATTATTCCATCGTACATTGACTACATCATAAATTCCAAAATGCAAAATTTTCTTTGATTATTTGAGGTGGGAGTGTAAAGACAAATTTTTGGTGTAGTTACTTAGAAAATACTTGAAAGAAAAGTTTCTGTACTAATTACATGGATATTTAAGGACAACATCCAATGTATACTAATTTCTGACAATTTGATTGTTAATTATCATAGCAATTTTCCACATGATACTACACATAAAATGTTTCTTGTGTTTACTAAAATAGAAATTACTCTTCCATTTATCATAGTTGTACTTGTTTAAATTTGAACAGACTGCTCTACAGGAGAATTGTAACAATGGATTTCCCTTTTATTATATTTTCATGCATTCACTGTTCTTCATTCCTCATTTCCACCATTTCTTTTTTCATTTCAGAGGAGAAGATACTAAGAAGTGCATTTCTGGGAGTATAGAGAAATGTTCATTCTGCTGCTGAAGATCAGGAATTCTGGAGGTTAGAAGTACTCCATTTCTGAAGACAAGGCATGAGACCCAAAGATTGTCATCTTTCTCCTTTCCTAATCTCCATCTTTTCCTTTTGCTTTGCTTCTCTAAATACCTTCCTTCCATCTGCTTCACAGCATCTATGTTTTTTCTGACTTGTCCATTCCACAGCTGCTGCCACCAAGAGGTGAGGAGGACTATTTTACTCTGGTAGTGAGGCAGCATGTGAGAATATCCCACCTTGGAGAGATGGCTGCCATGATCTTCCTCTTTCAGCATCACTATTTCCATCTTTTAGTTTTAAGAAAGTTCTCTAGAGTTGCAGGAATGAACACAGCTGAATGCTAGTTTGAGGGTCTTTAGGAAATGTCTCAGTTTTCAAACTGTGTAATAACTTCTCTTGTGGTTCCCATACAGATCCAGAAGCAGAGGTGTGGTTGCCTCAGTGCCTCACAGAGCTGAAAACATCTTATCTTCTGTTGCACAGTATGGAGACAGACTAGGATGACAGATTCCAGCCAAGATTCCAGTGCCTGAATTTCAAGGAAATCTGACCTCCTCACACAGATTGAGGTTAAGGGTCCATGAAGGTCTCTTATGCCAGGCAACATCTACGAGGCAGTAATCTGAAAAGCAATGTTTGCTTTTATTATTGAGATTTAAATGACATTGGGGCCTTTCCCTATAGCTTAGTGATTATACTGTGTTTCTGAGTCCTCATGAAAGACAAGATGCAGTGAGGTGGGAGTTCATCTGAGCCACAGACTGTACAATAAAAAAATCTTTCCTGGCAAAGCAAAGTCAACCTGTCCTCTCCTCAGCTTCATGTGTTACTTCTCCAGTACAAAACACACTTTCTGTATCTACATAACAAACATATATGTACAGCCCAACATTTCAAATGCAGAACATACCTATAGAAAACTAGGAATCGGGGCAAAAATGAAATTGTGGTAAGCCTCAGATAGTACACAGGTTTTTTTTGTCATCTGCCTCTCTGGATTTTTACAAATATCCATTCTTTTTCTTGTTTTTTAATTGATTTCTTAAATACTGAGAGAACCTGAAGGGAAAAATTATGGAAAAATTGCCATTATTCTTTAGACTTTCTCTGACAGACACCTGAATGTTGGAAGTACATACCCAAATGTATAGTCTATATTTTAACTTTCTCTATCATTTATATTGTAGGAATACTTGTTATATGGATGTATGTTATTCCTACAGTATCTGTGCCCTTCATAATCTATAATGTATTTAGTCTCCAAAAATTCCTGGTAGCAGGGAAGTAGTATTACTATTACTTTATATATAGAAGTAGCAGTAGTAGCAGCAGCAGCAGCAGTGGTAGTAGTAGTAGCAGTACTGTATTAGTAGTATTGTACAGTACAGTAGGAGTATTGTATAGTACATTGTATAGTATAGTAGTACTAGTATTTTATATGTGGCTGGGCAGACATATAGTAAAGACCAGAATTCTGTAAATATTGAAGTATATACTGAGGTAACTAGGTGTCTAAAGGGCTTTTCAACTTGGAAATTATTTGAGGTTTTGACTATTTTCCTATTTACATCTTTAACCTTCTATATAGTTTTACTGTTCCCACAACAAAAGTTCAAAAGTCTTTCTTTACTTTTCATTCAAATATTTTGAACAGCTCTAGCAGCTGCATAATTCTTGCTCCAAATGCCGGATGAAAAAGGCAAACCCATGGTGAAACTCAGCAGAAAATATTGCAGATTGTGCAACTTTTTGCAAATTATTCAAAGTTCTTAACTTAAGCCCATAAAGTTGAGTGGATACTGACTGTGTTCAGCCATGACACTCAAATGCAGTACAGAATTTTCTTTACCTAAATTCAAACCTTGAGCTGGTGAAGTCTACAGTCTCTAACCTTACCCTTGTCCACATTAAAGATGTAATGTAAATCCTTTTCAGCAGGCAATGCCCACTCTATTTGTTGCTAGTTTTATTACCTCATTACATTAAAATAATCTTTGTCCTACTGTTAAGGGACAAGAATGATAACAGACCTATAGAGGGATAACAGTCCATACACCTGGATGTCTGTGGTGAAAAGGTACAACACAAAGAAGATTCTTTATTTCCACAGCTCAGAAAGACTGATTCTCACTATGGCCTTGTGCTTTTTAATTATAACAGTGAAGTAATGTAATAACTCACCTGAATACATCCTTTCATCATTCAATTTCAGAATCTTTTAGAAATATTAGTTAATACCCGAAATGGTAGGTTCTGGTAAGGGGAGACAATAAGTAGAAATGTCACATTAAAATGTAGCTTATACAGGATTTTTTGTTAGATTTTAAATGCACAATTTACAAAAAATATTTGGTTTATGTCACACCATCGTATATTAAGGTATATTTTCCTGTTATTATGCATACAGTAATATTGTATTAATACTTTTAAAAAAACCCAAATCTGCTTTATTGCAGAATAAATTTAGACGTAGATGAGAACTGAAATATAGATTTCTTCAAATATTCACCACTAAGCAAAAGCATGTTTTTCTGCAGCAGACCACTGCTGGGAGCCATAACGGGAAGCAGGTAGCTTAGATAAGAGATACTTTGGTTTTAAGATTGTCCCACACCTGCAAATCGGCATTATCTAGTTCTTACTGGATGATTTATGAGATAAAAAATTATGCCCTCCAGGATCTCTTTAGATGGTTACATGCTTGTTAGAAGACCAGGCAGGGAAGTATTCCAGTGTCCCTACATTTCTAGATTAGGATAGAGGTTAGTTCAAGGATAGTTATGGTGGTGCTCAGGGTAGTTATGGTGCCTCATCTGAGTCCTTATCTCTTAAATCACTGGATTCTTGTTATCATCTAGAGTCCCACTAACTGCCATTACTGATTTGCACTGAAATGAAACATACCTCCAAATAATATTGCTTAAGTAGTTTGCAGCTTTCTTTTTAATTTAATTACAGATTTACATATTTCTCAAATTAAAATATCTCAGGCTTTCAGAACTCTCCTTGAGCATGTAGGCTATACTTCAGCCTGTTAGAAAAGAGACCTCAGAAACATTTTTCATACGCTTTTTGTTTCTCAATGACTCAGATTGAAAGAACAAAACAAAAGGCTAGGTTTTACTTAACTATAATGAAGATGCTTTGAGGATGTTATGTAAAGCCTTCATTCCCCAATATTTTATGAGCATATAAAAGTGTCTAAGAGGGAAAATATTCAGTGAAAGTCAAAACAAGAACACAGGGCTAGGTAAAGAGACTTTGGCACTGAAAGCAAAGTTGGCAGTGTCTGGAAAGAAAGGCCTCTCTTCTCTATGGAAGCAGTCCTGGATTGAATAGAGGCAGAATGTTTCCCAAAATGGTGTGCAACAGTTACAGGCTGTCCCTGTCTCCTTCCAAAGGTTGACATGAGCCTGGGGGAAGGAATGAAATGCAGCTCCTGTTCAGCCAGCCACCAGCATGAACCAGCTTCCCAGTCTTCAATAACGTGGACTAGCAGCCTGCCTGGTCTATGCATATCAGCAGACTTGTACCTCCTATACAGGCAGCTGCTGCACACTTGCTAAGGGGTTTTTACAAAGCTCAGTTCAGCTCAAAATTAATATTGATAAATGACTGCAGGAAATGCTGGTCTGCCAAAATCAAGCATCTACATGTACCTTTTCCAGATGGCTGTGATATGTAACAGTGTAGCCCTTTTCTTTACATATTAGGCCACTGAGTAGGTGGAAATAATTTATTTTTTCTATTGAAGTGATTTTTGAAGTGAGTTCCCATATAAGTAGCTTTTCTACTAACAGTGTTGCTCAATGCAGTGGAATGAAAATGGTAGTGAAGGGGAACATTTTTCACAGCATACTCTAAGTCAGCCTATTCTGACATGACAGCGAGAGCAGGTAGTGATTTGAGAGTGAAGCTGTCTCAGACTTCAGGCTTTGAAGTGTATGAGAAAATACCTTCTTTGAGTCTTATCACTGTCTAGTCATCTCTCTGAGCTATGTTTTTTTGAGATACTGTGAATGCAGTTTATTCTTCTCCTGTGAGCTGTGTTAAATAAACTCTACAAGTTTACTGTGATAGTATATTTATAGATATGCTATAGGTTTCATTTTAACCCTAATGTACTAAGATACTTGTTTTACATGTTTCCTTGAAAAACACTAGGGAACCATGATCATGGAACAAGGCACTAACAAAACTTAAATCTTCTAACTAGGTCTTCTTTCTCCTGGAAGAAGGTACTGAACGGACTGCTTCTTGTCTTTGACCATACAAATTCCATATTCATAATTCGCTGAGTTTCACGCATTATCCCAGTGACTATTGTTCAAATGTGAAAAGAAAAAAAAAGCAAGATTATTTTTGTAGTCACACTTAGGGTCTGGCAATTGTTTCATAAGGTTGATTTGCATAATTTAACACTACTAATGAAATTTTATTTTAACTGTGCTTTTAAAGTTCTGATCAACGTAATGCAAACTTTCTATTTCATGCATACAATATGATCAATGAAAATGATGATGACTTTTTCATCCTGAGAAGAAAAATATTTTCAGGTCACTCAAAGTCTCCATGATTAGTGAGCAGTCTTACCAATTTTAAAAGATCAAAAATTTCCAATCAAATGAGTAAAAGTCACCAAAGTGTTAATGCAAGATCTTCTTCAAAGGATTATACTGTAATAGTCATGTATCTGTAGCATTTGAAATTTCTGTGCTAATCTGCAAGGTGTGTGACAGAGTCATACTGTCACACATACACATTCACACACGTACTGAAAGGTAAATTTTGGCCCTCATCATCCTTCCCACCAAACTCCCCCATTTCCTGCCACCCCTCCTACACTCTGCTCAGCAACAAAAACTCCCTTCCCTTGTTTCCAAAACATGCATCAGCTCTGATCACAAATTCTGTGTGGTCAACAGCATTTATCATTTCAGCAGTTTAAGTTCTCCCTCTCCTCTCCCAGCTTTCCCACCTTTCCTGTCTTTGCACCACTTTCATCCTATTCTCCCAAGCCCACATGATACAGCTTCAGCAGCAACCTGTTCTCCCTAGACCTAGTCTGCCAGACAGGTAAACAACAAAAAGAAGGACCTGATAGCAGCCTTTGCTTCTCCCAAAAGAAAAGCAAAATGTAAAGCTACCTTGGACCTATAGACATCTCGTCCTCCCCTCCAGAGTACACTATCAAAAAAGTATATCTACTTTCAGCCCTGTTCTTTTTGGCAGATTTTATCCACAGAAGTAGGCAAGCAGGGAAGGGAGCCAGCTAGATGGGATAAGATTTCTTGAGCTGGGAGGGGCCTGTGCCTGTGGTGCCAGCCAGGACACCTGCTTAGGCAGGAGTGAATATGTCTGGCAATTCTGAGTGAGTTCTACTTCTTTTTTACCTGCTCAGGTCTTTCTAGAATCCCAGAGCATTTTACATTATGAAAAGTTAGTCACCTAAGTAGCATAAGCATTAAATCATAGATCAAATTTGTCAAGTTCAGTTCCATTTAGATGAGTATGTAAGCATCAAATGTGGATCACAATATATAATGAATGATAAAAGCAAAGTAAACACTTTAAATCTCTACAGTTCATTCAGCAGAAGAATTAAGGATTCATTAATGGCAGTGAGTCACTTTTTAATAAAATCTATCACCAGAACATGAAAAAAGCCCCTGTGGTTGTCATGGTATTTAATATAAAATACATGGTAAGATAAATGGTAAGATTTTTAATGAATAGATCCCACTCTGTAAAGTCAGATATTTAGGCTCTAAAGCCATGTAGCGCACACAGCAAATTGTCTGGAATCAGGGCTTTGCTACTGGAATTATAATTAGCCTGTCTGCAACTCCATCTGTAGAATGATTCCTTGTCAGAGCATGAAGAGATTCTGTTGTGGCAGCAAAGAAAATTCATAAATATCAGTAAGAAGAATGACAGTCACAATATGGAAATCTCTTTTAAAAAAAAAAAAAAAAAGAAACCAAACTAAAATAGATGCTAATCCTTAAGAAAAGTCTTAAAATATAAAATGCATAACAGCTCAAAAAGTAAAAAACATAACTATGAGACAGATATTTGCTTGGGCAGGAAAAAGTATCAGGCTCTTCCTAGAAGTCCAGTGGAAATTTGTTCCTGACTTACCTGGAATACACTGAGTTTTCTCTGTGACAGGCAGCAAAGAAGCCCATCAGTAACTGGGAAGTTGTCACTATTTACTACTTTTCCATTCTTTCAGTTGGTACTCCCAAGAATCTTGCTCAGGACTCTTGCTTTAGAGGGTGGGAAAGCTTATCTGCTCACTAAATCCTTTTGCCTATTTTATTTGCCTTTTCATTGCAACTGTAAATATCCCTTTCCATTGCCTTAATTACATATCACTCATAAAGGAAACTATTATAGCCACACAATGCTTTGCAGGGTGAATGATTGCATCTTGGCACAAAGTAGGTATTCCTGAGTCTTGTTAGATGTGAGCAGACACCAAGATCTTAGAGGAATAGAGAGGATCTCAGATTGCTGATGCCATGGGGCACTCATTCTTCTTTGTCTGCCAAAGGCTTCAGGGATGCTTAAGAATAAATGTGCATCAGAACAGGTTTGGTTAGAAGTGATGTAACAGGACTAAAATTTGGCCAAAGCCAACTTCCTCATATGATTTTTGGGTGAGTAAACAATGAAAAGTCAAATATTTCCAGCTATAGGGGCAATGGTTCATTAGAATTCTAAACAAACACTAAAAGACCAGTTCATTAAGCAGGAAAAGATCAGAATCAGTAAGTAATTTAGATCCAAATAGAGTACTTGGAAGGGAATGTATCACTTGATCTTTGCTTCATCGAAGTGTGGATTATTTTCTGTGGCAGGATTTTATTTTAAATTTAGCCTGTGTATCCCAGTTTAGAAATATTCCAGGAGATTCCTGTTGTCTCTCCAGAAATTTTGTCCAGGACCCGGACCGCAGCCCTAGGACTACGCAGATGCATAGCCTTGCTCTCTGCTCTGTTTGCCTGATCAATGATTTCTTCTCTCTGTGCACTGGGATGGGGCACCAAGCTTGACAGAATACAAGTAATAGGAATAAAAACAGGAACTGGAACACTGACTGGTTTGGGGATCATTACTTGTAAAGTGCCCAAGTATAAGTACTAGAATACAGAAGAGACAGAATGAAGAGGATTCGACTATCTTTTTATTATATTGTAATACAAGAAAAAATGTGTGACAGTTAATATGGTGATTATTTTAAGATTTTGTAACGCTAGAAAGTACATGCTTTGATTAATTACATTGAACTGAACGTTCATTTAGATTACACTAAATACAAAGGAAAAAGGACAGGACCCATATTGATTGAAAAAATTCTTGAATGCACAAAGAAAGCTGAAACAGCTAACAGCTTCCCTCTCACTCTTTTGTCTTTTCTCAGCAGAAATTTGATCATTCACTTGAACTTCTTCTTCAACCAGCTTCCCCAGGTAGCTCTCGGAGATCAGTGAGAAAAAAAAAAAAGGAAGGAACAATAAAGGAAGGAACAATATGCCATCTGGCATCTGATTTCAGCATTTGTGTGTTTGAGACATGCACCTAAATGTTCAGAAATATCTTCATATGTACATATTGTATTCACACTAATGGTAAAGGAATAACAAATCTGCTTTGTTGCAGCTACCCCTGATCAGCTTCCGTTACAGACAAGCAGAAAGTGTCACGCCATTATGTGTTTGTCACACGTGTTCTAATATTGCTACAAGGGGACAATTCTCAAAAGCAGAGCTTCAATAAAAATATAAATTGGGTTACATCAAGACATATTTAGATTTTAGGCATGGGTTTCTGGTAAAGTTGATCATAAATATTTAAATGCTGCTTATAGACAGAAGTTAACAGTACTATTTGGTGACCATCCTAACTTACAGTTTATTCCTTCAGAAGACAGCCTAAAACCTGTCGTTTAATGAAGTTTTGGGGCCACAACATAAATGTCTGGTGCCAAAAAAAATGTTGCCATAATAATACTGTAGTAGAATTTAAATGCATAAATGAACAGACGTACACTTGTAGTTAGCAGTTTACATCAACCTTATTTCTTTCCCCTCTTGATTGACAAAAAGTATTAAGAAGAAAATGTCTCTGTATTAGACCTTATTTTGGATAGTCCCCAATTTTCTGTGATTTGAGTACAAGCTGAGGACATCATTAGCAAGGACCTGATATTAAAGTAGTTAAACTAATATTAGCATTTTATTCTGGGCACCTGGTGTTTGCTGAGCCCAATCATTTTATGGAACCTCTATTAAGTGCTATGTTTGCTGTTCTGAAATTCTGTGTGTTTTAGACCATATTCTAGGCTGTATTTGACCCTTACTTTTTTTCCTCTGACCTTACTAGTATTATTACTGAAACTGCCACTATTAAGTGCAGTTCATGGTCACATGTTTTAAAAAATTTGCAGGCCAGTCATAATTGTTTTAATTCTTGAGTCAGGAATTACTAAGTGTCTTTCTCTGCATTCTGAGTAAACTTTGTAGGGTTTGATTTAAACGTTTTAGTCACAACCTCACTTAGTCAGTAACTGTTAAAAGAATATGCACAACACTGTACCTACTAAAAACTTGGTAATCTCTCTCAGCAGTCCTGACCTTGTCTCACCAAAAGTGCTGTTAGTGACTTGTGATTTAAGGAGAAAGAGACTGGAGAATAAAAGATTATTTAGTCTGTCGTTTTCTGAAAATAAATGTTGTTTCAAAATCTTCAAAGAAAATTTAATACATCTTTAAACTGTGTGTGGCAAGGACTTGCTATGAAAACAACTATGTTTTTCCATTACTATCTCATACTTTCATCTTTTTTATTTTTATCAGCAGCAAAAAAAGGGAAAGAAAATTCATGAATCAGCAAACGTATTTACATGCCTAAGCTAAGTTGTTGTACCACTCTGTTGCTGTATATATTTGCCTCCCATCTGCTCTCTGTCAATTTTTTGTAGAGGAGACATATGTTTCAGAGCCTTCTTTGAAGCACCAGCTTATTTTTGGATGCTGAGATATCATTTATCACACTTAACATGAGCAAAAGAGACCTGAGCTCTGATGATTAGAGTGGCTGTGAATACTAAGAAATTAACAGTTTATGACCTATGAAAAGAGACTAATAAAACTTTTCCGTCTCTGATAATAATTCCTAATGTGTAACCTACATATGACATAATAATCTCCTTTCATCACTGTGTAAAATTTATGACCAGGACTGTGATGTTTGCATTTCCTGGCTTGTGAGTCCCTGATCATTAATTCCATGGTTCATGGTTCTCAACCCAATAAACCATGGGGACATGCATTACTACTCAGATTTCAGTGGAAGCTGATTTCAGTGGAAGTTTTGGGAGAGAGAGGTGGGTCCTCCTAACTTTGGAGCAAAATTTGTGTGCCCAGGTGGCCAAGAAGGCCAATGGCATCCTGGCCTGTGTCAGAAATAGAGTGGCCAGCAGGAGTAGGGAAGTGATCGTGCCCCTGTACTTGGCACTGGTGAGGCCGCACCTCGAATACTGTGCTCAGTTTTGGGCCCCTCACTACAAGAAGGACGTTGAGGTGTCAGAGAGTGTCCAGAGAAGGGCAACGAGGCTGGTGAAGGGTCTGGAGAACAAGTCTTCTGAGGAGCGGCTGAGGGAACTGGGGTTGTTTAGCCTGGAGAAAAGGAGGCTCAGGGGAGACCTCATCGCTCTCTACAACTACCTGCAAGGAGGTTGTAGGGAGGTGGGTGTTGGTCTCTTCTCCCAAGTAACTAGTGATAGGACAAGAGGAAACGGCCTCAAGTTGCGCCAGGGGAGGTTTAGATTGGACATGAGGAAAAATGTCTTTACTGAAAGAGTGGTTAAACATTGGAACAGGCTGGGCCGGGGAGGGGTTGAGTCACTATCCCTGGAGGTATTTAAAAGACATGTAGATGAGGTGCTTAGGGACATGGTTTAGTGGGCATGGTGGTGCTGGGTTGATGTTTGGACTCGATGTTCTTAGAGGTCTTTTCCAACCCAAACGATTCTATGATTCTATGATTCTATTTCACTCCATCCATGTGCCATAACAGTTTTCTCTTCTAGATTTTTCATTTTTCAGATTCTTTTTATCACCATTTTTCTGAGTGTCTTTTCCTTCTGTTTGGGGGATTCTATTGCTTTCCTCTATTAGAGGGTTTTTTCCTTGTTGCCTTTATTTTCCATCTCCTTCCTCTTTCCTTCCAAGCTCTCTTTAGTGCTCTTGATATTGACCACTGTCCACTGTTCTAAATAAAAACAAAAAGTAATGTTCAGACAGTAAAACTGGTTATTAGTCAAGTGCCCTGTTTATTTTATATAATTACACTCTTGAAGAAGCTACCAGAATATCTGTGAAGTCTGAACAGCCATCTGAATGCAGTAGCACAACTGTGTCATACAACCGACTCTAGTCCTACTCACTCAAAGCTGTGCATATCTCTGAATGACAGCCCAGAAGAACTCACCTCCCCACATTTTTATACCAGGATTTAAATGGTTTTTGAAAATCATTCATCAAGACTAGCACATCAACTGGCAACTACTGTGGTAAACTTTCTCCTACTTCCTTTTGGCAATTTACAGTGTGCTGCTATGGGTAAATCAAGCTTCTTACTCGAATATCATGCTTTGAAAAGCTAAGTAAACAAGAAATCCTAACATAATAAAAGTCCAATTTGCTACTGGTTTTACTCAAGTGATTATGTATTTCATTTACTCTGTAGAAGTTTCTTTATGTGTCGCTGGATTTTTTTTCCCAGAATCAATGCATCTATAAACAAGAAATACCTTAAAATACTCCTAGCTTTTTGACTGAGGCTGTAGTTTTCTTTAGCTTTAGTTTGCACAGAAGGAAAGATCTGCTGGCATAGAAACCTAAATCTAAAGGCCAGCACAAAGATGATAGATGAGCAAAGATGGTAGATACATAAATAAGGTTATTTAGAGAAAAAGTTTAAATAAAGGAAGAGAATGGAGGACATGACCTATGGGGCACCCACAGGAAGCAGAGATATGGAAGGGCTTCTAAAAGATATGTCAAAGGAATGATTAGACAGGCAGAAAGAGAGACACAGGTGAGATCAGTCACAGAAGCAAAGACAGAAAAAGATTTCAAACAAAATAAAAGGCAGTGTAGAGGTCAAAGATGATGAAAGTATATTGGAGAAGTCTGAGATTTTGCTAAAATGTCACTAAAGATTTTGGCAAAAGTAGTTCCTTTGGAATGCAAGGGAGAAATTGAGTATAAATAGATGGGGAAATCCAGGCTGCAGCAGTAAATGCTGTGTTTAATGAGCTTGAAGTAAACAGGAGGAACAAGACAGGGCAAAAAAAGAGGAGAAAATTTAAGATAAAGGTGGAATATTTTTCAAAGAGCAAAGACTACCCCTTTCTGTACTGTGAAGTAAAAGATCCAGAAAGTAGGGAGCAGTTATGTGGAAAATACAGGCAAGGGTAAGAGTGGTGCAGAAGAGTTTCAGAGATGAAGAGAGGTCACAAGAACAAGAGCAAAGCTGGGGGGGAACTGCTCAAAAATATGCAGATCAGCAGCAAGAAAGAAGGAGAACTGAATTTCAGGAAGAAAACAAGGCGGGAAAGGAAGGTGAGAGGAAAGTCATGCTGCATTTCAAGAATGTCATCTTGCAAGAAACTGGCAGGGTC
>NW_008825615.1:18651441-18669637 GCF_000699105.1 Pygoscelis adeliae
AGGAAGGAGAAGAGAAAAGGATGGGAGGGAGGGAGGGAGGGAGGAAGGGAGGAAGGGAGAAGACAGGTGGGTTTGAAGTCTGAGCCAATGGTGGGAAAAAGCAGATGGGACTGTGGAGATTGAAAGTAGTTGGGAAATAGTTATTTGGCTAGACAGATGGTAGAAGTGAACAGAAAAAGCAGGTTTGCAGTGAAGAGAGACTGACTTCGCAAGTACTTAAGAAAATATTCCACTATGTAGGGGAAAGCATGAAATATGCAGATTCAAAGACATTAGAAAATGGTAGTGGTTGAATGAAGTGGTGGAGAGCCTGATCAGGAATCGGTGTGAGGGCAGAAGAGAAAATAAAGAAGAAGAGAAAGATGCTAAACTCAAATGTAAGATCAAAGTTCAGCAGAGATTGTGAGAGAAGGGTATTCCGTAGCAGAAAAAAACAAAGGCATTTTTTGAATGGTCAAAAACAGTGCTCAGTGACAGTCACAAGCCGGTGGGAAGGCAGTATAATGAGACTGTGGGCATTTTTGAAATTTCAGAACAGGACTGTTGGATCACATCTGGAAATTTTATCCCTCTAGTACAATGATCCTCCTGCAAAAATTTATTCATTTCTACATGAAATACTTTTTTTTTTTTTATCTTTTCAAAATTTCCAGAGAACTTGCATGGTTCCCTAAAAAAAAAAAAAGTGTGAAAAACTCTATGACATTCTTCAGAAGGTTGGGGTTTTTTTCCAATTAATTCTTCAAGCTTATGAGAAAGCTCAATGTACAAGGAAGTTGACTGTCTACATGCTTTCTCTCAACTCCTTGTTGCTGTAAGCTTTTCTATGTCATTGTTCTTTCTGTGCAGATATGCGTAACTGAATTCCTCCAAATTATTTTGCCATGTTTAGCTTTCCTCTCATCTATTTAAATTCCTTGATCAATTTATTAGCTATTCCCAAGAAGGGTCATGCCACGGCACTCTAATTTGCTTTATTCAACCCACCTCTGAAAAGCACTGATAATTTTCTCCTACCCTCTTTTTAAAATAGCAAGTGACAAGTCACCCATTATTCTTCGACTTCAGCAAAGATATTTAGAATATCCACTGGCAGAAATCATCACCAGCTCTGCAGCCATTTTTCCCCTGAGGAAACACAAAGTGGTAACACCGATAAATAGTGCCTTTTTACCTTACGTTTCACCCTGACCTTATATTGACTTAATAGAATCTTTACCTCTGTAAGGTAAAGATAGGATAAGAGGAAATGGCCTCAAGTTGCGCCAGGGGAGGTTTAGATTGGACATGGGGAAAAATGTCTTTACTGAAAGAGTGGTTAAACATTGGAAAAGGCTGCCCAGGGAAGTGGTTGAGTCACCATCCCTGGAGGTATTTAAAAGACATGTAGATGTGGCGCTTAGGGACATGGTTTAGTGGGCATGGTGGTGTTGGGTTGACAGTTGGACTTGATGATCTTAGAGGTCTTTTCCAACCTTAATGATTCTACGATTCTATGATTCTAAGGGAAGAAGTGTTGGTCAGTGCCACAGGGGCAGCATATGTGTTCAAAATGCTATGTAATTCATTTTCAAAAAACTTTGTGACTTCTAATGACAGTTTTCATATGCTGTAAAACAGAGCACTAAAAAATCACTATACATATAAGATTTGAACATTTGAAACAGATCAAAATTAGGGGAAATCTAAATATTCAAACCAGAATAACTATACTATAAATTACTCACACATAACCTTGCATTTCAACAGTGACCTTGGTCCTAATCAAGAATTTAGGAAAAAAAAACCCAACTCTGGAGAGGTTTTTAAATGCATGCCTCATCAAGTTATCATAATTAAATCATCATTTTCATCAAGCAGTAAAATGTGACCAAATTATCATGCAAAAGTATTAATCACAGCACATATACATTTCAATTGCAAACAGTTTAGGATGCATTTACAAAAGTCTTCGTAAGATAATCATGAGCTAAAATTATGTTAATGTTTTGCCATTGGACGAGGAGTTAAAGGTATTGTAGAAAGTTTATTATTAAAAATATTAAATTCCCAATCCTGAAAATTATTGATATGGATAAGGGATTCATTTTGATATATGTTTAAAGGATTGTTGCACCAGTAATTAATAGACTGAAAAAGCTAAGCATGTTCTTTATATGCCCTATTTTAGGTACACTATACTTAAAGTTAGCTTCAAAGGCAGCCAGAAATAATTACCCATAAGTGTAAGCCCCCTCTACTTAAAATTTACACATCCTTAAAAAGGTTTGGTTACTTTCTTATAGAAATCAGAGGCGTATTAATGCACAGCATCTGAACGTGCATGCATAACACCCCATGTGAAGTCATCTCATTTAATTACATGAACATTTTAACTGTTACAGAAAATGAAACCATGTAATGTAGAGATTATAACTGAGATTGCATTAAAACTCATATATTCTGCAACAAGGATGCAGTGTGCTAAGCAAAATTAATCTCTGGTGAAAAATGTTTTGACAAGAAAAGAAACAGAAATTATTAAATTATTTGTTTCAAATTCATCACTCTAATCTTTTGACATCCCATATGATTTGCCAAAACACTGTACTGTGTGGATATTCTCCACTTTTCTTCATACTAGGTTCCATGTTTTTTATGCTGATGTTTTCATGAGTGGTGAGCAACCTCCTTTTGTAGACATCATGCCTTGCTGATTCAGCAATCAAAACATGACAATTAGATCTGCCTTTCTAAGGAAAATCAGCAGTGTTCCAAGCTCATCTTTCCATATTAATTTCATGCTTCAGGGTATATAAATATTTCTATCTTAACTCCACATAATCCTTCTTTTGGCATCCTCAGCTGTCCTTTCTTCCTGCTGGTTTCTGTTGGTTTTAGTTGCCATCATTCTGGCAAATACAGAAGGGACAGTGTCTCCTCCATTCTCTCTCCTGCCATCCTATCCATTTCCTTAGAGAGAGAAGGTCCAGAGACCTCAAGCTACAGAACCACCACTTGGGACAGTCAAGGAGAGCTACACTCCTTGATCTGTCTCACTACTTGGCCTTCTGTCTTTCTTTGCCTTCTTTACAGAGGAAAGGCTTTCCTTCATATGAACTGTCCTGAACTACTTCCGAACTTTCTGAATGGAGTTACAACATTGACTTGATAAGCCAAACAGCTGAGGAATCTCCTTGCTGTCTGCCTTTGAGTGGATTTGTTTCTAACAAAGATACAGTGGTCAGAAATGTTTCTGGATTTTGCGAGAGTGTTTCTCCTGGCTTGCTTGGTCACATCTGGCATTTTGCTGCTCTGATTTGTGCTCAGATCTCTGAACTCAGTTTTCAGTGGTGCGAAGGTGATATCACATCCAGCTGAGAGAAATAGGTGGGACAAAACATCCCACTCTCCAGATGCTATGGCTACAACTACACTATAATTTTGCTGAGAGATCACAGGTGCTACCTGAGGGTTAGCAGAGCCCAACTCCACATATCTTCACTGCATTTGTGAGCAGTTCAGGCTCCAGCTGACTCAGCAGCAGACAGTGCCAAGGCCATCTTGTCTACTCAAAATCAGCCAACCCAACATCACCTCAGAGAGATGAGCTGCAAAAGGAGGAGAGCAGTCCCAATGTGCTTTGCTCCTTCAACACCGTAAAACATTAAGTAATGCAATAATAAAGTACCAAAATAGGTGTGTTTTACAGCTGAAAGTATACAGCTGAAAGTATACCTGAAGATCTCTTCCCTAAGAAAGAATACAAACTGCTTTACCTCAGCCTCAGACCCAAGTGGACTTCTGAATGTAAATGGCATGGGCAGTTAGCAGATTTGGCTTTGAAACTGGCTCTGGGATTATTCTGCAGGGGAAAAAAAACAACCAAACAAGCAAACAAATAAAAAACAGTGTAAACTCTAGCTCAGAACCAAAGGAATAATTTTAACAACTTCTTCTATGCCAGTAAAGGACCAGGTGAATTCTTATTTGATCTGTGTTAGTCTGCCATACTCTTGTGCTGCTTGTTAGAGAGATAAAGGTGTAGATTGTATCACTGCTGATGCAACTGCCCAGGAGGACAGGCCAGAGCCCAGTCTAATGTTTGTACACAGTCCTTGGGTGGAGGTGATATTCTTGTAACATAGGGGCCTCTTTTTAACTTTCCTGCATTTAGAAGAGAGACTGCTAGCATGATTTTATGATTTTTGCAAAGCTTTGGAGAATTGAGAATGAAGCCTATTTTGACAATGACAGAAATTCGTTGTAACTCAATATTTCTGACTGTTTTTGTAATATGCAATTACTTAAGACACAATTTACCTTTCTAGCAGTGGAGCTTAGTACAGAGCTAAGTTATGGAAATGCCTTCAAGAGGACTGGTTTTATTTTTTTTGCTTTTTCGTCCTTATTTTTAAATACTGCTGCCCACACAAGTAATACAAGGAGCTTAATAAACAATGAAGTCTGTTGTTGGACTTGATGAAAAGATCATCTTTAATATTGTAGGTTCTGATTAAAAAATAGTCCCATTACTCCCATTTAGTGGGCAGGTAAAATACAGTTTGGAGAGCTTTATCTCCATGGTATGTGGAACAAGATATTGCTTATAGCAATAACGCTCTGCTGTGTTTATTATTAAGTTGCTGATCTGTAAAACATCAGCTCTATTAAATTAGTTAAAAAAGCTAATCAGAAGAACATTCAGCTTTGGTTTCTAACATATGGGACTTGGTTTACAGTGACAATCTGGCTAAGGAAAATGTCTTCATGAATTGTAATATAGCTTGAGTAACTAAAATTAGATTTTGGGCCTGGAGAGTTAATTAGTTATAATCTCCAGTCACTGGGGAAGGAGACAGTTAGAGAAGAACACACAAGAAATCAAAATCCAAAAAGGAGAGTCAAAAGGAAAAGTCCAGGACATCTAAAGCTACTGGATATATATTCAAAATGTAACTGCAATTTCAAAAATATGCTAAGAACAATCTAGCCTTAGTTTGTTTCCTGACTTCCATTAAATTATAATGTATTGCTTTAACTAATAGCAATACAGAAGACCACAGGAGGTAAGGCAATTTAAATAAATGCTTTCAAATACCTCAGTGAGAACCTGTGCTTATTTCTATGATAGTAAATGAACAGGATGAGAGCATGGGCTTCATCACTAGTCCAGGATTACCACAAATTCTCAGACTGGTTGACACTGGAAGGAACGTCTGGAGATCATCTAGTCCAATGCCCCTGCTCAAAACAGGGTCAGCCAAAGCAGGTCGCTCGGGGCTGTGTGCCATCAGGTTTTTAATATCTCTAAGGATATAAACTCCACAACCTCTATCTGGGCAACCTGTGCCAGTGCTCAGTCACTCTCACAGTAAAAATGTTTTTCCATGTGTTCAGATGGAAACTCCTGCATTTCAGTTTGTGCCCATTGCCTCTGGTCGTGTCACTAGGCACCACTGAAAAGAGCCTGGCTCCATCCTCTTTGCCTCCTCCCTTCAGGTATTTATATACATTGCTAAGATCCCCCCTGAGCCTTCTCTTCTTCAGGCTAAAAAGTCCCAGCTCACTCAGCCTTTCTTCATACGAGAGATGCTCCAGTCCCCTCATCATCTGAACTGCCCTGTGCTGGACTGTCCCCAGTAGTTCCATATCTCTCTTTTACTGGGGAGTCCAAAATTGGACACAGCACTTCAGCTGTGGCCTTACCAGTGCTGAGTAGAAGGGAAGGATCACCTCCCTTGACCTGCTGGCAACACTTTGCCTAATGCAGCCCAGGATACCATTTAGCCACCTTTGCTGCAAGGGCATATTTTTGGCTCATGATCAACTTGGTGTCCACCAGGACCCCCAGGTCCATCTTCCTGTCCTTCATGTGCATGGAAATGGTTTCCAGGATTAGCTGTTCTATTAGCTTCCCAGGATTCAGGGTGTGGCTGACTGGCCTGTAGTTCCCTGAGTCCTCCCTCTTGTCCTTTTTGAAGATAGGAGTGACATATGCTTTCTTCCAGTCCTCAGGCACCTCTCCCAATTGCTATTTTCATTCACAGATAATCAAGAGTGGCCTCACAATGACATCAGTCAATTCCCTCAGCACTCATGGGTTAATTCTATCAAGGCCATGGACATACCTATGTCCAATTTGCTTTAATAGGCTCTAAACTGATCTTCTTCTACCAAGGGTACATCTTCCTTGCTCCAGACTTTCCCCCTGGTCTCCAGGTTCTTGGGTATCTGAAAGTCAGTATTACTAGTAAAGACTGAGGCCAAGAAGACGTTTAATATCTCAGTCTTTTCCATGTCCTGTATCACCAGGGCACCTGTCCCATTCAGCACTGGGTCCATACTTTCCCTAGTCTTCCTTTTGCCATTTATGTACTCACAGAAGCCCTTCTTATTGTCTTTGACATCCCTCACTAGATTCAACTCCAGATGGGCTTTGACTTTCCTAACTGTGTCTCTGCATGCTCAGACAGTGTCTTTAAATTTTTTCCAGGTTTCCTGTCCCTGCTTCCACCCCCTGTATAATTCCATTTTATGTTTGAGTTTTGCTCGGATCTCCTTGTTCATCCATGCAGGCCTCCTGACATTATTGCTTGACTTCCTGCTCATTGGGATGGACTGCTCTTGAGCTTGGAGGAGGTGATCATTGAATATAAACTAGTTTTCTTCAGCTCCTCTTCCCTCCACAGCCATATCCCATGGGACTCTACCAAGTATATGCCTGAAGTGGCCTAAGTCCACTCTTTTGAAGTCTAGGGTTTTGTTCTTGCTTCTTGGGCTGCTCCCTCCTTTCAGGATCCTGAACTCCATCATCACATGGTCCCCAGAGTCAAGACTGCCTTAAAGCATTGCATCCCAAATGAGCCCTTCCTTTTTTATGAGTATGAGGTCCAGCAAAACACCTCTCCTCATTGGCTCCTCTATCACTTGGGTCAGGAAGTTGTCATTGATGCTTTTCAGGAACCTCCTGGGTTGTCCATATGTCACCCATACTGGTCTGCTCTTTAATCCTTACTCCTAAGCTCTTAGTTGGCTCATCATCCATCCCCAGGCAGAGCTCCACACACTCCAACTGTTCTTTCACATAAAGGGCAACTCCCCCTCTTCGTATTCCTGGCCTGTGCTTCCTAAAGAGCTTGTATCCCTCCATTGCAGCACTCCAGTCATGAAAGCCATCCCACCAGGTCTCCGTGATCACAAGAAGATCATAGCCCTGCAACTGCACACAGTTCACTAATTCCTCGTGTTTATCTGTGAAACTGTGTGCATTAGTGTACAGCCACTTCAGGGAGGCATTCCAGCATGCTGATTTCCCAGAAGGCGTCAGGGGTAGGTGTTCCATAGTCGTGCCTTGTAGGCACTTCCTTGCTTACATGCAAATGCTTGAGGTGACCCCACTTCAGCCCTGCTTTGTTGATTTTGCTCATCAAAGGCCCCAGGCCCTTTGCTCATCAAATTTGTCCTTCAGTCCCCCCGCCAGAGCTGCTGGTAACTCTCTACCTCCCCCAGAATTCCTAGCTTAAAGCCCTCCTTACCAGGTCATCCATCCTGCTGGCAAAGATACCTTTGCCATGCTTTGTGAGGTGGATCCCATCTCTCCCAAACAGATATTGATCTTCAAATAGAGTCCCATGGTCACAGAAACCAAAATCCTGCTGCCAGCACCAGCTCTGCAAGCAACTGTTGACACATAGAATCAATGCCCCCCTCCTTACACCCTTTGCCCTCACCAGCAGGATTTTGGAGAACACTACCTGTCTTCCATACCCTCAACCATCGCTCTCAGACCTCTGTAGTCACTTTTGATACTCTACAGGTTGCCCCTGGCAGTACCACTAGTGTCCACATGAAAAAACAGCAGAGGGTAATGGAGGGTTGGACAGGACTCAGCAGTCTCTCCACAACATCCCAAATCTGGGCCATGGGCAAGCAGCAAACTTCTGTAAATGACAGGGCAGGTTGGCATATCCATACTATTTATCAGCACATTTCTTGACAGTTTCCAGGCCAAGATTTTCCCCCTTAAAATGCCCAGGTGTAGTTCAGGCAGTGTAGGCAGTTCCCAGCAAGCAGTAAGGACAAGGTGTCCTGGTTTTGGCAGGGATAGAGTTAATTTCCTTCCCAGTAGCTGGTACAGTGCTGTGGTTTGGATTTAGGATGAGAATAATGTTGATAACACACCGATGTTTTAGTTGTTGCTACGTAATGCTTACACTCGTCAAGGACTTTTCAGCTTCCCATGCTCTACTGACTGAGAAGGCTGCAGGTGCACAAGAAGCTGGGAGGGGGCACAGCCAGGACAGCTGACCCAAACTGGCCAAAGGGACATTCCATACCATGTGACACCATGATCAGTACATAAACTGGGGAAAGCTGGCTGGGGGGGCCGCTGCTCGGGGACTGGCTGGGCATTGGTCGTCAGATGGTGAGCAATTGCATTGTGCATCACTTGCTTTGTATAGTAGTAGTAGTAGTAGTATTGTTATTAGTAGTGGTATTTTATTTTATTTCAATTATTAAACTGTTCTTATCTCAATCCATGAGTTTTCTCACTTTTACTGTTCCGATTCCCTCCCCCATCCCACCAGGGGGCCAGGGAGTGAGCGAGCGGCTGTGTGGTGCTCAGTTGCCGGCTGAGGTTAAACCACGACACAAGACCATGATGTTTTTTCCCCCTCTGTGGGGCCAGGGAAGGAGTTTAGCCATATCAAGCCATGTTATGCCATGCTGCTCGTTCTGAGGTCAGCCTAGTGGGCCTTGGTCCATTCTCCTTTCTAGAATAAAATATGTAGGAGACTGAGGAACTGGAAAGACAGATCCCTCAGAGGAGAAAGTGTGTTTAACATCATGAAAGTAGAGAAGGAGAAAATGGTAGTATCAAATAAGGAGAACATAGGAAGAGATGGGAACTGAAATCATCCAGGATACATTTGATTTCTAAATCTTTATACAATGACAGAAAGAAACAAGTTTTATATAAGACACAAGGTGTTATTTTGAATTGAAAGGGTCATATACTGAAAGAATTTGAACAGAGGATGACTCCTTGTTAGTGGACTGGTTCTAAAAAATGTAAAACATTTTTCAAAGTACAACAGAGCACAAAAAGGCAAACACAGCAGTATAAAGCAAAGGAAGAAAGGCGTAAAGACAGGTTGATAGAAATAAAGATAAAACCAAAGTGTGCACTCAAGGTAGAAATGAGCTAAATAAGAGATTAAATTTGGATTTATGGAGACTAATAAAGATGGACATAAGCTCATTAATAGAGGATTATTAAAGTTCATCCAGCTATCTGCATACACATAAATGTGTGATACTATGAGCCTAACCGGAACTTTGCTATAAGATAACAATAAAAATATATTAATATCATGGGATATAAATTGTTTTTAGAATGGACAGCCAGTGTAATGATGCTCAGGCAGTTAAGACAGAGAGGGAGCATTATCACTGTGATGTACAGGTAGGAGGCTGATTTTGCTGATATATCTCTTGTGTATTCTTCAGCTAAAAAATTTTTAGAAGTGTTGCAGCTGAATAGATCACTATGTGGGCTGTATTCAGAAAGTCAAAACATGGACTCCTTAGGCAATCACAGGCCTGTGGGCCAGATTGTTGAACATCTTAAGATGGAGTGGTATTTATTAAAGTGCTTATCCCACCTAGGGGACAACTTATGCTATCTTCTTTTATATTTGCTAGTACGTGTATAGGCGGTGAGGGAAATGTTATTCCAACTAAATACTTAGCTGCAGTTGGACATGCCTCCATAAAACTATATCCTCCATGCCCAAAATCCCAGACGCTATGATTTAGTCCCACCTTCCCCCCCCCCCGCCCCCATTCAGACCCATGATCTGGTTTTCCTATTAGTAGTACTTTTTTTCAGTTGCCATTTCCAGTTGCGGCTATCTCTTCTGATTCATAAGGATAAACATATCAGCAGATATCAGTCAGGACTATCTCAGTGCATTCAGTTTGTTCTCCAAGCACTCAGAGATTAGGAAGATTCACAAAGAATTCAAAAGAAATATGGGACATACACCTAATCCACTAGAATATCCCTCCCCTTGGAAAGGGAGAACTGTAGAATTTAAGAAAGCATTTGACATCAGCCAGTTAACAACACTTCAGCACTAAGGATTTGGGCCACCTGCTTTCCATTGAAGATACCATGAATGGGATTCATAATGATCTTTTCATACATGACCTAAGCACACGTATTTTATTCCCTTTTCCATTCTATTTCAAGTACATTCATGTGTTCTTTTTCCATCTCTCTTCATTTGGTGTGTTTCTTTCAGAGTTGATGCATATCTCCTTGACACTAATAAAAAGAAATTAGATGCCTTCATTGGGCTGTGATTCAAGACTTTGGGTCTTTGAACATATCTGTGGCTTTGCATGTCTTTTCAGAGGAATTTTAAACGTCTGTCACACACAATACAATGCAGTTGGTTCATAGCTGTCATGACACTGCTTGGAATAAAAAAAGGTGCAGATTCAAAACATGCCACTAACAGAAAAATATCCTTGCTACAACTATTACTTATTAGTACTGTAATTGTGCCAAGAGATTACAGGCATGAAGCAGGACTTCACTGAGCTATACATTGCTTACATACTAAAAGAAAGATGGTTCTTTTAAGTTCTTTAAAGGTTTCACACTTTAACACATTTTTAAGAACTTGCTGGTTTAATTCAGTAAATGAAGACTGGAATATGACTGCTACCTCTGACTATGTTAGGGGGAGAGAGGAGCAAAGGAAGCAAAACAAATTCTAACTTTAAAGATTAAAGCAAATTGGTCTGATATAACCATGAATGAATGCAGGCTGAAACTTTTTAGATTTTTTAAAACTATAAGATTAAACTACAAGATTCTGGAACATCCTTCCTTTAGGTATAGTAGTGTAAACAGCAGTTTTATAATGGAGTTAAGTGAGTTTGTAAAGTGCTTGGTCTGTTAAATGTTCTAGAGTCTGTTCCCAGGAGACAGTCTGGAATGAATTGGTCTGGAAGGAAAGAGATTTGGGGCAAATGAATGTAAGCTGAGCCATATCACTTGGTCTCAGGACCAGAGGATGGTCTCTGGCCTGTTACATTAGCAGTATGGTTTGCAAGTCCTCACTCCCTCTTTTGTTGCCTTTCTTGTCCCCAGACACCATCTTCTTCAGGAGTTCCATATTTTCCTTTCTTTCATAAGCACCATTTCTCATCACAAGCCTCCTTATACTGCCTTTGCCTTTCCTCCCACTTCCCCACTCCTACCATTCCACTTTCCTGTGCTAGGGGCTTGTGACCGGACTTGGCCAAGACAGAAGGTCTATGTATACCCATTCTCCTTTCTTCCTTCAACATTTGCTGATTACGGATGGTCAGAGAACAGCTTTGAATCAAAAATACTTTTAATGACACTTGTACAGAATGAGAAGGAACAAACTTTCATTATCTCCTGCCCCTCTAGGGAACAGGCCAAACGTCCACGCTTCTGAATTAGACCCTTTGTTTGGGGAGCATGCAAACCTGAGACACTACAGAGCACAGGATAGTAAGACTTGGATAAAAACATATTTGTCTTTAGTTCCCAGACTTTAATACATTATTTTAAGTTAAGACAAGAAAGAGGATTAAGCAGATGTCAATGCCCATGTGCATGAGTTACAAGAAAACACAAAATGTAGTGTTCCAAAAACATGATCACTTTTTCACCAATATTTTAAGGAGATATTTCTGTCCTATTTTAGAATGACAGGGGGAAAGGTATTATCCTGTGGAATGATTTTGAAGAAACAAATAAAGAGAACACATAACCGAACAAGAAGTAGGGACAGATAAGAAACAAAATTGTATTTTGGTTGCACTGCCATTTTTATGATGGGAAGATATCTTCACTGACTCAACTTTTTTGCCAAGAAAAAATACATTTTCTTCTTCCACAATATACTTCTAGTGGAAGACAGAAGTTTGACAGAAAGTTACAAAATCGTTGACATCAACTTGATAAAATACTTTCAGCATATTATCTGATACTGAAGATTTATATCCTTCAATAAAATTATGCTGTCAGTCTGTGCGTTCCAGTGGGAACTTGGCTAACCCATTGGTTATTTTAATATATATCTCATAAATCAAAGGCTCAGGTTCAATCAAAAAGTGTAAAAAATCCCAAAGAGTAGAACAGAAAGGACTTTTTTAAATGCCAGATACTTACTTTTTGAATTTTGAAAGTTATTTATTAGCTGACTTATAATGAAAATTTAAACATGCTATCAAAGGCATACTTTGATTTTGGCATCAGTAAATTTACTCATATGGTAAACTGGTATCCAGAACTGATTCCTGTAGGACTTGAGGAATTTACATTTCCATGGAAGAAACTGAGGTCTGAACCTGCCACAGGAGAAACCATTTTGCCAAGACGAATACAGACATTCAAAAAGCGATGAAGAAAGTTTTATGCATTGAAGGGAAACCCAAATAAATTATAAACAGAAATTAAATACAAATAGAAATAGAAATCATAGAAATAGAAACAGAAATAGAAACAGAAACAGAAATAGAAATATTGCAAAAAATCCCAGGTAAACGCAAAACATGCCCCATTTCCCAAGTGAATAACATATTCTTAAAAGAAAATTGAAATGTTGTCTACAGTAAAAAAAAATCCAGAAAAGCTGTCTAAAATAAATGCTAAACAACCCTGTGTAAGTGGCTGAACTTATCCTTCTACTTTCAAAAAGTTTGATGAAAAAAGGAAATATTAAATCTATTTGTTTATCACAGACATTTCATTTTTATCTCAATTAAACTGAATTTAGTTTAATAATATTAAGACAAGAATTTTCCATCGCTGGGAACTCATCTGCAGCACAGCAAGATCAAGCCACTTCAGTAATATTTATGATATAGAAGAACTGATTTAGTGAGAAATAAACAAAAAAGGTAGTCCTCCACAAACTTACATGCAATTAACTTCTGTCCAACCTCCTTGAAGTTCCTTCTTAGCCCCAGGTCCATTGACTGCTCAGGCTGCTAGAGCCAAGCAAGACTTGGCAGCCCCACAGTCAGGGGAAGCTCCATTTCCCCTAGGACCTTTGGCAACAACTGGACACAGTGCAGAAGGCAGATGGACCAACCTGTGGCATTTTAGAGGGCACCAGCTGCCTGAAAGTCTGCATAAAATTCAAACCTGGAGATAAGAATGGGTATATTAAGGCAGAGCTAAAATCGTTGCCTGTTGGGGTTAGTGTAGTGATTCATATTCTCCCAATGAAGGAAGGAACAAATAGGATGATTTGTAGCTTAATAAGCTCTGAAGACAAAAACGACCACCAGAGCTATCCAGCCTAACCCCTGTAAGTCCACTGACCACTGCAAGGGGCAGAATGATAAAGAGGTTCAAGTATTAGCCCTTGGGATGCAGAAGATGAAAATCAAACCTTTTTAAAGTTACAATTCTGGCTTTCATAATTCCCAATTATTTTGTTATGATACCTCACAGCAGTAAGAATCCAGAACCAAGTAAGGAAAACAGCAGCTAGACTTTTGAGGTTTTTCCAATCGTGACATTTTGTTTGTTACATATTTTCAGTAAAAATGTGGTTAACAGGAAGAAATTTCAAAATTATTTTTCTGAAGAATGATTCTTCACTTCCCAGTCAGCTTCATGTATAAGGACTAAACAAAAATAAAACTGATTGAGAGAGAACAAGCCTTGTGTTCCCTGGAAAACTCACCTCATCATATCTTCAAGAGAGTATCACCATTATAGTAATAATTGTCTATAGGACATAGTATGTTTTTATCTAACAGACTGAACAAGTTTTCAAACCAAATTTCTCCATTTCCCCCACTTACTACACTTTGTTTCATGCTCTGAGAAGTCCTGGAGCATGCAAACTTAATTACTTTTGGATGAAACTAAACTTCATGAGCACACATAATATTTTCCAGTTGCTAATGGGTATGCAGTCCACAGGAGCACTCTCAAGCTGCTCCAGAAGAAATCCCTCAGAGAGCAGTGTGGATGTCAGGTCCTCAGCACCAGTCATTTGATTATGTTGCACCACACAACATGCTTACATAGACACAGCTTTCCTCAAATCAGTGCTGGGATCAAAGCCCCGGACCTTGAAGGTTTATAAATGCTTATCTTCTAAATCCACAGGTGTTAAATGCCTGAGAACCCCTGAGTGTGCAGGAATAATCTGATGTAACAGATTAAAAAACAGAGGAACATCGATATGTACTGTCATTGCAAAGTATTAAAAACAACCCAGGTGTATTCCTCATGAACAGTACACTGCTCTGTTATGTTTTTAACTTTGCTTTTCTTAAGTCTTAAATACTTTGGATATCATTAGCTGAGGGAAAAAAAAGATGTCATTCTTGTAAATAACAGCTTGGTCTATTAATTTCAGTTTAATGAGCCTATACTATTACTCAAAACTTCGCTATGCTATTCGATTTGGATCTATTTTTAATTTTAGTCCGATGGCTTTTAAATCAGGTCACTGACCAGTACATTTACCCATCTTCAGTTAAAGCAAATATATCCACATTATGCTTTGTGGAGCGTTTCAATGTAGCAGCAAACTCTACGACTGCATTATAAAATCTTGTAGATAACAGCATATAATTTTATCTGAACAGCAGTACTAGTTAAACGTAACATGTCAGTACAGTTTGCAGTCACTTCTCATTACTGTTCTTTACCATTTGTATTTAACACCAAAAATTCCTGACTGGCAGTTAAAAGAGTATTAATGTCTACGGAGATCTCAAGACTTGTATAACTGGAGAATTTGGGCCAAATTTTTTAAAATTCTTGAAGAAAAGAAGCTGCAACATTGTGCAACTTCATTTTTTTTTTCTCTGTTTGCTGTATCTGATTACCTTTCCATTCCTATCATTAGTAGTGACACAAGTTGCTATACTTAAATTTCTTATTAAAAGCTTGGACTTTTTTTTTTTTTTTTTTAGCTATGCCACATGGCATTACAGTGAATTCTACATTGTTGGATTTTTTAAGATAGAGATTTTTTAATTTGTGGAGATTTTTTTCATTTTCATTATTAGTATTTGTTTATTCTACCTGTTATAAGGCCAGCCAGAAACTCTTTTATTGCTTTATATCCCATGTAGTACCTCAAAGGAGAGAAACGTTGAAAGGCACATTTAAACAACCTTTAAAATTACATGATATAATCATAAACTGCCTAGAAGTATTTCTGCAAATCGAAACATCCTAAAATGCTTGTCAAAAAAATGAGATTTTATGGTAATATGAAAGAAGTCTTTGATACCACAATATAAGCATGATTCCCTGCTACGATGATGAAAGTGGAACTGAAATTTAGGAGGACTAATCTTAATCAAAAATTGATTCACATGAAAAAATATCTGATCTAGAAAGAAAGCTCTCAACAACTATAAACTGATACAGTAATTCAAAAGTTACTATAAACACCTAAATCCAGTCAAATAGCTAGAGCTGAAAAAAAAAATCTAAGGGCTTAATTTTAACCATTGAACAAAAACATAGTTTCCAGCATCTTAGTTATCAGACCTTGAATAACAATATGCCAGTTATCTAGTGTAGGAGAATTTGTTGATAAATATGAGTTATAAGACATAAAATATTTTGCATTTCTTCCCATTTTCTTTAAATAAAATAAATATTGCTGGCATTTAGGCATTTTTTTTTTAAATTTTTCACTCTAGCTTCATTAGATTTCAAGTATTACCTTATTTTTTAACATTAATCTAAGATGTACGTTAGAAGTTGTGTGGGCTTCCAACCCAAACTGTTCTCTGATTCAGTGATCCACAGACCTCTGCTTCTCGATGATGGGAAGGATGTCCGCTGCATCTCTTCTGCCGTGTTGTTAGACATCCTCCCAATGGGTGGGTTTACTGCTGGAACCGAGAACTCCATCCCCACACATGTAGGGATGCTGGTTTTGATGTTCTGGCTCAACATGAGCAATTAGTATGCCCAAACTAAAAGAACATATAATAAAACTATGTTTTTCTTTTGAGAGAAGTGAACCGTTACACGCTTTTCTGAGGTTCTGGGCCTTAGCCAGGAGAATCCAATGTATGAGGGACCATGAGGACCACATGATGAAGAAATGTTTTGTCCTTTTTATCATCTCATAGTATGCCACAGTAAAGGACCTTCGTGTTAAGAAAAAAAAAAAAAAAAAAAGAGCTCTGGTCATAGGTATAGCTGATATAAGCAAATTCAGCAGCAGCAGCAGCAGCATGATCAACATCTACTGTTGCTCCAATGTGTGCAATCTCTTCTGAAGCATCTTGTCTGACGCCTGAGTAAAAATACAGGAGAAACAGTATTTGACAGTAAAGAAATAGAGCAATAGCTACAGTATAAAAATGTTTTTTGTCCTTCTAAACTTCCTTAAATTCTGGGAAAAGTACATACTGTGCACATATTATACAATAATCTAACAGTTAAAATAACTCATGATTGTTTTAATATGCAAAGTGCTTGGTACTTAAAAAGTCTTCATCATTTCCTAATAGAAACATTTTAAAGGGAAAACAGATGCAATTATAAAAATAATATTATATTTTCTCACTTATATATTAATCTATTTTCTCTCACACAGATAGAGATGATCAAGGTATAAGGAAATCATCTGGTTGCAAAAGAATATTAAAATCTGAAAATGGTCTTACAGTTCATTAAGGATTTTAAAAGAAGTGTAACCTAATCAACATTCAACTTTTATGTTCTAATTATGTGATAATCAGTAATCACCATTGTCTCAGGTTATATGAACTAATAAAAATCTCTCCCAAGTGCACAATAAAGTGCCACAACATTAACTGAACTACATAGCAAGCAATTTTTGGTTTTAACATTTTTAGTAGACTTGGTTGCACTGTTCAGAGGTTGGTTTTGTTTTTTCTTTTAATTATAGTGAGTAGGTGGAAATGAGACATCCTTTCAAAATTAAAAAAAAAATAAATCAAACATTCACAAATCTCATTTAATGAGCTTTAGTTAGTTTCTATTCTACTGCAGTGTGTTTCAGAATAATCTCCAACAGAATCCTGCAGTGGGGCTATGGGCTGCAGGCTTTACATTGGCTTGGAGGAAATTTCCACTTCTCTCTCAGATAGCTTTGATAGCGAGTTTAGAATTGAAATGCCGCTGAATTAGTAACATTCCAATCTATCAAATCTGTGGGTGATTCATTTTTTTCTCTTCTCTCCTTATTGAATAAGTGATATAGAAATTATTGATGAAATGGTCATGTGCTACTACATCATACTGAACATACCAGCTCAGTCTGTAATTTATGCTTTTTGCACACAAAAAAAAAAATCTATTTTCAGAGAGTGACAAATGTCAACATTCAGCACCTTGTGATCAATATTAATTTCTGTATGGTGTAAACATGTATGTTAATTTCCTGTCATTACAGTAATCTTTCTGTAATTATAATTAAAATAAATATGTATCTGCAGTTACTTTGCAGTTGTACTTTGAGCTATTACTGCTATTTCTGATTCTAAATGTGTGTACCTAACTGTAAACATCACACAGAAATTGAACAGCTAGTTTTTAGTGTAGCAAACACTGAAACAACAAACATTATCTGTTCTTACAGTTTGGGACTGCAACTGAGTACTCTCATGTATTTAATGAACCAATGAAGTGAGAAGAAAGATTTCAGAAGCAAGATATTCTCATACAAAAGCAGATTGTTTATGTTCTTGACATCTACAGAGATTTGTATTATTTTGGTAAATCTTTACTAAAGGTTAGAACAAAATTCAGAAATTGGTCGCTAACCATTATAAATGTATGCCAAATTTAGGAAGCAGAACTTTTAAAGAATACATAACATTTTGAGAAAAGCAACAAGTGAAACTTTTTATTTTGGTAAAAAGTACTTGCCTCCAATTTTTTTTTTTGTTTGAAAAAAAAAGACTTTAAGAACGAAATTCAGGTACATTTAATTAAATTTTACAAGACCCTGAAATAACATGAAGCAGTTTTTCTTTCAGATCAGATTAAATTCTTTGTTTTGCTTATAATCCATTTTAGATGCATTTATTCATTATTTTGTTGGAGGAGAGAAAACAGCAGGTTTTAAAAAAAACCCTGCATGCTTTATATTCCAGCATTTGACCTTAGCTGAGGGAGGGCTGCGAAGCAGGGAGGAGGAGGAGGTAG
>NW_008825615.1:18669665-18678158 GCF_000699105.1 Pygoscelis adeliae
AAAAGTGTTTATCGGTCTTGCACGCTGCAGCTGGACTCACTCATAAGGACAGTCTCAGCTGTGCTCCAGGACTCTAATTCCCTGACTGCTATGGAACTTGCCTGCTCTCAAGGTCAGCATGACAGTGTTTATGCTGCAGAAGAGTCAAACTCACCAGTGCCCAACCTTAAAGTGGCCTCCCAGCACCTTCTCAAGCAGGAACAGGCCCATACTCATTAGGCACCATAGAAAAAAAAACATTCTGTGTCTGTAGATAACACACTAGTGTTTGCTTGCCTTCACATATAAGATGCCTAGTCCTCTCATTTACCTGGACCATCAGGCTACAACAAAAAGCACCTGAGGTCTTGTCAGAAAGAAAGGCACACAGCTGAGAAAAATTTTAAAATCTCATTAAGCTTCACAGGACTCCCAATAATTTCTTTTCACTAAAGGAAGTCTCCCCTTTTGCCACCCACCTCACCCTCATAGTTAGGAGTGGGAAGGGCTCCAGGCAGACTGACACCCCAGGCTAACATCCAGAAAGCCTGCTTGATGTTGCAGATTAAATGCCTGCTTTTAGTTTGCTGGGCAAAACAAATCTTTCTAGCAATGAAACTCTTCGATACCACAGGTAGAAATAAACGTGTGCTGTTAGCCAGTACCATATGCATCCTAGAGTCCATTACAACATCTACCACATGTGACAACATCTAGTGCCTCCTAGGCACATTTCTTTTCCCTCCACACAACAGAGGAGTTGCCAGGTGCTCTGCATTTTTCTGTCATCTGTACTGTACATTCAGAGTCCACAAATCCAAATCAGACTCTTTTTTTTTTTTTCAGACCTTCCCAGCCCTGACCAGTAATGCTGGTGCTATGGAGGGAGAAAAGACTGCACACAAATGCTAGCAACCCAATAACCGGAGTGTCACTTCTGTCCCAGGGCCACATTTTGCCTTGTCTTGGGATAGGATGGTCACAGCTCTGAGGAAGAGAGGATGGCACTTTCTCAACCATCTCCCAGCTATGTCCCAGTCACTCCTTGGTTCTTAAGCAAAAAGGAGTGGAAGTCAGCTAGGTGAGCGCTCTACTCCCAAACCCCAAGCACAGAGGCTGTCAGGAGCCGGCTGTAGTGCATGCAGGTAGAAAAGCAGCATGGGTTCAGTGCTGGCTTTGTGCTGTGTCTTTCTGTCTCTTCCACAATGAGCAGCGTGCACCAGGCACCAGGCCAGCGAGGATGCCAGGGACTGCGCAGAAGCCTGGCACTCTTGAAACATCGCGAGCTTGCTGTTTTGTCTTTTCTGTGCAGGGAGAGACACCAGCCATTCTCATGGCAATCTCGCCAGCCCCGCCAGGACCTCTGGGACTATGGCTGTGCTTGTAAAGTAAATTTTTCCAGGGCCACACAGACAGGCAACTTCTTTACTATTGAATCATAGAACAGCCCAGGTTGGAAGGGACCTTGAAAGATCATCTGGTTCAACCTTTTGTGGGAAAGGGAGCCTAGATGAGGTTATCTAACAACCTGTTCGATCACATCTTGAAAACCTCCAGCAATGAGGACTCCACCACGCCCCTGGGGAGGTTGTTCCAGTGATTGATTGTTCTCATCGCAAAAATTTTCTTTCTTATATTGGGATGAAACCTCTCCTAGTGCAACTTGTACCCATTGCCCCTTTGTGTTCTCCATGTGGCTCCCTGTGAAGAAAGAGGCTCTGTTGTCTTTGTAGGCACCCTTTAAGTAATGGAATACCGTGATGAGGTCCCTGCCTGAGCTTTCTCTTCTCAAGTGAGAAGAGATGTAACTTCTTCAGTCTTTCTTCATATGGAGTTTCTCCAGCCCTTTGATCATCTTCATGGCACTCCTTTGGACCCTCTCCAGTCTGTCCTCATCTTTCTTGAATTGTGGGGACCAGAACTGGACACAGTACTCCAGGTGTGGCCTGACAAGTGCTGAGTAGAGTGGGGTGATCCCTTAGCCTTAAAATAAAATGGTCACATGCAGGTTACCTATTAAGGGTAGTCTCTGGCCTGTGGCAACTCTATGGCATGTCCAATTGACCAGGACAGTACTAGCTGTGCCAGGCCAAAAACTGTGCCAGGGAGCATTGCAACAATTTAGCAGTAAAAGCAATTCAGTTCAAGTGCCTACTTGAACACTATTTAATTTACTAGTATACTAGTAAGCCTACTATTCTAAGTGATGGGATTGTACTGCAGGTTCTAAGGGAAGCATTCCTGGCTTACCAGCATTTAGGAGAGCTGCGGAGGATCACCTCTCACTGTGATGGCACCTGACATCCCCATGAGTCACACTGCAAAACAGGTTCTTCTTTGTCTTCAGCACTCACAATTAACACACCAGGCAATGCACCTGGAGGCTGCAGGAACTGGAAGCACAGGAAGGAAAGCACAAAGCCTTAAAAATTCTCATGCAGCTGATTATCCCTGCCCTTCTCGCAACCTTCCTCTTTCTCAGCACTTCCATATGCATTCCCGTTACCCTCTGTCCCACAGCTTCTTAGCCTTATCCTTGGGAAGATCAAACTGCTCACTCACGTTCCTCTGAGTGTATATTTAGGGTAAAGGAAAAAAATTACTGAAGACATGCCTCAGTTCTGAATATTTGTCATTTCCCAGTTTCCTGTAGCTATCAGTTTCTTTATATTTATATATATGTATATACTGTTTATGAGTTGTGATTTCTATTTTGACACTCACTGCAACTCCAACAGCCTTTCTCATATTAGAAAGCCTGCACTTAGTAAGCAGCATGTGTAAGAAGAGTTGTTTGGGAAGTTTCTACTCCTTATGGGTCCTTTTGTCCTTCTTCACAAATAAAGAACCCTGATGATACTAACTGAGCTAGATCCCTGCAGCCTCTGGGGACTGGAGGGAAAAATCCAAGGTGTTTAACAACACTTTCAAGCAATTAATACTTGTGTTATTACATTCAGAAGTCAACATGTCAGCTGTGATGAAAGAGGTTCCTTTAAGAAAATACATGAAGGAAACATGAGAAAACTCTTGGTACAGCTTGGTTTTGTTTCATAGCATGTACATACTGAGTGTCTGCAAGGAATATTTCCCCTGAACACTGAAGTTGCACCAGGGTAAAGGTGTATAGGACTGGAAGAGATCACCTGGATCAAATCTGTTCTCCCATTATCACAGATAATGATAACTGTGATAAACTGATAAAATGACCAAGATCCAGCTAACTCAGATTCCTCTCACTATTCATAATGGAGCTTCCCAGAACCTCAGTCCTGTGGTGACAAGAGTCCTTCTAATTCCCAGCCTGAACATATTTATAGCTCTTTTACATCTCTTTGTTCCTATATCAATACTGTCTAAACACAAGCACTTTTGCTCTTTTAACTTCATCTCATAAAATATTTTTTTATCCATTTTACCATCTCAGAATCCTTGAATCATCTTTATTGAATGCATTTTACCAGTGCCCTATACTAATAATACTTCTTTATCTTTCCTGGAAAAGAGCATCACCCAATAATGCCCATGATCACATTTATTTTTTTCACAGCTACATCACAGTGATTGCTTCTCGTCATCCTGCTATTAATGAATGCACCTTCTTATTCTGTTTTCAGTGGCATAAAACAGATATGAGCTCCTATTGCTTAGGACTCATCTGGGCTAAGATTAGCTTAAAAGGTAGCAAAAGAAAATCTCTCTGATAAATTCACCTGTTACTGAAACAGCATTATGTAGCAACCTCAGTAGCTAAGGCTGCATGATTTTATATTTGAAAATTATTTGTTTATACTTACACCCAAATTTACCAAATTCAAACTTTCATAATGGCATTTTCTGCCTCTGCTTTCTGCTTGAGGCATTTTTGTGTGACATGGGTGAAAACAGTTCAGTAATTTTTAAGTACAGTGAGCAAAATAAATACTCTGTTGCCATTATTTAAAGATTTTAGAATAAATTTAATACCTGTGGTTTGTAATAAACCCTTGATATTTGACAAGAAAAGTCTTGGAATAATAAAGGATCAACAGCTCTCTGTAGAAAGCCCACATCTATGTGTAAACTAAGTGGAATGATTTTTAAATCCAGATATTACCAAGTTTTCTTGGTACCAGATGCGTTATCTATAACAAAGGAACTGAAATAAGGAGGAATCCATTAAAAAATTCTCTGTGATTCTGTTTATAGGATAAACCAGGAACTTCATTTCATTCAGACAAATTGAGCAACCAAAAGACCAACAGAGAGGCAATGAAGTGCTTTGAGTCTATTCTAGAGGAAGGCAGTGTAAAGACCAGCATTCAGATTTACCTTGCTTAGGGAAGTCTGCTGTTGTGTTCTGTACTGTTTGGAGCTTCCAAATAGCTGGTGATTGTCTGTTTGTCTTCTCTTTCACTGAATCAGAATTAACCTTAGAAGAGAAATATTAGAGCCCAGAAACTTTCCTGGCTATGAGTGATCTTTGTAGACAACAGGGCTTGACCCACAGAAAACACTTAAGACTGTGACTTTACTGGTACACAAGATGTGCCAAGCAACAACTTTTAAGAGAGACCTGTCTAGGCAAAACAGCTTTCATCCATTCTACTAAATCATCCTCCAATATAAGATAGCTGACTGCAAGTTGTCTAGTGAGAGTGGTCCATGGCCCACGTTAACCCTGAACCATGCCAAGGAATCGTTTGAGAAAGTGTTAGCTCAAACGCATGCCAGGAACTGCTCCAGCAACTCACATGATGAAGTTTCAACATGCAGAAATGTTCCTTGGCATTATCACATTTACTAATCAAAGTAGCAAAAAGATGTAGTCACAGTGTACAGCTTTTATGCCCTTCAACAGGATTCAGCTTTGGTTAGATGGCTATTATTTTCTACATGGTCTGAGAGAAGGACTAAGCACCTCAGAAAGTATCTGACTGTAAGGACCCATGGTCAATACCCAGTGAGATATATGGCAGAGAAGAGTGCGCCTAAGTGTGCCTCCAGAAACAGCTAAGTTCAACTACAGTGTCAGTAATGTGGTCCTGAACCTCAGATAGGTCCAAGTTCCTTGCTCTAACTCTCATTTCTGAAGCTGTGTTTGATGTTACCTAGTCTTCCGATAAAATCCAGGAATAATCCTGTGAGCACAGAAAAGAAGCCACATCATCCATCCAACAGGAATTTCCTGCCTTACAAAGTCATACTTATTCTTGTATGTTCTTATTATCCAGCAAATCTTGTCACCACCTTTGCACAGCAATGCAGAAAGTGCAGTTCCACGGGAAGGCTGCAATGTAGTTCTACCCAGAAAAGGCCATTTCCTCGTGGTTCAAACACTGTCATGGGGAACATGGGCAGGAACACACAAGCTGAGAAGGGAATTAAATTGGTTTGGAAGAACTTCAAAAGAAAGTGGTAACTGCAGATGTATTTTGTGCAGTACCAGATACTATTGCTGTGAGTCAGGACACACTCTGAAAATTCACCCTGAACCGTGTTTCTATACACTCGTTTGGAAAAGATCACTTATTTCTACGTCTTCATTAGGTTTACAGATGGGATAGGTTGCTCAGTCAACCTGGATGTCTCTGGGATATCATGTAGCATCAAATTCCACTTCTTTTACGCTTTCTTTTATACATTCTTTCATCACAGTTTGATACCATAACCTTTGGCTGGAGAAAGAAAGGAAACAAATGAAAAGAAGTGATTCTTTTTTCTTAAGTCCAATTACCAGCCTTACAGATAAATTCACATGCTTAAAACTCCTCTCCCAAAACAGGTCATCTATAAGCACAGAGAAGGATAGGAAACAAAATAATTTCTTCCACTTACATATTCTATTTTCTGTGTAGGTTTTATAATGTGCAAACCATTCAAGTGAAATAGTTTCTTGGATCAAACTGAGCTGAAAAAGCATTAGTGACTGCCTAAAGCAACATAAATAAAAGAACAAAGTGATGGGTTTTTATTCAGTGTTTGACTTTTGTTCTTGTTTTCTTTTCCATTTCCGAACCACAGTTCTCAACAAAAAAGACACTGAATATTTGCAGGTCACTTACATAATTTCACCTGGGGACTGTAAGCTTTTGTTCTCCAAAATCTACTCCAGTCAAAAACACAGACAAAAAGATCAACCACTTATATGCACTAGGAAGTTTCCAATTTTGAATTCTGCTGTGAAGGAAATACAAATTTCAGCATGTAGACATAAAGTCAGCACCCTTGTAAATAAGTCTTCAAGACACCAATGTCCTCAAATAATCTGCACGAGACTGCAATAATAAGGGAGAAGTAACACGACGAAATTCAGATGCAAAATAGTACTAGTGAGGAGGAAGCAGGCTTTTAAGAGGAGGGACTTCTCAGCTAAGTTATTTACATTGCCTGTACACATACATCACATGTAGTGCTCATGAAACAGAGGGATTTACAGATAATTTACAGGTCACTTATCTGAAAATATGGTAGTGATTATCTGTCACCACTTGCCAAGCAACAAACAGACCACCTTATGAAGTTTGATTTTCATTTTCATCAGTGTAATCTCGAGCATGCCCCAGACCTGTGTAAACAGACATTCTGTTAAGTATTATAAATCTTATTTAAATGAAGTGAAAAAGTAATAATTCCACATATTGCAAAGCAAAGTTAGTGATCTCATTGTCCTGTTGTGTTGCATGCATATTTGTTTATCGGCATGAAGCAGCTTCTTATCTCTTTTCCAAGCCCGAGGCAAAGTTAACATTTAATTAGAAACCTCAGTTTCTAAACTTATTGACGTTGTTGCCTTACAATGATCTCCCTGCTCACTGACAAACACCCAGACAGCACAACTTTCTAAACACTTATATCTACTGATGTGGGAGAAGTTGGTATTAATATCACTGATTGCCTGTTCTTATGCAAACTCCTTTATTTCAATGTCATTTGAAGAACCATGGAGCAGACGTGTGTTGATGGTTTAATCTGATAAACTAGCCACTAGTGTTTTAGTCCTGTGAATACACATACAAATGGATGATGATGACTTTAATGGAAATTTTGCCTACATAAATATTGCCCTCTAATGGGGGAGGGGGAACAAGAGCTACTCAGAATTTATATTTGGACCCTGTGGTTCACAATCCTTTTAAAGGAATGGACCTTATTGTGCTTTTATGTACTACTTTGATTAACCTTCCAGCGCTTCACAGAATTTGAGGCTTCAGGGATCTTCAGATCATCTAGGCTGATTTCCTGGATATCACAGACCATTTATTTTCACCCAGCAACCCTTTTATCAGTACAAAGAAAAAAAACCAACTACCTTATGTTAAAGCATTTCACTCCGCAGAAGGTGGGACTGTTGCATAGCACAAGCAGAGAAACAGGGAAACTCAGGGTACAGCAGCACTTCAGAGCCCCAATATAGTAGAGAACTAAATAGAGGATATACACCTCAATAATCCTTCACGTGCTCTCTGCTTCAGGTTGCCAAGGAGAAAAAAGGAGGAACTCTGCAGCCCTGTGAATCTGAACGGCAAGAATATTTCTTTCCGACTCCAATACTGACAGTTACTCAGGCTGTAGTTTTCTAAACATAAATGATTGTTTTATTCCCCAGACAGGTGATGCGGTCCACCTCAGGACACTGCCTTACACTGTCTTGGTCACCTCTGAGGTGAGAGAGAGGAAAACAAAATAAAATAAAATATATAAACAAAATGCCTGCTTGATTGTGCCTAGAGGAAAACTTCCCTTCAAACCCTGCAGAAAATACTAGAAATGGTATTTTCTAATCCAGTTTGTCCTAATGCTGAGTTGCACTTCTTTGGGCAATACGACTGCTCTCAGAAGGTGAATTAAAGCTTTTTTTTTTTTCCTGTCCAAACTTGTTTATATTTCTCTGAACTATCGTGGGTCCATCATGTACCCAGTGTTTAATTACCTGCACTGCAGGTAAAATTGATCTTACCTTAAGGCTGATTTTGTCTAACATTAACTTCCAGTCATTGAATCCTATTTAGATTTTTTCTAGGAATGTTAGAAAGTTGCCACCCATCAGCTTCACTTATGTGTGAAATGATCTTTCAGCCTGCTTTTCAATAAGCTCAATAGGTTGAGCACATTAAGGCTTGCATTGTTTTGCAATTCATAGATCATTTTTTCTTCCTTCAAGCTGTCTCCATACATCCCCTTTAAATTACGGAAGCAGATGCAGTGGATTATCATTTCAGCCTTAACAGTGGTGCAGCTAGAGGCAAGCTCATGACCCTATTTCTACTCTTTACCTATACAGGGATAACTTTATCAATGATCTGGACAAGGGGATTGAGTGCACCCTCAGTAAGTTTGCAGATGACACCAAGTTGGGCGACAGTGTTAATCTACTTGAGGGTAAGAAGGCTCTACAGAGGGATCTGGACAGGCTGGATCGATGGGCTGAGGCCAACTGTATGAGATTCAACTAGGCCAAGTGCTGAGTCCTGCACTTCAGCCACAACAACCCCATGCAGCGCTACAGGCTTGGGGAAGAGTGGCTGGAAAGCT
>NW_008825615.1:18678574-18683131 GCF_000699105.1 Pygoscelis adeliae
CTGCCCAGGGAAGTGGTTGAGTCACCATCCCTGGAGGTATTTAAAAGACGTGTAGACGTGACTCAGGGACATGGTTTAGTGGTGGTCTTGGCAGTGCTAGGTTAACGATTGGACCTGATGATCTTAAATGACTTTTCCAACCTAAACAATTCTATGATTCTATGATTCTAAGGATCACATTAGCTCTTCGTGCCACCAGCATTACACTGTGGAGGACATGGGGAGCTGGCTATTCTTGGTGTCTTGAAGCCCTATTTTCCAAGATTTACATTCTCCTTCTGTAGACTGTCTGTATGTCTTACCTAAACTAACTTATTTTTCAGCATTAAAGTGCATTTTGTTGGCATATGACCACTTACCTTGGCAATTTATATCCCTGAATGAGAATATGCAGTCCTTGCTGCTTTTTCTTCCATCAATAGTCATGTCATGGCTGGATTTACCTGGTAAGTTGCTTCATCATCATAAAGAAAATTGCTATATAAATAAATAATAAAATGTTAGTCCAAGGAGCAACTTCTGTTATTTGCAACAAATAAAGAGTAAATTTAGAGATTTGCAGTAGACAAGCGTTTAATTCATTCAATAGAGTTCCTGTTATCTCTATAGGTCAAACTTCTTAATTAGTATGACATTGGATACCATATTATACCATAAAATTGTCAGTATAAATATACATAATCCATCCAAAAGCAGTTCTTACTGTGTGGTTATAACTATATTTTTAGACACTAAAATTCTTCACTAAGTTCTAAATCCCCAATCATTTTTTTCTGAGGGTCAATGTCCAGAAACTGGTCCACTTTAATTTCTTTAACTCTAAAAATCACAGTCATAGCCATCCATTTCTTTCAAAGTTCCAATATTAATTAAATCAATATTTTAATTAATTAGCTAAAGAAATCTCCTTTAAATAGTTCCTTTAATATTCTTACATAAAATATCTATCCCTATTGTTGTTGTTACAAACTTTTAATATCTATTTTACTGATTACGAGATGCTTCTTTTTAACTCATTTTAATACAAAACATTCCAAATAAATCAAACCTCCCTACCTTTTTTGTATCACTACTGATGGTGTTATTATCTGCCACCAGCTGAAGATATGGTTTTAAAAAGTTTATTCCTAAGATGTATCTAAATCCAAATAGTTGGTATTCAAGGATCACCTTCTCCAGACTCAAAAATGGTCCATCCCAACAAACAGGAAATCAAGCAAAGGCAGCGGGAGGTCTGCATGGAATATAGAGATGCTGTCTGACTGTGCAGGGGTGGGGTTAGGAAAGCCCACATCCACCTGGACAAACAAACTGGAGAAACATAGGTCCATGGGGCCGGATATCACCCACAAGGTGATTGGGAGTAGTTGACAAGGATCCAAGGATCAACTTGTCCCCAAGTTGACAAAGGGGAAATCATGTTTACCCAACCTAATAGCCTTCTAAAATTAGGTGATTAGCTTGGGGAAGGAGGGGAGAGCAGTGAATGTTGTTTACCTTGACTTTAAGCAAGGCTTTTGACACTGTCTCCCATAATATCATCATAGACAAGCTGACAAAGTATGGGTTAGATAAGTGGACAGTGAGGTGTATTGAAAACTGGCTGAACAGCTGGGCCCAGAGAGTTGCAATCAGTGTCACAAAGTCCTGCTGGAGGCTAATAACTAGTGGTGTACCCCAGGGACCAGAAATGGAGCCAATACTGCTTCACATCTAACCTGAATTCTGGGACAGAGAGCACCTTCCGCAAGTTCGCAAATAATACACACTGGAAGGAGTAGCTGATACACCATATGGTTGTGCTGCCATTCAGAGGGATCTGGACAGGTTGAAGAATTGGGCAGAGAGGAATCTTATTAAGTTTAACAAGGGGAAGTGAAAAGTCCTGCACCTGGGGAGGAACAACCCCATGTACCAGTACCTACCAGGGGCCAACAGGCTGGAAAGCAGCTCTGCAGAGAAGGACTTTGGGGTCCTGGGCAGCAAGTCGACCATAAGCTAGCAATGCACCCTCGCAACAAAGAAGGCCAAGAGCATCCTAGGCTGCATTAGAAAGAGTGCTGCTAGCACACGACTGAGGTGATCCTTCCTCTCTACTCTTCACTGGTAAAGCCACATCTGGATTGTCCAGTGCTGCACTCCCCAAAACAAGAAAGGTATGGACATGCTGGACCAAATCCAGCACAGAGTTGTGAAGATCATTAAGCGATTGGAGCACCTGAAATATAAGGAGCATCTGACATATGAGGAGAGGCTGAGAGAGCAGGGACTGTCAAGAGAAGGCTCAGGTCGGATCTTATCATTGTGTTTAAATACCTGATGGGAGGGAACAAAGACCCTTCTCAACAGCTCTTCTCCACTGGCAGATGGAGAGGCAATGGGCACAAACTGAAACACCTGAGATTACATCTGAGCACAACAAAACACCTTTTTACTGTGAAGGTGGTCAAACACCAGAACAGGCTGCCCAGGGAGTTTGTAGAGTCTCAATTCTTGGTTGTGTTCAAAACCCAACTAGACACCGTCCTGGACAACCTGCTCTGGCCCTGCTTGAGCAGGGGGCTTGGAGTAGATAATCTCCAGAGGTCCCTTCCAACCTCAACCATTCTGTGCTTTTGTGAGTCTATAAACATGTCATACTGTTTTAGTAGTCTTTAGTCTATCAAACTCTAATATTTCATTAAGTCTTTCAGTTTCTCTTTTTAGCCAGTGAGAATAATAACAAATAATCATAGAATCATAGAATAGTTTGGGTTGGAAGGGACATCTAAAGATCATCTAGTTCAAGCCCCCAACTGTGGGCAGGGACATCTTCAACTAGATCAGATTGCTCAGAGCCCCGTCCAACCTGACCTTGAATGTTGCCAGGGATGGGGCATCCACCACCTCTCGGGGCAACCTGTTCCAATGTTTCACCACCCTCAGTGTAAACAATTTCTTCCTTATCTCTAGTCTCAATCTACCCCCCTTTAGTTTAATGCCATTCCCCCTTGTCCTGTCGCAACAGGCCCTGCTCAAAAGTTTGCCACCGTCTTTTTCATAAGCTCCCTTTAAGTACTGGTAGGCTGCAATACGGTCTCCCCAAAGCCTTCTCTTCTCTAGGCTGAACAACCCCAACTCTCTCAGCCTTTCTTCACAGGAGAGGTGTTCCACCCCCTGATCATTTTCGTGGCCCTCCTCTGGACCCGCTCCAACAGGTCCCTTTCTTTCTTATGCTGAGGGCTCCAGAGCTGGATGCAGTACTCCAGGTGGGGACTCACCAGAGCAGAGTAGAAGGGCAGAATCACCTCCCTCGACCTGCTGGCCACTCTTCTTTTGATGCAGCCCAGGGTACGATTGGCCTTCTGGGCTGCGAGTGCACATTGCTGGCTCATGTCCAGCTTTTCATCCCCCAGTACCCCCAAGTCCTTCTTGACAGGGCTGCTCTCAATCCCTTCATCCCCCAGCCTGTATTGACACCGGAGGTTGCCCCGACCCAGGTGCAGGACCTTGCACTTGGCCTTGTTAAATCTCAGGAGGTTCACACGGGCCCACTTTCTGAAGAGATTATTTATTACAGTACTGTCTGTATGAATGGAAAAGTTAGCCTTCTTTGTTTTGCAGTGCATTTACAGGGAAGTCACTTGTTGTTATTGTTCTTCGCTTGTGTTTCATTGCCTTCCAGAAGTATAATAATCTAGTCCTCAATTTTACACAGTGTTCCTAAGGGGCAGAAATATTACTCCAAAACCAGAGAGGTCTCAAAGGTCCCAAGACTTATTGTCTTCAAAAATGTTAAGACTCCTTGCACAGAAACACCTCTTTCAAGGCTTATTGACAGCTGCTGATTCAGAAACACATTCAATAAAACAGCTAGTCAACTTGAGAAAGTGGCAATAACAAATAAAGAACACTCCACTAGGAATGAGAACATCTGGTCATCTTAAGATGTGGAGTAAAAGCTACAGCACTTAAGGCCAAGTTCCCATTTTCTTCTGAATATTTTAACATAAACATGCAAACTTACTCAGCTCTTTCTGTAATTAATGTCAAAGAAAGTATTTCACAGGGCTTTGTCACAAGGCAAAAACACAAAAGCAGGGAAGTGCATTAAGAGTGTAATATATAACTGAAATAATGAATATAAACTCAAAGTGCTACAAGCTCAAATGAGAATAAATATTTGATAATCAGACCTGTCCAACATTTTTAGGAGAGCTAAAAAGGCAGACATATGTTCTTTATCCAAAAGGCTCCTATAAAACCAGTACATTCTACGACAAAAATAACACTGTATCTATGATGTTGCTAAGAGCAGACAAAATGAACCATGAAATATCATCATTGTTGTGGTTTAACCCAGCAGGCACTGAACACCACACAGCTGTTCACTCACTCCTCCCCCACAGTGGGATGGGGGGAATCGGGAAAAAAAGTAAAATTTGTGGTTTGAGATAAAGACAGTTTAATAGGACAGAAAAGGAAGGGAAAATAATAATAATAATAATAATAATAATAATAATAATAATAATAATATATATAATAATAATAATAATAATAATAATAATAATAATAATA
>NW_008825615.1:18693516-18753384 GCF_000699105.1 Pygoscelis adeliae
ACCAGCCAAGATGCAGGCCTGTAGGGAGGAAGAGAGACTTTCTTCATATTGGTGGAGGTGGCCAGCCAATTCATCCACCATTTGTTCCTCTCCGTCTTTCCAGGTCATTACTGTCAATGAGTTTGCATGCGATGATGGTGTGCTCCGTACAAACTTCCGCCTCGTGGGTCATCTGTACTTGACTTCATCTGGATCCTTGGATAACTGCTCGTTGTTCGAGTTGTCATAAATCACCTCCAGCACAGCTAACTCCCTCAGGTACTGGATACCTCTCTCCTTGGTGGTCCACTTGCCTGTGTGACATGTAACAGCTTCCTTGAAGGGATACCTTTCCTTCACGCCTGACAGGAGTCTCCTCCAGAGGCTGAGGGCTTGTGCCCCTTTTCCAATCACTTTGTCAATGCCCCCTTCCCTAGAAAGGGATCCCAGCTGCTTGGCTTCCCTACCCTCCAATTCCAGGCTACTGGCCCCATTATCCCAGCATCGGAGCAGACAGGTGACAATGTGCTCGCCTGGATGATGATCTTTTCGCATATCTCGCAGCTCACTCAGGGATAGGGATCAGATGGTTACCATCTCATTTATGTGTTCCGCCTCTTCCTCCTCCTGTTCTCATGATGGCCCTGGTTCATCTTCATCCCTTACTAAATGAGCTGATTTTCTTGTGTATTTCTTCTTGTGTATAGGGGCGACTGATACTGGCATGGATTGGTTCTCTGGTTCAGCTGCAGTGCCTGTCGCCGGGATTTGAGTAGCTGCAGTGCCTGTTGCCAGGGTTTGAGTAGTTGTAGTGCCTGTCGCTGGGGTTTGAGTAGCCACAGTGCCTGTCGTGGGGGTAGATCTCTGGATAGTATTCTTAAATAGTTGTTTAACCTTAAAGAAGACCTGAACCACATTCAGGAGATATAGGAACATGCTGGTTTGAACATCCCAAGGATATTCAAAATTCTCAAGAGCTGTTGTAACTAGCCTGAAGGAGAAAGGGAAGGTGAAGGAGTGGCACAAAGTGTGTCCCCCTGCCTCTCCCATAGATTGGTTCCCCAAGGAGAAAAGGTAAAGAGTGTAATTATTAATAATTTCTGAAAGGTGGCTCCTGAGGTACGAAGATGACGGCAATGCTAAGTACAAATACCAGATTAGTCTCATGACCAATAATTTTATCATATCATAAACCAGTGTTACACAGTGCAGCAAAATTATATCCTTGATCCAGCTCCCAGGGGTGATAGACAGCACAACAGGGAACATATACAACATACAGTTGTGTTACATAACACAACTTTGAGAGAACGCATGACAACTTTGGGAGTAAATTAATCAACATTATGACCAGCAACTGTTAAACCAATATGATGAATGCTTATAACAAATTTGCCTTAACACACTCTGGTCAGATCTGTCATTATCTCAACCCTTTGAGCCCCACGTTGGGCACCAACAGGACTGTTGTGGTTTAACCTGGCAGGCAGCTGAACACCACACAGCCGTTCGCTCACTCCTCCCCCACAGTGGGATGGGGGAGAGAATCGGGAAAAAAACAGTAAAATTTGTGGGTTGAGATGAAGACAGTTTAATAGGACAGAAAAGGAACGGAATATAATAATAACCATAACGATAAAAGAATATACAAAATAAGTGATGCACAATGCAATTGCTCACCACTTGCCAACCAATGCCCAGCCAGTTCCCGAGCAGCGGTCACTGCCCTCCAGCCAACTCCCCCCAGTTTATGTACCATGACGTCACATGGTGTGGAATACCCCTTTGGCCAGTTTGGGTCAGCTGTCCTGGCTGTGCCCCCTCCCAGCTTCTCGCTGGCAGGGCATGAGAAGCTGAAAAGTCCTTGACTAGCATAAGAACTACTGAGCAACAACTAAAACATGAGTGTGTTATCAACATTATTCTCATGCTAAACCCAAAACACAGCACTGTACCAGCTACTGGGAAGAAAATTAACTCTATCCCAGCTGAAACCAGGACAGGAATATATTTAAAAGCATTGTGAAAATAATATGTAGTTCTGTATTTTTTCTATGAGGTATAGTGACTTGGTTTACCTGTTTAATTTGATGCGGGGGGAGGGGGGGCGGCTAATGTAAGGAAATAATTTGTTTCAACAGACACTCCCTGCAAGTAACAAATAGCATGTACATGTTCTGTGCATCATATCATCATATCTGTTTAGGCTGAGCAGACTGTGAGGACTTGTACATTTTTGAACATGCCTACCTGTGTAAAACTAGCATATACCAGATGAGTAAAGCAAATTCTACTGTTCTTGTCTAAACTTGATCAAAAGATTAAAAGCAGATGAGCTGTGGTAAAATTAAGCTCAGATATCATCCACAACACATATTGCATCTGTGTACTAACATACTCTATTTCTCATTTGAGTAAATTAACCTTCATTTAGCTCTGTGTTATGCTGCCAAACTGCTTCCAAGCAGTGTGTTTTATCTCTGCTTAATCCCACAATTTAGACATCCCATAGAAACTAAATATGAGCACAGACTTTAAAATCACACAATTGGGAAAGGAAATATAAGAGCATGCTCTTGTGGCAGAGACAAATTGTTCCTATTGTTCGATCAGCTATGAATGAACAAACACAAGTGGACAAACAGAAAAAAGAGGACGAGTGGCATTCTGTGAGTTCATGACTGAAAGATAAGGCACATTGCGGAAAAGACACTCTGGAAGGCTCAGACCATATGCCAGAGATTATTTCTAGGTGTCGGGCATAATAAGCAATATGTACAGGGGGTTTATTTCTTGTGTCTGGACCTACACATTATTTGTGCCATCAAAATTAAAGAGTAGTTGTCCTATAAACCTTTTGGCAGTCCTTCTGTTTTGTGGTTATACTACAGATTGACCATGAAAAGATTTGTTCGATGACAGATACTCACACATCAGCCAAGGTTAGCATTGGCAGCAGGCAGTAGGGTAGCTGGATCACAAAACTGAAGTGCTGTGAAGATCAAATCAGAGCCTACAGAGCATGACAGTGAGACCAAAGGAAGGGAAAGTTATGGAACCCACTTGGACCACAGGAGTCTCAACAGTCCTCCGTAGGGAGACTCAATCACAGCAGATTTGTACATGTCAGAAATTTTGAGCTTGGGACTTTTAAACAAATCTGCCTGATTCTGTGAAGGATAAGCTGCAGGGCCAAGAAGGTGCTGTATACATTAGTGTATACAGATACACAGATAAAAAGGAAAAAAAATATTTCTGAAATTAAAACCCCAGGAAAATCAATGCTCTGTGGATATGCCTGGCAATCACATGATTTTGGTACAATGGCATGAAATAATGAGGAACACAGACAGCGTTTAGCTGTGATGAGAGATCACAGCCCTAGGAGAGAGGGAAGCACAGGACTGAGAGTTTAGCCTGCCGTGACTGATTACAATCAGTATAGAAAATGATGCAGAAGTTATCCTCGTTCCTGCATTATCTTCCTTCAAATACTCTTTAAAGTTTTCCTTTGCCACAATGGCTTCAAGAACCTAGATCACATGGCACCTATTTGTGTGCAGGGCTAACCAGGATTCTCTCATTGTCTTCTACACACTCATCTTTTCCTGTCTCTCTGCTGACTCCGAATTGTCTATTCTGCGGTGTAAGGTCAACTATTCTGCGCCCTATTTGCACATAGTGTCTGTTTCATGCATTTGATTCCTCTATATTGCAGTATAAATGTATTACAGTACAAAACTGTTCTTGCTTTTTATAATATGGCATATTGCAAAGATTTTCTTCTGTAAAGAGATTCACAAAAGGTAGACATTGATATGTCTACCTTTGTTGTTGTTGTTTTATTGTCAACTTATGACTATATTTCCTATACCTCTACAAATCTACAAATATACATTTGATGTTGCTATAATTAAACTCTCATTTACTAACACCTACTTTTACTGTGGTAGATTTATCAGGCTTTTTACCAGAATCCAACCCCTATGACAACAATTGAGATGGAACCAGGCTGCTTGTAGGTTTATTTTACCTCTTCCAATTAGCCCCAGGGGGTATTCTCTTCTGAGCAATTGACAGAGATGCAGAATACCTGCAAATCAGTTTAAAAAATTGAACTCCAGCAATAATTCCCCTAACCATACCAATAGAGCCAACAAAAATGCATAATCCGGTAAAGAACAGAGGAATTAGCTTTTTTTTAAAAGCAAGTGTTCTGTTTCACTAAACAAATTTTTCCAAGGCAGCAACATTGTATTCATATCTGAATTGAGCCTTGGAAGAATGTTCACATGCTTTCTTTAACTTAATTTTAGACATCTTTAATGAAAAGAATTCAAATAATTATAATTACCCTTTAGGAATAAAAAAGTCTGCATGTAACTTATAGTAAATTCCATTAAACTTTTAATACCTTTTGAATGTGTTATTAGCTACATGATTCAAAGACTAAAAAGAAAAAAAGAAGTGAAAAAGCCAGTTTTATTTTTACCGCATTTATGTGCAATCACTAGCTGTAACCCAAGGCTTTTTATAATATAGGATATTCTTTTAATTTGTCCTTCAGCCAGGAAAATGTAATTAATTGTATATACTTATTTCTATAGTTGTGATAGGAATGCATGTCATGATTGTTGTCACTTCAGTCTTTTGAACGTTTCTACATCCCTAGCAACAAGAAGATACTGAGGTGGTAGTGTTTTGTTCAGTAGAATAGTGTCACACATTTGGTAACCCCCGATCATTGATTCTGTTATTTACACACACAGAATGTTTGAGGTTGGAAGGGGCCTTAGGAGGTCACCTAGTGTGCAAGCAGGGTCACCTAGAGCCGGTTTCCCAAGACCATGTCCAGATGGCTTTTGCATATCTCCAAGGTGGGAGACTCCACAACTTCTCTGGGCAACCTGTGCCGGTACTCAGTCCAAACTTACATACAGGTTTCTTCAATTATTTTTGATACATGTGCATGTCTTTTGTATACATAACAAATTCATACTCAGAAGACCTATAGGAGATATTATTCAAGTGATCCCAAATTCTCAAAGGTAGTGGGGGACCTCACATAACGTTCCTCTCATCTAGCCTCAGACACTGACATCTGCACTACTGTCCCGGGTACAAATCACCTTCTTCCAGTTTTTCTCTGGAGGAAAAGTGATGATCAATTCATTTAATCTGAAGCCTGCAGCTCAGACGTCTCTACACTTAAGAGAGTCCCCTGAAGTACCCATTATAGTCAAAGTAAAGAAATTAGCATTTTTTAATGTGCAAGCCATTTGATAGCTTTAAAAGCAATGCAAGGAGTTTATGATTAGCACATCACAATAAAATAATGTTTGTAGTATGACTACTTATTAATCAAAAGTATCACTAATAATTAAATGGAATACATATAGAAGATCTACAAAAGTTTTCTTAAACTAGATTGATTTGCTCAACTAAAACTTCTATGTTAGATGTGTTGGTACCGCTGACAATAAAAAGAAAAAAAAAAAAGAAAAAAGCAGTGTTTGCCTTCCTACAGTTAGTGCCAAACAAGTGTAAACACCTTTCTTCTGTCCATTCTTTCCTCATCTTTCACCGTTTCTGAATGTCTTCTACTCTACTTTTGTTTTTCTTGAAGAGTTCCCTTGGGGCTTCTTTCAGTATCTTTCTGCTGCATGTTATTCAATGACCCCTCTTGTTTTTTCCTCCCTCTAACTCATTATGCAATACTGTCTCGCTCTAAATTCAGTCTCTAAATTCAACATAATGGAATTACTGCACAGTGTTACATAAGGTACATGATGATGCCTGAACTTATTTGGTGAGCACCAGGAAAATAACTTGTTTGCAATAGAAACCAATGTATGAAAAAGGAAGCCTTGGTCAGATATTAAAAATATGCTCTTAAAAACTAGGGCAGACCTTCAACCAGGGTAAATGACCATAATTCTACTGTCTTCGATTTACTGATGTACCCTTGAGTAACTGCTTATTGCTTTCTGCTTTGGAAGTAAATATGTCGTGGTGATTTGCTTGAGCCAATACCCTGTGAACAGCTTTTCAGTGGCGGAGAGAATGAATTGGATAGAGCACCACTGCCCCTTTACCCTTACGGTGAGCAAAGCCCTTCTGCTTTGCAAACAGCATCTTGAATAACGTCAGCCATGCCAGGTTTGTGTGAGTGGGATGACACACTTCACTCTAAGGGAATGAAAGGGAACATCAGGAGGCAGTCTAAATGGCAGTGTATTTACTTCAGCACTATTCATATATTCACACCAGCTGAGGACCTGGCTCCTGGAGCTGCCTTTCAGTCCAAGAAAGCAAAGTGCCTCATCACAGAGCAACAAACTGCTCACAGTTGGTGCCATTCAAGATGCAGTTTGCAAAAGTAGAAGTACTTTGGAAATACTGGGAAAAAAGAAAGGACGGTGGTTTCATATCCAGTTCACTGAAATACTCTCTTCCCAGGTTCAGGTGAATCACCAAAGCACTATAAGATTTACTGCCAGTTCATAAACTACCGACGAAGCAAAAACCTGAATAGTTACTGATGATTATGTTTGAAAATTAATAACTCTTCTGTTAACATTTATATTGTGTCATAAAAATTGTAGAGAGTGGTTGTGGATATGAGATTTTCTTGTTTTCATAATTCAAGAAACTCCCTTTCCCAAGCAGGCAAGCCACCCACTCAAATAAATGTATAAATCCAAAAGGGGCAGATCCCGTTAAGATGGATGTAGTTCAACAGTGCAGAAAATATGCTTTGTTACAGAAAAATAATTCTCTAGCAAGGTATATGAACAAATAGAGTAATGATATTGGATTTCCATGTATTTCTTTATCAGGAATTGATTTAATTTACAAGCTAAGGCCAGAAAATGCTTACAGAAGTAACATTGTTCAATTATATACTGTTCAAATTATGCTGTTTATTATTTTTCAGGATGAGTGAATTTCTTTTGCCTCATTTTCTGTGCACTCTTAAGCATCATGGGCCTAATTCATGCTACAGAGGAGACTTTGAGACAGGTTAGTTTTTGGAAAGATGGCACTGAACAGTAGGGTGACTACTCAGCAATATTGCCTAACAGCAGTTTTGCTGTCTCAAAGAGCAGCTATGTTTAAGTAACAGCCTACTTCTATACTACCTCTGCATGCCATGTACATGTGGAAGAAGAAAATATGCAGAACAGGAAAGAAGTCTGGCTGTGGTTAGGTCTACATTTCAGCAATCCTCTCCCTTCGTAGCAGGCCAGCACAGTAGCAGTCAGCAAAGAGCTGCAGTATGTGCTACTGTGACCTGTGCCAGGAAACATTTCTGAACAGCAGAAATGCAGAAAGCCACTGAAGCAGGTGGCCCGGTGCTTGTAGCAGTCTGCAGCAGATCAGTGTTCAGTGACACTGAGAAACTTGCATTTGCCTGCATCTCCTCACCTCTAGGACATCTGTGTATAAGAATTTGCACTTTATTTCTACCCAGTTCCTTGGAAAACAGTCCCATCTCCCCTTTTTTTGTTTAAGAAAAAAAAGAAAGATAAATGGCATAAAGGACACTGGACAAACGCAGAGAAAGACAAAGGCAGAGAGCTCATAAAAAGCAACTGAAAGTGAGAGAGGGCAGCATGCTAAGATCAGCATTCATTTGCTCAGGGAACTTGGTTGTGCATCCTTCTTGTCAGAGATCTGCCCTCTATTCCTGGCAAAAGCTTCTCTGCAGCCAGGAGAAATTCTAATCCATAATGAAGATGACAGAGCTTAAAATATGCACCTGTTCGAGCTAATCATATTTAACTTTTTCTAAGGTAAATTAACACAGCTTAGCAAACTCTTTTTCTAAATCACCATCTCTCAAATGAGGGGCTGGGGGAATGGAAAGGGGAGGAAAATTTTCCCCAAAATTGAGAGACTAGTAATTGGTCTATTTTAGAAACAGCACAAGGTACAACTTTTCTGCACAACTGTTTCTCTGGCACCCGTCCTACCATTGGCAGGCCCAGCTATAGGCATGGAGCAGTCCAAGAGATTGCTCAAAAGCCCATGTTCCTGGGCTCCTGAGCTTGACGCATTACCCTTCTCCTCTATCATACCACATACTGTCTTCAGCAATCGATTTTGTTCAACCTGTTTTCCCCTAGGTCTGCTTTCATACAACTCCAGGAAAACTTGTGTTATGCTAGCCTGTGGGCAAGCAATTTCTGCAGACCACAAGGAAGCTGCTCCTATCTGAGGAAGCAGGTTGGAGCTCCAAAGCCTTCCTTGGTTAAGCCTATGTCAAGGTCTGCATGGGCATGGGAGTGGGGATTCAAACAGCAGACTTAAAAGAAGGGGAACAAGCAGGAGCTGGGGGAGTGGGCAGCCTTATGGGACTGGCTGTAGGAAACTGAGACTAGCTAGTTGGTTTTTTGGAAGGACCTCTTGGGCCCGGACTCTGCATCCTACCTTGAGCCTAAATTTTACGTGTCACCATTATCGTCATGTTCTCTGCTCTACACTGGAATCACCAGTCTGGATATACTTTCAAAAGCAATCGGTCGACTGTATAGGTGGTTAACATGCTTTCTGCATGGCCAAGATCTGTTCTTTATCAGCTGTAAACAGTGGAAATAAAAGTGATTAAATAGCATGCACTTATCTCTGCAGCCAAAATAATACACCACTGCTTGTACATAACCCATACATTCACACTTTAAGGTACCAGCACAAACATGAAAGATGAAAACTTTCCACATTCCTTGTTGCCATATGTTCAAAGAATAAAAATCTAGACAGAATCAATCATCTTCTATATAACCCAAATATTAATTAGAGACTAATTAGTTGCCTACCTTTGATGAGAAATGAGATATCCTCCTCCTCTCTTTTTTAAAGTGAAACATTTAATGCTCAATTTTAATGGCATTTTAAACGTTTCCTTCTCTTTTAATCTGTGGTACTAATTTAATACAGATACCTCTGCAGCAGAAAAGCTTTCTGCAAACTGATTCTGATACATAAGGTGAAGCAAGATCATTTTCCAATAAATCGTAAGAGTCAACAGTAAGCTAAATATGATGCTCTGCTGCTGAGCTCAATTAATAAATTTGGGCTATGGATTTAAAATGTCAACAGCTGATGTAAACTCTAATAAATTATATTATAATTAGTATCTCTGACTATAAAATCTCCATTCCAATCTCTCTTAAAAACAAACAAACTAATATACGTCGCAATTTGGTGTGCTGACCCAATAAAGGCACGCTGATTACTACATGGTAATGAATATTTGTATCATGAATAGTTTCAGTGACTTAAAACAGCTGTAGTATATGTAAACTATATATTAATGGCAAAGAGCCTTTCTAGAAACAATTTATTAAGTTCTGCTGAATGTAAGAAAAAACATCTATTCTTTCCACTGTCTGAGATTTGATGAATGATACTCACTGTTCTCACTGTCCATAGTATTGGCAGGATTAGTATAGTCACTATGTGTTGAAAGTGTAAAACACTCATTATGGAAGTATTCTTCTTTGCTAGAAGTTGATTTAAATGAGAAAGCTGAACCTTCTGAAAACTTTTCCATCAAGGAAATAAGTATACAACAGTTCTCCCTCAGATCTTGCTGGATTTGGGAGGTTCTAACATAGCTAGAACTCTGTTGGTACATCTATTTTATCAGTTAATGGCATGACAAATTCAAGAGAAAAAGCTTTATGAAAGCTTCCCGGACTACCTCAAGTCTCCTGAGGCTTATGCAGAACAATTCTAGTCTTTCATAACGTGATTTAGTAAACTGCACCAGTTCTATGCATTTCTAGCACACTATGATTTAACTTAGAAATCAAAATGGAGCGTCATTATTTTGGGTAACAATGTGATAGATAGAATTTTATCAGCAAAGATTTACCAGGATCCAAATACATCCTCAGGACCTTAGCCTGAATGCTGATTTTTTATTGAGCAATTCATTTTCCCTTAATAATACATTCAAAGGTCATCAACCCTGTGGGGAAAAGGTTTCCTCACATACCTTTATATTTACAAGCAACAAAAATAATAGTCTTTCTCAATCTGTGTCTTTTTAGTATTATAATTTTAGATTTTGTATAAAAATGAGATTTGCCTTCCACATAATTTTATTTAATTGGAAACTTTTATAATGTTACATACGGGATGAAAATACTGCACATTAAAAAAGACTTTCAAAATAAAAAAATCTTTATGGTGTACAACTGGATCCTTGTGCATATAATATGTTATTAAGGATTAACAGTAATGATTCTTTGCATGCCAGTTTTGTCCATAACATCCATACTGTAATTTCTGAAATACTCTACCTAGTATACATTACTACTTAGGGAAATAATGCAATGCTGAACTTGCTCAGGGAGTGTAATTTCAATGGAAGTATATGGGTCTGTGTTAGCTCTGGATCTGGGTCTAGACTGTTTTCACAATGTCTAAGTAACGGATAATTCATAATCAATCATCTAGCTGCTGCTGAGCCACCCTAAAATATTTGTGAAGGTTTTGCTATACACTAACCTAGTAAAGGTCTGAGTTAGTATCCTAAGTTATTTCACAAGCAAAATTAATTTTTAAGTCTCTGTATGCAGCGACATGACAAAACATGAATGAAATACAGATAAAACTGGGCAGTGGGAGTGCTTTAATTCTGCTACTGTTACTAGCTTTGGCTGCGCTTGTTTCCACAAATAATTCACTTAATTTTCTGTGTCCTATTTCCCTATCTCCAAATCAAAGATGATAAAACATATCTTGTACAGTTTTCAGGAAACTTGCAATTGACTCCTGCCTTACCACTCGGTAGCCAGGCCAATGTTTCGGCATACGGAGATCACATGTCAGAGAGGATCCGTAAATCTTCCATGAACTGCACCAAAAGTCTAGAGTAAGAAGCAAGTATTTCTTTGCCCTGGTAGTATTTTGCATCTAGAACATACTTCCATGCTGAGACTGCAAGAAACAACTCTCCTGCCAACCACCTTGACCATCTCCTTCATAGGCTCCATCCTCCCCCTTCCTCTGTGTGACCCAAATTCCCTGCCTGTGTTCATTAAGTGCCTTTCCTAATGGGAAAAAGCTGGTATTGAGGGGAGAGAAAGGGAAGCCGGGCAGAGTTTCCCCCAACTGCAAAGACTGCTCGTGCTAAGGGGAGCTGAAGACACTGGTACACACATCCTGGTTCTCCTGTCAGTCTTTCTTGCCTCTCTTCCTTCATTGTCTTTCTTCCTGACAGCTATTCAGTAAAAGGCACATCCAGCTTCAAACATTTTTTTCTAAACTACAAAAAAATTCAAATGTTGAAAGAGGAAATGGAGGAAGGATAAGCCTTGTGTGTAGATGGAAAACAAACTGGAAAAAAAACAGCTCCTCAATTGCTGAGAAAAAAAGCTTTGCATGATTAGCTATTTTCTTGGAAAGAAAAAAAATAAAAAGCCATTTTGATATATCCCTACAATGTGAGTCTAACAAAAACTCATCACAAACCAAAGATATTTAAAATGCAAGTTACACTAAGGTCCAAAAAACTCCAGATCATGAGATGATTAATGATGAGATAATTATACTTAACAGAGATTTGTTTATGGCTTTGATATAGAAGAGATCCACAGATGTCAAGCACTTGCCATCTTGCTGAAATCAAAGATGTAAGTAAAACCCTCAAGTAATCTATTACATGCTTTTCCTAAAATCTGAAGCAGTGCTTGTTACATCTGTATATTTTTCCATGGGAGAATGTACTCCCATGGAAATTTCCACCTTCACCCCCTCTTTTACAAACTATTAATTCCAATGCAAGCACATACAAACTTGTGTTTACCCCTTCATAACCCACTGTGTATTGTAGAAACTGACAACAAATCTTTCTTTTCCCAAGAAAAAATGCATGTACAGTTCTGCATGGTGATCCAGTAAAGTGACTTGCTTAGGAACTGTTGAAATGTTACCCCCTTAAATGACTACTGAATGACAGAGATCCAGATTCTGGTCCTCGCATCCACGCTGAATCCTGCCCTGCTCTGTTGGGAGTCTGGCTAAGGTGCAACTTGCTGAAAGGCGAGTCAGAGCTAGGTTTATGGATTAATTTACATGCAGTCATTTTAAGAACGGACAAATAAATTCTCATAATTATCAGACGGTTTCAGAGCTCATCAGGTGCTTTTTAAATGTTAGCTGGGAGACTAACTAAAGCAAACCAGAGGGCTGTGGTCAAGCAGACATATTCAGAGAAAATGTTACACCTGAGTGGGCCTGCTAATACAGGAGAAGCTTAAAGCATTAGAGATGAAAAGAAACCCAGTTTGAAAAGGCTGTGATTAGTAACAGAAATCAAGCAACTTCAATTAGACTTGCCCCCAAGGAGATGTCTGAAGCCGCAATATGGGTACAAATTGCATTGCTGAGAAAATACAGAAACTGTCTCTTTCAGAACCACAAAATCTACTTTGAACAGACAATAGGCCTACTAGCATATCAAGTGGAACAAATTAAAACTGTCAACATCACAGCAACTGTTTTAAATTGGTAACTTAGCATGACCCTAAAGCGGAATAGAAATTAGATGTTCTGATAATGTTCGGAAAAGTGAAGGCAGAGATCGGCAGCCTGCCGTAGCAACCGGCAAAGTTGTAACATGCAGAGCATTTCTACGAAGTGTTGGCTCACCCACACAAAACACAGCTTTAGAAACTTTTATAGGTTGTGCAATAATCTCCAACAGAATAATCATCCAAGGAAAAGAAGTCATTAGCAGTAAGTAATCATCAGATGAATGATTTATCACTAGTCTTCTAAATAGTTGATCATAGTGATTGTGAAAACTTCAGCTAATATTTTAAAAATGTTATGGAATCAATATATGATCCCTACTGTATTGTGATACATAATTGATAAGAGCGTGAAGGGTCTAGTAGCATACACCACTGCTGTCTTCCTAGTGCTGCTGTTGGTTAAAAAAAAAGTGTATGTATGTACCTGTTGCTGGCATACTTTTTGAAATTCAACTGACATACTTACAAATTTGATAAATAGATTGGAAAATTCTTACTCCCAAAACATTCCCCATATGCACAGCAACCAGTCATAATCAACGAAATATAAGATCGCATAAGAATTTAGGAATCAAAATGTTAAGCAGTGTGGTACCTAACCTTTAGGCACCCCGATGCAGGACAGCTAGACCCACAAAAACCAGTATACCGAGCACAGAGCAGCCTAAAGGGAAGTCCTGAAGAGAGGGTTTGCATTGAGTTAGTGCCTCAGCCCTACTAGGCAGCACAGCCTTCCATTTGGCATTTGCAACCTGGAAACTTCTTAGACCCTTTTCCCCCTACCCTCAAAAAATAACAAACAAAAAAACAACCAAAAAAAGAGAGCAGGAATTACTGCTTTCTTTCAAGGTACTGCTTTTTGTAGGAGGAAGTGTCTAAGACAAAGACTCCTCTCTCTGCAAATACTAGCTCAGTACACAGGTGGAAGAGGCAGACTCAGACAGACGCAAGATTGTCCCAGGAGCTCCCTGGCCCCATCACAACTGAGGTGCTACCAGGTAACTTTAATGTTCTGTACTAGGTATTTAGCAAATGTAAATGGTGAGGATTAGACAGAAGCTGGGTGAGGGTTTGAGGATCACGGTTTTGGTGTTAGGTGTTTCCATTCAATCTAAATCCCCCATCAGACACTGTGGCCTTTTTCTAATCTTCGAATGAACAGCTTTAGGATGGCCTACAAAAGCCGCCTCATTCATTCAAAGTCAAGGAAAACAAAGCATGGGACTGCAGCTCATTTAATGCTGGTCAGATAAATGTAATAATGTGGTATTATGCTGAACTGATATGCTTGACTGGTTGCTTGCTGACTGGCCCACAATGTGCTGGAACTGCAGTCTGTGACCTTTCAGGGGTGAAAGTTGCTTCACGGTGCTGACATTTACCCAGGCTTTGGGAGTTTCTGCCTCCTAATACAGTGACTGCTTTATGAGAGTTCCTGGCATATTCCACGGGAAAAAAAAAAATGAGAGGAGGGCAGTGTAAAAAGGACTTCAGCAGCCTAGGTTACCAGGATAAGGAAAGGAGAATGTAAGAAATCTAGACATGTAGGCTGACTATTATCCCCAGGGAGTAGCAGCTCACCAAAACCCCATTAATTTTACAGCTGTGGCTTAAACTGTGTGGATTTTATTGCACAGATGAGCGGTGGCTGTTCCCTGCTAGGTCTGTCCTAGTTTCACATGATTCAATTGCTACCTTCGAACTTCTGCTTGTTGGTGTCCCTGGCTGCAGATGTTTCTTCCTGTTCTTCCACTAGATTAATTTCTGCAGATGATAAAACCTGAAGATCTTGAAATACATTCAGAAAGCTGCAAAATATACAAGGCTCTGACCAAAAGCCACTGCAATATAACAGATAATACTTATCACTAAAAAGCAGGCAGCAGAGCAGGCAGGCAGCTTTAACATGCACTAATATCATCACACTGTGAAAACTGTAGAGAGGATGCTGTTGCACTGATGGATAATTTTGTCAATAACATTGCTTTTCAGTTACCATTTTTTACCCAGGTGAATAGTCTTTTGATACCATTAAAAGCATTTTCTTGGATCTAGGCTTTACAATTAAAGCAAAATTAGTGTCCATGCTATTACGATAAAATAGAATGTAAAACAGAAACAAATGCAAATCAAGGGAAAGTATATTGCCTTAGTTTGCCCTTGAGTTCAAGATGAATTACAGCATTCTACTGAATTAAAAGGGCCAGCAGCAATGGAAAGATTATTCAGGGCGGGGCAATTTTCTAGCAGGGCAGAAAAAATGTAGCAGTTCCCATGTTACCTTCAACCCTACAGCCAGAGTAAGGAAGGAAAGGGGAAAAAAGCCTGGCAGGGACTCAGCATGACACTGGCATTACATGGCTGCCACAACAGCCATTCAGGACCACTCACAGCAGCAGTTAGAATATTGTAACTTATGCCACCGGTCTGGTCTGATACTCAGCTGGCCCAGGGTCATGGTAATGGCATCCAAAGTAATTTACAGCATCTGTGCACCTCCCCCAAGTTACACTGTGTGCCTCGTGGCTGCAGTGAAGAGTTTGGATCATTAACTTTAGAGTCATTTAACTTATGCTTGCATTATGACTGCTGCCTGATGGCATCCTACTCCTCTATCTGTTCCTAGGTTGCCATGACAAACTAAAAATCTTGATGCAATGAGAAGTTAGTAAATCAGATGAGTTCCATGAGAATTTAGGGGATAGTATCTCTGCCTCCAATATCTTACCAGATAATAATTTTCATGGCCACCTGACAGTGGCAACAGTTATGACTTCTGCATACTGCCTCATTAACATTTCTAGGATTCAGCACTCTGCAAAGATGCTGCAGTTCTTTGATTCATGAACACTGCAGCACTGCACAGAGGCTACACATGGCCAAATATTCATTAACCCATATTTAGGCACCTATGTATGTGACCTGCTTTTCATCATTATTGGGAACCTTTAACACATCTCTTTGGCATCATGAGAGTGTTTCTACTCATATTCTGATAAGAAATCAGCTCCTCTTTCTCGTCTTTGTCTTCACCCTTAAGGTAAAAGAACATTTGTTTCATGAAGTTGTAAATGATCATTTTAGATGTTGGTAAGTTGTTTTTTTCACCTGTGAATGTGAGTTAAACTGGTTGAATTATGCATCTTTTTAATGAGCACATCCAGGGCTAGGTACCTCCTAGACCTTAGTTTTCCCCTCTAAACAGTAGATACTGAAGATCTGCCTTAATTTGAGTTCAATTCAGACTAATCTTCATTTTTATAAAAGGACTTCTAGAACATTTTTTTTTAATTCAAAAAGTATGAAAAATAAGGGCTTGTATTTCTCTTGTCAGGAGCAGAGATATTATGTGACAATTATGTTAATAAGCATATAAAAATTTGCTTTAGAGTAGCACAAGCACAAGCTGCAACAATGAAAAGGACAGCACATTTGGTTGGATAAAGAAGCTTATTTATGAGTTTATGGCTAAAGATAACAGTTCTGTCATTAGAATCGTACATCGCATTATTGTATGTTGCAGTAAGTAGACTATTATGTGAATATGATCAAGGAGGCTTCTTGCATAGATAAGTACATTGCTATGCCTGGAAGTCAGACTTCTGTATGAAGGAAAGCTTTGGGTTTGGTTTTAAGCAGGTTCTTTTCTGATAAATCTTGATCCTCACACCATTTTAATTACAGGTGAAGGTAAAATTCATCTCACTGTGTTCATACATAATTAACCCTCAGTCAAATGTCTTCAGGTTTATGATAAAATTGTAACCCAGGGATGCTCACCTCACATCCAGTGGGACTTCATGTGGCCCATCAGAAAAAAATAATCCAACATACAGCTGCTTTCAGCACCCCTCTCTCTTCAGGTAGTTCAGCAGCAACCAAAGAGTAGAGGTTAAGTCTGATAAATTGATTTGCTTCTGTCATGTCATGAGGGAAGGATCACAAGGAAAAATGGTGATGAGGAGCAGGTTGCAGTTGTAACAAGGATAGTTCATGTGGCCTGAGGAGAACTTTCCCCACCCGATGCTACCTCCAAGGAAAGAGGCTCCATAGCAAATAGTTCTCCAACTTGCTCCAGCAGCCCACTCCTGGATGCTTTTCTTTGGGTACATCTGGGGAGGTCACACTTGTGAATGATGTGGTTAGAGTGGACAGAATAAGCCCAGTTCTCCTGGGAAGTGTTAAATGCACTTGATTTTTTTTCCCCCCAAAGGGTAAATTCTTCTATTTGCTGCCTTCTCATTTTTCTAACCTTTTCTAGTTCATATTCTCAAGCTTTTCTGCACCAGCACCATATTAGAAATGCATTCTTATGTTTTAAATTAACTGAGATACTCACATCAGTCTAGGACTTCAAGTCTAAATTATGAGGTGGTGCAGTAAAAATTGCAGCCATTGGCAACATTACATCTCACTGATGGATCTGGGGCTTTTTGTACTACTTCTAGCACCATTCAGCCATGATTTTTAGCAGAAATTTGAATGTTATTGTAATAAAAATAATAAACACTTATATTTTTAGTATGATTGTTGGACAGCTTTTTTTTATCTGTCCTGTATCACAAACACCACTTGAAAGATAAACCATCCTACGACTGAACTACAAAATGATTTAATGAGACACACTACTGTAAACTCTCTCTTATTCTCATCAGCCTTTTTCATTATCAAGGGAGTGCAATATCAAATTAGTTTAACTTCTTGGCTCACAAGAGAACACAAAGAGCTCACAACTTAAGATTCCCCTGCAAGAATATTTTAGTGCCAGGATTAAATGTGAATGACCAGTTGATTGATAAGCAGAATTAGCACGAGCGAGTAAAGTCCTTGGGGACCAAACCTTCCCGGTGCCCAAGAACAAGTCACTTAGTATGACCCCATTTATTTCAATAATATGACAAGCCTGTGACTCAGAATTTCAGCCTGATGATACACAAGGAGTTGCATCCAACTCAAGATCATCAATGATCCCCATCTCTGAATGCAAAGACAGCTGTATCTTGTCATATAACTTTTACACTGGGAAAAGCTTCATCTCTCCTCCCCAGTAAGGGAGAAGATGTCTCTCAGAAATATCTAGTTGAACTTCCCCTTTCAGTTACTTCTCATTGTTACTGAGTTGTACACCCTTCATGATGACAGTCACTTATTCTTTTGTTCAAGACCTTGTCCCTAAATCCATGAGCCGAAGAAAGAATGAAGGTTTCACTTAATATCACAAGATATTAAGTGGTTTATAGATTTTTAAGGCAGGAAGAAAATAATTGACCAGCCTGAACAAAAAAAAAAACAAAACACCACAAAATAAGTTGACCAGCAATGATTAAATAACTCGTGATTTAACTACTGTGTAACTATTCAGAAAGACCCTCTGTCTCAATTACTATTGAAAGCTATGCCCCATATGTTAATTGATTCTCACTGTTGAAAATTAGCTACTTGCTTCCAGTTTGAATTCTGCTGGCCTCAAGGAGGGTTATTTCCTCCAAATACCCTGTTTTGAACGTTTATCAGTTAGTCATGTTTCAAGCAACAGAATGAATGTCGGACTTTAGTACTGCCGATATTTTCACACATTGCCTTTTTCACATGCTTTCATAAATGGTGCATCATATAAGACACAGAATCATCTATTTGTTTCTAAAGGTATATGTGCTGTAGCCCCTATGAAGAACTTATCTCTCTAGGGAAGGATACCCCAGAGAGAAATTGAGATTTTATGGTGGATCAGTGGCTGTGTAGAAGTGCTCAACTTCTTCCATTTTTTCCTTTAATTTCTTCTTTAAATTTTAACAGATGGGACAAGCTACAAAACATCTATTTTTATCCCGTTGTGTTGTCAGAGCTTCCTACATTCCCACTTGCTAATTTTACTCCAGCTCACAACTTCAATTTTTTCAAGAAAGTCTCACTTGCCCACAATATTTCTTTCATGACATTTCTTATGCCTGAAGTGCACTACCTTTTCTCTGTTACCCTGTCCTCATCATTTTGTTTTTCTGGGAAGAGTTTAAACAATGGCCTGCTAAAACTTTTCACTATAAAATGTACTTCCAGTAAATGATAGCTAAGATGTTGCCATTCTGGGTTGAATAGGAATATTGCAGCAGTTGTTATCAAGCTTCTCAAATGTGATTCATAGTGTATAAGAGTTTATGCACTAAATCAAATCCTTATAAAAAAAGGATGTGATACTCATGTCCCATCTGGGATTAGCCACCAAAATAAAATAAAAAAAGGAAAATAAGAGCTACATGAAGTAGCTTTCATTTGTCTTCCAAATTAGGTGTAGGTTCATCATTGAAGCATTTATTATTCAGGAAAATGGCAGTTAAAATATACTTTTTTTTTTTTTCTGCAAATGCAGTGCTACAACTCTTCACACAATAGCTCATGGCCACAACGGCAAGGTAATGAAAACAAAAGAAAACCTTGAAAACAAAGTACTTCTACAGGTGAGAAAAATATATGCTAGATTCTTGAGGGTTGTTTTGTACCATGCCAGAAGAGCAAGAGAGTCATAAACATTAAGGTTATGGCCACAATGTGTCACTGGAGCTGGGTACAGAGAACCAGGGACACAGCAGTGAAACTGGCAGGCCACGGTACCTCTTATTATTTTTTCTATTAAAGATTTTGGCTTTGTAAAACCAAAGCAGAAAGCTGTATGCAGCTTGACAGAGGAAATCACTGCAGAGAGAATACTGATAGCTGTGCAGTTCCTGCTCTACCCTGTTTGAGATCCATCCTACTGCCAGTCAACCAGAAAAGAACATTTAATCAGGTTGTGTAGCCCAAACATAAACTTCCTTTTGTCGGTAGTTCTGTTATTAGTATTTGGACAGCTGGTAAGGAGAAGAAACTCCCCAAACTAAAGAATTCCCTACCAGCATACCCTCAAATAGAAGAGAGCATCCCACTTCTCATCATGAATAACATATTCAGATCACTCTATGCATTAAGCTTAGCAGGTCCAGCGCTGTACAGAGATCCTGAGAAGGGGACAGGTTTAACTACCAGAAAGTTTCAGATTGAGATTTTGCAAGTTTGTCTTGAGGATCTGGTCACAGAGTTTCATTTATTTATTTAGAATCATGTAGCTGAGTCCCTTAGTGAGCTTGGTAGTCTTCACATGTAGAAGATCAGAGCTTTGCAGGGATATATGTCATAACTAAAAGAACAACTGTTACATTCTTCTGACTAGCTTGAACCTTCCTGTGCAGCTCAATCACACATCTCTGCTTCTGATGCCAGTGTCTTCTGCCACCTCTTTCAGCAAACTGAAATTCTGACACTCCCACTGCAAATATCCTCATATAGCCATGAATATACCCACTGTCAATCTCCTTCTCAGCTTGCAAGCTTCTTGAATGTTTAATTTCTCTGTTTCTTTCCTGCATACTCTGGTTGGTGTTATTGCCGAGTCTTGCTTTAGTATCTCAGAGTTGGTACCTTTCCATATCACTCTGGCTTGTGGTCTGACATGGTCTTCCCCAGTTACAGCAGCATCTTTCCCTCAGTTTCGCACCAGTGTCTCTCTTCCTGTCACTCTATCCTACTGCTTAGATCTTTTGATTCTCTTGAATTTCAGCACTGTTACCCCACTCACCTGCCACGCTCTGCTCCCTTAGAAGCTGCCACCAATAATAATTTTGGCTAATCAACAGCATATTTCATAAAATGTACTAATCCAAGATACACAGAGATGTCTATGATCTCAGGCTCTGGAGAGAAATAGATGTCATCCAGCTCATGCTTTTGTCCTTACTGCTTTTGTGCCTTCCTATCCAGCTGTATTCTGTTTCACTATTGCCTCTTCCGCACACGTATCTGGGTACTCATCTCAGCCTGACTGCCCATCCCCTTCATTGCAGTCTCCTTTCCCTCTAACTCGTGCTCCCCCTTGTAGTTTCAAAACTCTCCTCTCTCCCTGCTATTGTCTGTTTTCACAGCCAGGCCAGTATCCCCACGATCAGATGCTCTCTGAAGCTGTCCTGTTCACTCGCTCTATCAGCAGCCCCCAGCATCTCCACGGTCCCCCTTCCCCTCTCCTCCCTGGGCTCCCTGTGGTCCCAGGCTTCTCACAACCATCTCCCCTCACCTGCTCTGCACCAGCATCAGCCAGCTCCCTCTTTCTACCCTGCCTGAATCCCAGAGGGAAGCAGGAGGAAGAAAAGAGATGCTCTTCGCTGCAGCATCTAGTTAGGAGGAGAGCAGGCACTGCCTCTGGCATCCCAGAGGAGTCATCTCAGGGAAACGGTAAGCTGCTGTCGGCTGGAGCTTGACCTGTGCACACAGAACCATCAGAGACTTTTACCTCTAGGAAATCTCTACTCATGTGCAAACTACAATTTACCAACTTGGCCAAATTTAGACAGGTTTACAAGAGGACAGCAAGATGCAATTTTCTTCTGCAGATCCCCTTTCCTTCTTCTCTCCATTCAACCTCAAGACAAATTTCAAGGTCATGTCCCAAATGTCTGGGAGATTGAAAAGAAATGGTTAATGAACACATTTTGCAGATATATTTTTTGTAATATATAACATGTGCACATATGCGTATATTACGTATGTGCATATATGTAATGTACTTCACATAATTCCTCCTGACTTCAGTCATAGGAACAGCTGATATGTTTTCAAAGAAATTGCCATTTTCCTCCCAAAATAAAATAATACTAAAAGAAAAATATTCTGAGGCAGAGATCTGCCATAAAGAATTTCAGCAAAAAAATATAATAGTTAGTCAAACATATAAGCAACTGCAAACAGGATTTTTAAAAAGGAATTGCTGGTGAACTTTGATATGTACCATCTTTCATCAGCGGGAATGCGGATTTCAAAGAGAAATAAATATGCTTAAGTTTAGTCACATAAGTAGATCAGTGAAAGAGAAATTTTCTCTTGCACAATGTTGCTACTTCAAATCACTTTAAAAAGTGTTAAGATCATTAAATTTGGCTTTTAGTGTGCATTTTATTGCATTGCAGGTAGGATCAGGATGGCAATATTCAAACAATGAGGGCCGGCACTATTATCAGTTAGCACAAATACTGTACATACTGTATGCTTTTGTGTTTGTGTGGTTCCATGTGTGTTTTCTATCTTATTCTCCTTAATAAAATCAGCTCATTTAGTGGACAATAAAAATTAAGAATTGTATGAAAATGCTTTTTAAAAAGGAAGATGTTTTAAATTAACACAGTTAAAGAATTAGCAACAATAAAAATAACAGGGGTTTGTGGATTTTTTCTCATAAAACATATGTATTACCTGTGTATACATTATAATAACACCATAGATTATTGTGCATGAAGAATTGAAAGAAGAGATTTAATTGCCATTTTTACTACTTTTTTTCCTTTTCTCTTGGTTCAGGTAATGAATATAGACCAGCCAATTGGTATTCTGTTTGTCTGTGTTTCTAGTCAATTCTAGTTTCTTTGGCACAAACTCAGTTTTGCACTATTTGAGTTGCAAACACTGCAGAGATCTGTTTATCTGCTGATCCGAAATACCTGAACGCATTGGGAATGTTCAGAGAATGAGAATGCTACCAGTGGTCTTAGATTTTGCAGACTTTGTAGAAACATTATTACAAAACACATATTTCAGGCATATTTGATATGAACGGAATCAGAGTTTCTTCAGTGTTGTTTCAGACTTAGTTTTCATTTCCATTTGATTAGGAATTTGAAATTAAAATAATCTGCATGTGTATTTTCTGTTTGACAGTTGTTTATTCACAATAGCTTGCCCTGACTGTTAATAGCACAGAGATGTTTAGGACATGAGTGCTCCCACTCCCTCTGTTACCCCATCTTTCCACCTCCTTAAAAGAGGGATGGAGAAGGGCAAGAATTATGTGCATTAAATAGTGTAGGCAATGGACTATAGGCAAAGAATTAGGCCATATTCTGTGAAAAATAGAAAATTAAGTTAGTCCTTGGTCCATATCAGTGCAGTAATTTTGTTTTCCTGCTAATTTGTGGTATTCTTCTTGGGACAATGAATGGCCTAATTCAAGCCTCCGGAAATCCATGAATGCCTCACTCGAATTCAGTGACTCCACTTTCTACCATCTGTGAGGGAACTGAGTTATATCCTGCTTTCCTTCACCTTCTAACAGATCCATGGGGTTCTCTGTGCTTATCCAGGATTCTTATCCTGGATTTTCAGGCACCTGTTCAAGCATGGGAACAGGTCCATTGTGGTAACTGATGGCTATCATTTATGATTCAGCAAAGGAGGAGATGGTCAAGGAAAGACTGAATATGTGTGAAAAGACAAAGCACTCGAAAGAATAAATAAATTGAATAGGAAGTCAATTGAGGCTTGGGAATGTTTGAAAAAATTTTCAAAGTTCAGTTGTGAGGTCAATGTAGGTGACTTCAAGTCAAGCATGCAATAAGAATCAAAGCCCTCCAACAAGTACATGCTTTTTTTTATTGGCAATGAAACCATGTGGTCTTTCTATCCCTTATGTTCCCTTTTTTCAGTTATCTGGCCCCAGAGAACTCCTACTTAAAGGGAATAAACACAAAGGGAAGCCTGTGTGCCAAGATTTTTGCTGTCCCAAATCATTTTTATAGGCTATGCTGAAAAAAGGTTCATGCTATAAAATTAGAATAATTCCAAAGAAAGTGTTAGGAGCAAATGTTCTTCCTACAGTCATCACTTACCAACTCCTCTACATCTCTGAATAGATCCTCAGGAACTGAAAGCCTTCAAGGAAATATCGAGATACACAGGTGCAGAAGGCAGTTTTTCTACATTTTGCATTTTCGTATCAGATGTTTGTGAAACTGAAGAAAATAGGTAAAAAACCATGATGTAACAACCAGAACATCAAAATGCAAGATCATCTGAAAGAATAAAGAAGAATATAAGCAAGCTGTCAATCCTGAAATGCCTGTGGAGCATCTGTAATTACAGCCCAAGGCCTCAGGAGGAGACTTGGGAGCACAGTTACTGCAAAGTCATTGGCCCATGGCATTTTCAATTAAAGCCTGTCAGGCCCAAAGAGACTGTGCTCAGATGGAAGGGGAATTACTAGCCGTGTTCTTCAGAATGGAACAGTCATATCAGTTCACATTTTGGCATGGGATGGACATGATGCCTGACCAGACCCCATCAGAAAATATCATGCAGAGCTCTCAAGGTGATGGAAATGATGTTTCTGAGTCTTCGGTACTACGAGGTAAGGATAAGGTTCTGAGAAGGGAAATCATGGTTAATTAAATGGAGTACAATACAGGTGACTTGACAATGCAGGAGACAGAGAGGTCTGCAAGAGATACTCTCTGATTTGCGACAGGACACTTCAGGCAGTCACAACAGGATGGGACACAGACTGACTTCAGATGAGTAAGCCTGAAAAGAATAAGATCCATAGGAATTTAGCTGCCTGAAACCAGTAAAAGGAGAGCTGTGCATGTAAAATATGATTGTGGTTAAAGGGAACACAAAAGCAGGTTGAAGACCTGATGACAAAGTAAAACAGGTCTGCACGTCACACTTGGAGAAAAAAGACACATCCGAGGCAACCTGGAAGCCCATTGACCAGGCATAAATGCTGAATAGACTGGAGCAGCAGGGGGTATGCACCAAGATAAGGAGAAAGATCTCATGAGAGCCCAACCTGTTCCTGAATGGTCAGAACATAACCTTTAACAGCAAAAGCTGCCACAGGTGTTTACTGTACGTGACCTGGAGGTCTAGCCAAAAGCCAAGAAGAAAATCAGGATGTTTAAAGTCTAAGCCTGCAAGAAGTGCTGTATGCATTACAGAGGAGTTCAAGTACTAATGTGCCAGTTAATCATAATCCATTTTTTCCCCAAGTTACCCAAAAATTAGTGGGAAGACAATCAGTGGTGGATTCTGATACAAAGACATCATGAACAGGAACGGATCAACATCCAGAAATGCTGGCTTCAGCTACCAACACTACAGAGACACACAGTGTCTCTGCAAAGTTTTGGTGCAGGTCAGCTTCCACACAGTGTCTCTGTTTGGCTGCGGAACCAAACATTTCATTTTCATTAGGATAAGCTTGCTGCTGAAAGTGGGTATAAGAACAGCAGGCCACGTAGGCTCAATTATTTACTTACTAACAGGACACTAAGTTTTGATGCTATCACATATACATTTCATATGGCTACTGGTGCTTGGACACTTTAGTTACAACCTCTGCTAGTAAATTAAACAGTGCTAAGGCATCAGCACTGAACTTAATTAGCTAGTACTTTTATTTGTTCAGACTGACCTTAGCAAAGTTTTGGTGCAGGTCAGCTTACACACTCCTAAACACCTCCTGATCTGAAGTTAGGGTAGGTAAGTACTGTCTCCAGTGGGCAGTTCAGATGACATTACACTTTGTGGTGGATGCTAGAAGAGTTTAATATGATGTATACAGGGTGTTGGCCTAGGGACTAGATAATCAAGCCTGGCACAGTTTTATTTACTGATATAGATTCTGCCATTAAAGCAGTAACGAAAGACAGCAGATTGAATGACAGAGGAACACAGATCATACAAAGAAACCACAAAATCAAGAGGGTAACAGAGCAGAACAGAAAGATAACTGGGAATTAGTTAGAGACAATGAGAAGACAAAAGCAGACAGGTTCAAGCCCAGGAGCAGGAGGATTCAGAGCTTTAGCCAGTCACTGAGCTGCCTTGGGCACACTGGAAGAAGTTTGGCATATGAGAACCACAGAATCGTGCTTCTCTAGCCAGAGGGTGTGCCTGGCCAGCATGACAGAGAAACTGCACAAGGCATATCTTATGGGCTTAGCAAAAGGGCACTAATCGACCATGAAAGGCTTATGGCATCTATTGATTGAGATGTTGCTGCAGAGCAATGGAACTGAGAGGAGCAAAGGTAGAAACAAGTCCCACACTAACAGCAGCATCACCGCCAATCAAAAACTGGGATGAAGACTTACATAATTAAAAAAATAGAAGGCCTAACACAATGTTTTGGTAAAGGCCAAATCATGAAAGTCAGCTATGAGTTGGGACCAAGTGGCTGCTGGAAGTCAGCAAATGCTTACCCAGAGATTTCAAAATAACATAGATATCAGAGAAGGCAGCAAAGACTTCAAAATACAAGAGTTCAGTAGAGGAAGCCAGCCTGTAAAAATATAGCAAAAATTCCAGCTATTATGAAGCATCTTTGTAAATAGATTTTTCAACTGAAGAGCTAATTAAATTAGAGAAACATGGTACAGAATTTATCACACCTAACTTCAAACATCAGCCATGTAGATGTCTTCCATCCAACCTGGTTATACTAAGCTCCCTTTACAGTCAGTGGAAAGAATAGACATGATTCATCTCACTTATTTGAGACACCTGCTTTAGAACGACATGACTTGTGCCCTACTAGTACTTGTTTCTCTCCATTTTCTAAGGGAGTTTCAGTGATTAGCTCAGATGGAGACATCTGCATGTGGCCTCATAACTCCCAGCCAGGGAGCTGTCTTGTGTTTTACCTCCCATTAAGCACCATGCAGGAGGTTGATTGCCATTTTCATATGTGGAAGGCATTTTTTCTCAGACAGCAAAAGTGGCACACGACTATGTGGGGTTCTTTTTCACATACTATCTTGCAATCAGGAGGGCTGGCTTTGGGGTTGATTTGCAATTGTTGGATTGGCTTTTAGTGCACTTCTTCATTCAAAATTGTCCAGTGGAGGTCACTAAGTCAGCAGACTAAAATTTTGATCATCATTTTTACCATGATTTAAAATGGTAGAGAGCTACACTGGCTCTGTCTTTAACAGAAGTTGTAGCTCTTTCCATCCGCCTCTCTTCTACATGCTGTGTGCACCAACATCATTGGATGGATAATGGCTTCCTGCAGACGCCCTCGGCAGGGTAGAGGGCAAATTCCCTCTTGGGGACACTGGTGCCCCATGAAATCTGCATGGGACAACCCTGCTGGATAGTTTAGGGTACCACGGGAAAGGCTTTAGCTGCAGCTATAAACCATATAGCTTCTAACTGCAGTAGGATGTCTAAGTCTCTTTTTCCTATCAGACTCTCAGCTGTACAATATTAATGTAACAGAGGAACAACAATAACAGAAAATGTAGTTACATTAACTTAAAAAATGAGACAAGTTTATTACAAGTTAACAGTCTCTTAATGCACCCACACAAAGTTCAAATGTTCATAAAGGAAATGATGTGAGGTCAAGTGTGCTATTTTTAAAATATAACAATCTGATAAACCTTGAGCTAATACCCAAGGACAAAGCTGGTACTGAGTTACTGCACATTTCAATGAGGAATTAAATATTAATATAGAAGGCTACTGGTAGTTTCTTACAGGTCTCGACATCACTGAATCTTGCAGTGGCGGTGCTGAAAGGCAGACCCTGCGCTATTTGCTCCCAGACCTCCCGTTAATTTCAAATGGAATTATCCCTCTGTAAAGACTGAATAAAAATTACAGGGCATGGGCCTTGCAGTATTAGAAACAGTGTTTTGAAAACCTACAGAAGCTGCTAAGTCTGAGAGGTTTGCCTTTAGAGCTCAAATTCAAATCTCCCTTCATAAAAATAGTCAAAATGCTGGGGTTTTCATATCCTAAAGAGAAACTCGATGTAACACAAGTCTTGCAATATTTTACAAGGCATGCTTAACCTCTTAATGTGTGTCATGCAAAGATTAAGAGGCAGCGTTATTGCTTGCAAAATCACCTGCTATTTCCGGGAAACAGTCATTTGCTGGACCTGTCCTTGTCACTTGCATAAGTATAATGCTTTTAATAATCTCCCATTCCCTAAGTGATGTGTTTGCATCAAAATGATGGATATGCTATAGCTAGCAGAATTTTTTAAGATCTGTTCATTTCTATCCTGTTCTTCTGGTGCCATCTAGAGGTTTTATTTTTAGTTCTACAAAACAGAAAATAAAATGCTTTATTATATTTCAAAAGTTTCCTTTAAAAACTCTCTGTGCATTAACATCACGTAGGGTGCTGTTATCACTGAACCCCTGTCTCCATACCAGGGCAGATTAATGAAGTGTGCACAAGTTTTTGAGCTGTAGGATGCAAGTGAACCTTAAGGGCTGGGGAAAGATTTACACTAGAGGCAAATACTGTCATTAAAAAAAAATCTTTTCCTCGTAAAAAGCACCTGTAAATTGGCCTTAGGAGGAGTTTTCATAGAACTTGTTTTCAAGAAAATAAACAGTAACATATCAAAGCTGATTCAAAGGAAGCAGGTGCTTGGAGAAAAGGCAGCCTTGCCAGCCTTGTAGCAGAATGCCAACATGACAGACACAGCCACGACTTTGGCCCATCAGCACAATTGGCTGACATCTTATCTGCCTCCTGTGACAAGTCGATGATGCTCCATTTCACACTAACACTGCCTAGAAAAGCGCAACATGAAACTCACAACACAAAACTCACCACTGTGACAGAAAATCATTCTAATAGAAGCATTTCTTCTTAAAGGTAACAGAAATAGCTAATTTACTCTAATGGACCCCTGGATTTGTAAAAATAACAGACTAGATTCACATCCAGTATAAATGAGTCAATCCCCCTTGACATTAGTGTGGGTAGGCTCATTTGACATCAGACCTTCTCCAGCAAATCTTACTTTCTTCTCTTCCCCCTTCGAAATGTTTATTAATTAAACTAATGTTGACACCAAGTCTGTGAAGGGTGTGTGTGAATGCTAATATGCCTCATCATGTATTCCATCTGACTTGATTACCAGAGCATCCTATTTGTCCCTCTAATATCCATCCAATTGTATTGCCCCTCCGGGCAACTAGATGCATGTTCACTCTGAAAAGACAGTCCCTTTTAAACAGAGTTGACCCAATTCATTTCCTAGCACTGATAACAAGATTTTTAGATGTGTACGAAAGAATCAAAGATACACTGAACACTGAAAAATGTGAAACGGTTTATAGGAAGTCCTTAGCCTTTTGAATACAATGTTCCTGTGAATGATAATTTCTATACTTCAGCAGAGGATTAACGGTCATAATAAATTATTTCTGTTTGCCTGGAAGGAAATAAGTGAAGCTTGCTTAACTAAGAAGGCCAGCTAAAGGTACAACCGAGACGAGACTAACCTTGTCTCCTGTGCCCAAGGATACCTCTGAAAAGCTGCCATAACATGCAATAATTTGATAGCCTCAGCTAAAATTAACCTGTGTACTGTAGAAGGAGATAAGAATATTAAATTCTTGCTGATACTCACTTTGTACGCTACGGAGACTGGCTCTGATGTTTTGTGAGCCTGCATAGTAAGATTTTGAAAAGCTTAAAGGCCTTTAATAAGAAATTAGAATAGAAAAGAAGAAAATCTGTGTTATTTTATTGAGAGATTTGCTGAAGCTCTTGTGATGACGGATTCATATAAAAATATTTTTTCTTATTTTGATAGATATTTGGAGGAGAAATCCTTGTTTTGCTTTGTATCCTAAAATTTCCTAATTAAACCATGTCATGGCAATAACATGTTCTTGAGTCTTAACTCTCTCAGACACTTTCATTCAATGACCAGACACAGAACGTGGTTCCACAGCCACAAGAACTTTTCACCCAAAAGCAGCATTTTTCATCACTATCCAATGTAATTCCTGGCTGCTTATACTGTACTTAAATATAAACTCACTGTTCATTGGCTCTAAGTACACAAATCTTTCAAAAATCTGTTTATTTAAAATCAAAGTATCTTTTAATATAGTGTGACTATTTCCTTTTCAGAGCTGGCCTGTTTTTTGTCATGACTACTCACAGATATCAATGAGTTGCAAAGGAGGCTTGCAGTCTTTCTTACTTGAGGAATTTGAAACTACAATGAATTGATCCTCATCCTCATCATTATCTGTTGAAACCATCAGGTTCTTAAATAGTCTACAGTACCACACCCTCAACCCCTCCTTCAATAATGAAAACTAAGATAAAGTACAAGAAAGGGAGAAAACCTCTCAAATCTAGCATTAAACATGCTCCTGTGAAAGGTAGAATGCCTAGGTCTAGTCTCTTTTTCAGTGTCTGTTTACCTAGTCAGACAAAGTAAAAAAGGATAAATAGAAGCGGCACTTCCAAATACAGGGAAGACTGGGGATTAGTGCACTGCGCTTGGTGGTCAGAGATACAGGTTCAAATCCCCATGGATGGAGAGGAGCGGGAAGGGGAATGCTGCTCTCCTGTTTCCCAGATGAGTGCTCCAGCCTACTGTATCTGACAGCTTGTAAATTGGCTTCTCATTTCCTCTGCTTTTCATCTGTCTCAAAAATAAAACATTTTTGAATCAAGTGAAGTATTTGTTCACCAGACAAAACAATGGAAGGTCTATGTCACTTAGAGGAGAAAAAAAAATGGAAAAAAGCCCTGAGATTAAATTTATTCTGAAACTGTTCATTTTCCTGTTTTTTCAGTTTGTCTGCTGGAAAAAAAAAAAATAATAAAAAATAAAAAAGCTAGAACAATTATTTCCATATTCTCCACACTTAAGCTCAGAGGCTGTCAGAGACTCAGCACTGGCTTTCAGGCATGACCCCAAACACAAGTTACAGTCTCAATGCTTGTGCCGAACACTTTCATCCAGTTTCTCCAGTGAAGATTTTGCAGAGTGCCATTTCTCCAGGCCACCCCTCATCCAAGCTCCCCTGTCTTCCACAATGCTCCCTGTCCCTCGCATTTGTCCTAGAGACTGGGAGAAGTCACAAGAGAGGAGGGCTGCATCCGGGATGTTTGTATCACCAGTGTTACTTACCATTAGAAGAACTCTTTGCTGGAATCTGGTTAGCAAATTACAAAGGCTCATCTAGGTAAAAAAATGAACTTATATTGAACAGGGAACCTGATCTGAAAAAAACAGTGCTGCAAACACTCAATCATGTATCGTATGACAGATATGCGAGTAATCTCACCAAAGCCCATTCTGTTTGAACATTTCATAAGCATATATTGAAATCTTTGCCTACCAGAACATCACTTCACCCATGGAAGAGTTCTGTTGTTCATTTTGGATAGAGGAGAATCAAAGACATCATTATCTTAAGTGATTGAATTGCATAGATGTCTTTTGGTACCAGTTTAAGCTTGCATCTTGACCTGTATTGTAAAGAGTAAAATTAATGTCGCAAGTGCCACCCAGTGACTGTGATTAACCATAATTTGCATTCTTTATTGAAAGTCGATAGTCTGCATGCTACCAGCTGTGAAATTGTGCAATAAGCAATAATTATACAGTGAAAGACAGTAAACAGAACTAGTTAGGTGTGATTCGGAGCAGTGAGTAGCAAAGGTGACTTTTAAAGTTTTATTAGCACAAAGCAAGAAAAACAAAATACAACCATGTGACCTATGCTTCAATGAGTAAACAGTGAACATTTGTAAAAGTCTACTAAAGATAAAGTCACACTATAAAACAATAGTATCACGACTAAATAGAGACTATTCACTAGACTTACAGGATCAGAGCCTTCAAAGCCAAAGGAACTGTGTGTGTAACAAAGCAGGAACCATCTCCGAATATGTATCTAACTGCAGTTCACTACCTTTACTGATGGGACATTTGTTCTCAGAGGGTGATTGGGTTGTTCTGTTTTTTTGCAGAGGGTTGGGGAGGGTGGAAATGGAGGTTTACTGTAGGTTTGTGCAACTTTCCTTTGCATATGGGGACTTCTGGCAGGCATTTGGCTTTTTGCTATTTGCAAGTCCCACCCTATTACATGTATTCAAAATGAGATTATTGCAGATGTGTACAGCACCATAGCACTGCTACCTCCCTAAAGCAAACTTCTAAAAGCTCAGTTTCCCTTTGGAAATTACCAATTAGTTATTTGTGGGAATATCTCAACTACAGCTCATGTATTCTATTTTGTTTGTCAAACATAGTGTCAAGTTTTACTTATTGGATTTTGCCTTGCCCTCAGGTTTGAGGACTTCTTCTGATGGTGGTATTCGCCTGGGTTTAGCAAGCTGGCCAGGCTTAATTTCAGGCATTGTTTCACCATGTTTGTACACACTTACAGTGACATCCACTGTTTCCCCACCATACTTGTTCTTGACATGGATGCTATATTTGCCTGAGTCTTCTGAGGTCACTCCCTTAATTGTTAAACTGGCATATTTCCCTTGTTCCAGTGAAAATGCATAGTGCTCATTAAGTTCAAAGGCCTTGTCATTCTTGAACCAAACCACTTCAGGGTCAGGATTTCCAAATACAGTACAGGTCAGATTCAGCGTCTGAGGGAGGAAAAAAGAAGTAATTTTGAGGATCAGTCAGATTTGTTTAACCAGAATATTCTCAGTATTGCTTTCAGGCACTTCTCATTCCTAGTTAATTAAAGAAAGATAGGTATCATGTTCTTGAGGACTGAAAAGCAGAGTTCCTAATTTTTTTTTTCTTTGATTCAGTCTTTCCACCATCTTACCAGTGACTGCGATGCAGTAATAGCCTCAGAGTAACAGTGTCTGAAGATGGTAAGTTGGACTGTCATTGCAGTCCTGCCTGCAGGAGATTCCTGACAACCCATTACTCTGACATGAGGTTCAGGCAATGATAGGTTTAAAAACATCCTTGAAGTTTCCCTGTACACAGCAGGGAGGAGAACTGAGCAAATCTTTTCTGACCAAGGCCTCCTGAGGTTATTGCTTGAGATGATTAAAAAAAAAAAATGCTTAAAAATAGAGTACATAACATGAATCATTGGACATTGATTCCCAGTGCTGCTGACTAGTAAAATGGAAATATTTCATGAAGAATAACTAATACATAAATGTTGTAAAAATGTTACACGCATGTACAGCATATTCAGAGAATAGCCGAAATGACCTAGTAGGTCATCCTGGCAGTTCAGGTATTTTCCAAGGACTGAACTGAGATTGAAGAAGCCCATAAAATTTTCATGGTCGTTCTTCCAAATTTTTATATAGTTACTGCTGAACACCATTTTGACCACCATATGTATATGTATGTAAACTTTATGTATTTAGGTACAGTGATGACAGATTAAATGAAAGAATCATTGGAGAAGTTGCATTGATTAGTGCCTACTTTGTCCACCTTTTCTTGAAACTCATTCCATCCAAAATTATGCCCTAGATAATTAAGTCACCTTAAGAATTTCACATATGCACCATTGTGTTAGGGAAAAAAAAGAAAGAAAGAAAAAAAAAAAAAAGAACAACCCAAAAATGATCGTTTCTACCACAATGTTTCCTTATATTCCCTTGCCTCCATATTTCCTTTCACGTTTCGCCAAATCCTGACCCAGAGGGAGCAGAGAAAGTCCATCTGTGTGCACACGTGCATGTTTTTGTGCAATATTTTTCTTGAATGGTGATGACTGAATAGGCGTGATATAACTCAGAGAAAAAAAAAAAAAACAGGAAGAAATTTTAAGTGATCAAAAGTGCCGTACATTCACAAACATAAGCAGTCTTGCATACTATATACCTCCAAAGTCAGAGGGGAATGTTGAAGAAAGATTTACATGCTCTGGGTACAAGCTAGTGGCAACCTAAGTGTGTGAGTACTCTTAAAGAAGTGATATCATGTCAGATGTAAAGTTAACTAATAGCCTATAGGAACTAGTCTTACTATAAAATATTTAAAGGAGTAATGATGCAAACATGAAAATAAAATTTTGGGAAAACAAACTAATGTCTAATAGCATGAGTTTGAATCTTACTGTCCTTTCTGTAACTCAGGCAACATTTCATGACTATTGCCCTCAAAAGTGACCTCATTTAAGAGGAATTAATAATTAATTCATAATAATTAATCAAATCTTAATAAGTTAATATTAAAAACTTACCAGAGAACAGATATATTCCACAGTCATTTTAGATCATTTGGGCCTGTTCTAATTTATTAAATTATAGATGTGACCTAAAATCATTTATACTCTCTTAAGAAGCACTAGTAAAGCTTTGTCTTTTGTCCATATATTTGTTTAGTTATACCATGCCATTGCATGAGAAAAACTCTCCGCTCTTTTTTTTTTTTTTTGTACAGTTACTTCTCACACTTGTACTTATACAACTCTTGCATGGTACCTGTTCATATTTAATTAGAGGTGATTTTAAAGTTTTACTTCCTTGTGATCCATTTTGTTTTGCCTGATTTCAGGAATCAGAAGTTTTCTCTTCACACATTCAGTTATTTAATCCTCACAAGATTAGGTCTCCTTTGAAGCTTTTTACTTCTGGAAATGCGCTATGTAGTATTTCCTTAATTTAAGGTTGTAGTTTTCAGGGCATGATTGTATGAGGAAACTGCAGCTAGTCTGTGCATGCAGTCAGGGGTGACTTCACCGAGCTCTTTCCTTACAGTTAGACTGTTTTTAAGATGTTGGTCGTAGAGTGGCTTACACCTAACCTCCTAAAAGACTAGCTTTCTTGCTGTGAGGTGCCTCTGTCTACCACAATAAAAAGGCACCTCGTGAACACCCATTAGAGACAAAGGAAGGAATGGGCCAAGAGGAAAATCATCTCTGTCTCATCCAGAGTTGAGCAGCTTTCAGCATCCACAGCAAGGACCACATGTTCCCCCGTCTTTCTAGAGAGACTGCTCCTGGATATCCAGAAAATGTCCAAGTACACAGAAAGTTGGAAGAGTTGTGTACAACCTCTTACTCCGGCAATAAGAAAGACAGTTTCCACACAGAGCAACACAGCTGTAGTCTCTGAAGAGGCACTTCATACAACAGATGTAAACAGCCTGACCAACATGCTCTTGATAGTCAGCAGATGGTAAGAGTCACATTGGCTCATGAGCTGATCTGCTATGGTCAGTTGGAATGAAAGTCCATCTAGCTCTTTTAGAGGTCAAAAGCAACTGCTTAAGAAAGTGTACAAAAATACAGAGGATGAATAGTGTGATCCTATTCCCAGTATACCTGGGAATATAAAGCATATAAATGCATATAAATGCTTTCCACAATTTAGTGGCTTTTAAACTGGTTATAAGCACAAGTTGTATCGAGAACATTGTATTCAATGGCCCCTGCTGGACTTCCTTTCATGATATTGCCTATTTTCTTTTTTGGACCCAAATCTGTTTTCACCTAAGGTACTAAGGCACAAATTAATTATGAACCACTTGAAAAAATACTTCCTTTTGATTCTTTAAAGCCTGTAATGACCATGTAATTAGGCACTTCCTAGTTCTTGTGCTGTGAGAAGTGTTGGATAATCATTTCCAAGTACCTCCTCTGCATCATGCACAATGCTGCAGACTTCTTTTTTTTTTTTTTTTACCCTGTTCTCTTTCAGTAATTTTTCTTCCCAGACTGAAGACCTAGTTTCTCCCCATAGGGAAGGACAGGGCACCCAATAGAAGAAGACTTGCTTCAGGAGAAAGAGACAAGAACTTGCTGTCTGTGTTGGAAGGATGAAAAGAGTTTGTCTTTCCTTGACTGAAGGCTTGGGTGTCTGGAGTCTGGAACTCACCCCCAGGATGGAGAGACCGAGCTCCAGTACTTCCTCGCACCTGTAAGGACTAACAGCAGCTCAGACTAATAGTCTTCTCCTTCCATCTTAGTATCCAGAGAGTTTGGGCTGAGGTTGCATGAGATCCTGGTCCACCGTGACAAAAATCCCAGTGAGGGACACCAGTCTGGCAGCATCATGAAATTTCATCCCCCAAGCTGACCTAGGAAGGGACTTTGTGAAGATTTACCAATTTTTACTTTGTATCTGGGCGTTTAGTTATTATTGATGTCAAAAAATACATGTATTCACTGGCCTTCAATCTCCTGTAATTATATATCATAATGGGGCTATCTGCCAATATATAGGAAGGGGGTTCAGTTTAGCCCTTGGCCCAGGTAGGTTCTTTACCCTTCTTTACTCTTACCAGCCATAACAGTCTATGTCTGGCATGCTGGAGAATGGGACTTAATTTTTTTTTCTGTTATATTGGCTCTCAGAGAGTGGCTGCTTCCTTCTGCCTCTTCAGTTTCTTCTACAGGGCAGGAGTGGACTCTCCCCTTGAATTGCTCTGCTCAGTACACACAGCTGAAAGCCAGCCCAGATTTGAGTATGCAGTTAACTCAGAGCCTCTACATAACCAGGACAAGACCAGCTCCTCTTGAGGCTGACCTTGCTTGCGTAAGATCTGAACCAGTCTGTGCCTCCTCTGACTGTAGAGTCAGCTTATAGTATCTGTGCTCACTTAGACGTTGCACTTGTCTCAATTAAATGACTACCATTAGGTGGTCTAAATTATCCTTCTGCATTCAGCTTCTTCGAAATCATCTGCTTTCTCTCCCCTTTTGCTGTCAACGCAAACCTCTCACCAGTCAGCATGACTCATTGACAAAAACTGTCCTTACCTTCCCATCCATTATAGTAACGACGTCAGGCAAACCACCAATGACTTTACCACGATCTAGGAGTTAAAGAAAAATATATGGACCGTGTGAAGTTTAGACCTCAAAATTACTCATTTCTTAATGATTTTGTAACTTGGTGCCGTATTAGTGACAACTTTTGTTTGGACTTAATCTTAAAAAAAACCTGTAGTCCCTGGTTAATTAAATGTAAAGTAATACAATTTTTGTGATACTTTGGGTTATTTCTTTCTGATGTATTTTATGGTCCCCTCAGATTTTTTATCAGAGATTGTGCTATAGCATTCTAAACTGATACATATAAAAACCTTGAAGCTACTGCTGAGCTTGACAGTTTGTGCTTTGGGCACAGAGCAAAGCAAGGAGGACGCTTTTACCATCTTGTTGGTATCTAAGATCTAAGGAAAATTTGTTCTGCCACTCTCTCTGTGGGCAGAAGCATCTTGTCATTACCAGGGGAATTGATATCAAAGTACCAGAACTCCTGCAGCCCCTAACAGTAACAACCTTCCCCACTGTCTGTGTCTCAGCAAGCACTGCGCAACAGGCATTAGCAGGTAATTTTTTACTTAATAGGTAGATTATTCAGTATTATTCAATATTCAGTATCATCAGCAGCTTTCAGAGTCAACACCTCCTCATATGACACCTAGAAGCTCACACCTCACAAAACCTCTGCAGACAAAAGATACAGTGGAGACTTGCAAAATATGTAAAAATTTTAGTGGGTTTCCACTGGAATTAAAAAAAATAAATTCACAAATCACTATTATTATTGCAGTATTATGTGCTAACAGGGGATTTCTGCAGCCACAGAACTCTGAAAGCTATGGCAGCATATAATGATGGATGCCTTAAAGGGAACACTAGACTACATTGTAGAACACCTTTGATAAAATGCAAAATAAACTTACTTTTTTCAGCAAAAGCAGCTGCCCTAAAGTTGTTGAGGAAGAGAGGAAGAGAAATATATAATGTTATTAATGAAACTATTACTAAAATATTTTTTCTGTAAGTTAAGACACTTGTTACAGCATTAAAATGCAGAAGATGTAGCACTTACTTGAGTCGCTGGAATTCTGTATATGCATCATCAAAAGCTGTAACAAAACAGTTGAGATAGTTATTGTCCATGAACATAACCTGCACTTGGGGCTCAATATAAACATTTAAACACAAACCCATGTTAAAGCTCTTTTAAAGCCCATACAGGGCTACACTAGCAAAATGGGAAACCAGACCCCTGAAACCCAGTGCCCCTGGTGGTGAAAACAGATATAAGACTAAAAAGATCATAAGAGTTATGCAACTGGTTCTGACCAAAGGCTTTCTGATTTTACTGTCATTCTGATTATAGCCAGTTAATTCTGTTTAATTTGTGAAAAATCACCATGTAAGTCTGGTCTTATAAATATACCTTGCCCAGACAGATCAAGTGTGCGTTTGTAGGATTCCTTGTCACCAAAGATTTCAAAGGTGTAGTTCCCCTTATCCTTTTCAGTGGGTTCACCTATCTGCAGCCAGGCAACATCCTCTCCACCTCCAATCTTCATCTTTTCACCAGAAGAAATCTTAGATTCCCTGGAAAAAATGAATAGAAATGAGTTTGAACATTGTTTTCATGTATATTCTCCATAGGAGATCATCTATAAAAGTTTACAAAGGATAACACACTATTCCTAAATTACAGATAAATTGCAACTAATGGGACCAATTTCCCAGGAGATTCTTTTCTTGCTAGTGAGGGTATGAAACACTTTGGAACCATTGACTTGAGTTTTCATCCCAGAGATTAATTTGTTCACCGTTTTCTCATTCATCTGTGTTTATATCTATATGTGCACATATATGTCTGTATGCAAAAATGGTGCATGACTTTAGAGTTCTGTACACTTCATACACACTACCATAGAATACATCAGAATAGTAAACTAGAGGCAAATAACCTTTTCTGATGAGGAAAAAAATCTTTACCTTTCATTAACTTCCAAAACCGATTACGAAAACAATAAAAGATTTGCCTAGAATTTATTGTTCTTGCATCAAGTCAAAATACACCTTTGTTTTTTTTAAGAACAAGACAAGAAGCAAATTTCCTAACTGCAGATAATTAATAAACAAGTCTTTAAAAAACAGTAGCATTCTATTGACTTATCATCACTTCCTAAGCTAAGAATATAAGAAATGCCCTACAGATTCAGATCAGTGGTTCTTCTGGTCCATAATCTGTCCTGAAGAGTGGGAGAAGAAGCAGCTATTTAGGGAGAGCATGCAAACCAGACCACTTTCAATGGTTTGCAGAGAAGTTTCCTCTTTCACTCATTAACTAAAGAAATCTTTCTTTATATTCTTCCTGCCCAAGCATCTTTATCTGGAATTTTTAATAGATGAAGTCAGCATTAGCTTCTCTTTGATCAGTTAATTTATTTGCTCAGGCAGGTCTGATTTTGCTTCATAGCTAGAGAGTTACTTTGATGGGGAAAAGGAATTTTTACTATTTCCCTTTCTGTAAGATGACTATATTGAGTTCAGCATACCAAATTGGATACCTGGATAGAAACTACTATATATTAGAAAATACTACATATAATATTCCCCACTGTGCCATGCGTGGATGATGCATGCTGGCTTTAGGACTTGTATTATGTTCCCTGCTATGCACTATAGTGCATAATTCAAAGCTAGCTAGAAATTTGCATGGCATGTTTCATGACGTGCAGACAACAGTAAAAAAACCACGGATTGTTTAGCCTTTCATTTTTTCCAGGAAAAAAAATTGCTAGAACTCCATTTAAAAGAGCCAGGAGGTTTGGAGAGGCTGGGCGAGGTTGGTTGGTTTGTTTGTTTGTTTTAGTCTTTGTTTTAGCTTTAACAACTCTGCCTTCTGATCATTGTATTCATGGAAGAATTGAAATTTTATTTGTTCAAAATCTGGGTTCAATCATCTTTAAGACAATCAATGTGTAAGACATTATAAAATCTGAAATATTAGGAGGGTGGGAGGTGTCTGTATGAAAATATAAATATGCACGGTGATATTTCCATATTAGCCATGTAGCATTCTCTTGTTTTATATTTCTGTGAACTGGATGGTGGAATGGACTTTTAAAACTCAAGCAGATATAGTAAAAGGCAAAGGCAAAAAAATATTTTTCTTTTCCTTTCCATCATATTAATATCACATTTACTGCAAGAAGGAGCAGAACTTACTGAATACAAGGCTTGAGTTATGACTACAGCTGCACACCCTTGCAGAAGCCTGCTCGAGCTCCCTGAATCTGATGATCACTGACACTTTTTTTGTGTTCCTGTCTTCATAGAAATCAAGGGCTGGACAGCATTGCAAAACTAGGACAACACGCTGATAAACCAGTCTTTTCCTGCCCAAATCAGATCAATTCACCTTGTGTCATCTTTGTAGGCCATCAAGGAATGGGAAAGTTGAAACCACTCGAAGAGTTTCAAAATCCTTCCATACCCTACCTGTGGTTTCAAACAAATGAGGGCCTGACATAGCAAGCATTTGAACACACATTTAACTGTACATACACAGATGAATAAAGAGTGCCTCCAAAGTCAAAGATTAATGTAACATGAGGGTGGAAAACTATTGGGAATTGTAAAGCTAATTTCTGGTCATATTCTCAGCTCTGAGGGCTATTCTCAAAGTATTCTGTGCCTCACTGAATATCTATTCAAAGAAGAGGAACAGAATTAAAATATTTTGGGTTGCTTAAGACTGTATCAGTTCGGAAAAAAAACAAATTCTTTTCTTAATACAGGCTTTTATTAAACTGTGAGAGCAGATCCTTGATATTCACCTAGTACTGGAGGAGAATTTCATCCATTTAAAGAAAAGGGCAGCCCTGAATAGAAAACTATGCTCGGATATTTTGTTATCTTTGAACCAAGCAGATAATATAGTGGAAGACAGTCTTGTGTTGAATAAGAGACTGATATACTGTAGATTCTTTTTTCCTGGCTGTTACAGCCCTCCTGATAGGTGTTGGACAAGTCTGTTAAAATTTATTTTACTGTACGTACTAGCTATGTGAAAAGAGAATATGAAGTGCTGGAAAGAGAAATTCATTAATATGGTCCAGTTACTAAATGAATACCACAGAACAGTAAATAGTAAATCATTAAGATGGCATTTTTTCTGAAATAAAACAGAATGTAGGCACCATCTTGAAAAAATATTCTCATCCACCTGTGAGACCAGTTGACTTTCATTTCTTCATTGTAGTACTTCAAGAAACACTGGAGTCTTATTCCTTCCTCAGTGCAAAGGATCTTCAGTGGAGAGGCTGACTTACCTATGTAGAATAGAATATATGCAGATCAAACAGGACAGTGGAATGAACAGGAAACAATCAGATGGACTACTTGTACTGTCAGGACAAAAAAAAATTCAAGATCTGGGCCATGATTCTCAACTACCACAAAGAGAAAATGGTTCATGCCTCTCAAAGGAGATCTGCTGATTTATATCAGGTGAAAGCTCAGCATGAGTTTATGGTTTTATTGTCATATACAAGCATTATGACTAGCAAGATCCATTGTGAAACAATAAGTTAGTCATGCCGTGAAACAGTTGTGTCATGATTCTAATTGCACGAAAATTTTATTCTTGTGCAACCCCTGTTCTTTCAGTGGAATGACTCCCAACTTCTTATCGCATACACGATCAGAATCTCATTCTCTCTGTTATTAAGGCTCACTAACTAATGGGAAGTAGGAAGAAAATGATTGCTACAACATTATCACAGTATCTAAACCAAACAAGCCAGGTGGAATACTTTGTTCCCTTTTAATAGTGTCAATTAGCAAGGTCAACTGCCTATTCAGAAACTTAATAATTGTCCATAATAATATAAGCATCATGACTCCCAGAGATTTCCCACTTAAAATAAAAATTGTCTGCCTCAGGCTCAGATGACTTTAACGTTAAAAAATCTACATGAAAAGCCAAGACAGCATTTACTTACCACTGACTCCACTCAATGCCAGAATTATATCATCATACACTGAAGAGAAAAAAAAAAAAAGAGAAAAAAGAAAATGTACCATCAAAATTCAATCAGAATATAGCTTTGTTACATTCAGTTTAATTAAAGTGTTATGGGAAATCTTCACATCCTTAGGCAAAGAAAACCATTCAAATTGCAACAGGTGTATGGGACTAATTGGAGACTGTGTACAGGATATGAATTCTGTGCTGTGCCATTGAGTATCTCCACTGCGTGTGGAGTCATCTGTCTGCTGTCACGTCTTTGTCTTTGTATCCCTCAGGCCAGAAACAATAAAAGGTCATTAAAACAGGATAGTTCACATTCAAAAGAGAGTGCAGGGGAAAAAAAATTATCACATTCTAGGTGAAAACAGTTTTCACCTGCTCCCTGTAGGATGGCATTTGACGAACGTAAACCCCTTCAACAGCAAGTGAAAGAAACCAGGTATCATATCAAGCTTTTGAATTAACGCAGAGCTGATGGGTTTGCAGAAGGGAAGAACCCTGGAGACAAGGGCAGAAGAGTGGGGAACTCTTTCATAGCAGAAGAATCCTATTCAGTGTCACTGTGTAAGATGGAAAGAGAAAGAAAGAAGCACCATAGTCTGAAGAATGCATATTCAAGACTGAAGAATGTATATTCAAGGCTGAAGAATTTTTATGAATAAAGAAGACAGTAAATGCATGAAGTTCAGAAAATACTACTTGTATATTTGGTCTGTATTGATCTGTATCTGCACATTTTTTGTCTCTGCTAAAATAAATCATGATGCTATTCTGTAACCCTCTGCAAACTCCAGTATGCTTCTACTGGCATGTCGACAAGAGGACATGAATTACATGCTATATATACATTACATTACAGACATCTGGGGAAGTGGGGTTATATTGCCTATACTGCCTAAATGAGATGTTTTTCTGAAAGAATAGTGGACAGAGTTTATGCAGAGGAAAAATGCATGAGAGACTATCAAGTGATGACACAGCCTTCTGAGATAAACCACAGCTTAAGAACTCAGTCTAATACTCATCTTTTCCTCTTACTTCAGCTACTTCCCCAACCTGCTGAAAAAAAAATGTTAAGATCTGTGGTGAACTGAGTTGATTTTTGAATGTGTCTTTCTCCCTCTATTAGGATCCAGCAGAAAATATTCATTATTTAAGTCAAATGACTACAAGCAGGTGGGATGAATCCATGTCCACTTTGGCCTAGTTGGTGGGACCTCAGTGGAGAAGCCCAGGGAAGCTCTCTCTACCAAAGTTGAGTAAAATTCATTTAAGATGGCAATAGATCAGTCTTTGCTATAGACTCAGAAGTAAACAATTTTTTTTTTACTGAACAAATTTAAATATACATAAAATTACAGCAGCTCACTGTGATATCTGAAAACATACGAAACCTTATTTAAATGGCTATCATCAGTGCATTTTAGACTAGATTCTCTTACCCTTATTTGCATTTATCTTCATTTGAATGCCAATGAATATTGAGCTCAAACTAGCCTGCCCCATACAATACACAGTCTTCCAGGGCCCCATTCATGCTAAATTTCTCTGTTTATGTTTCAAAGCTAAATCCACCATTTAGGAGACCCAGTGTTTGGTTTAACACTGCAGTTCTTGTGGTTTCACTGACTGACATTTTCAAAGCTTCCTGGACCCACAGAATTAGACACTGTGTATTCTCAAAATAGGCATTTCACTGTCTACATCTCCAGCACAGCACAGTCTTGCTATACCTGAAGTACAGTCGCTGGAAGGACCCCTGACCATAAGATGGAGAACTATGGTACCTTTTGTTCATTCCAGGGGTCAGGATACTGCTTACTTGAAAATCCATAGACTAAGGCAATGGTATCTGTGTATATATCAAAGGACAGGAAGGGAGGAGATGGCTAATAAGTATGTATTGGATAGTGTGGGACCCGAGCATGACGTAAATGGTATGGAATAAGGGGTGGAGATTGTACTGGTTTTGACTGGGATAGAGATAATTCTCTTCACAACTGCTTGTATGCTGCTATATTTTGGATTTGTGACTGAAAATAGTGTTGATAATACAGGGATGATTTAGCTATTACCAAGCAGTGCTTGCACAGTGTGAAGGCCTTTTATTTCTGTTCCTCAGACTGCCCCACCAGCAAGTAGGCTGGGGGAGCACAAGAAGCTGGGAGGGGACACAGCTGGGACAGCTGACCCCAACTGACAAAAGGGATATCCCATACCTTATGACGTCATGCTCAGGAATAAAAGCTGGGGGAAGAAAGAAGGAACATTTGGAGTGATGGCATTTGTCTGCTCAAGTACCCATTACGCATGATGGAGCCCTGCTTTCCTGGGGATGGCTGAACACCTGCCTGCCCATGGGAAGTAGTGAATGAATTCCTTGTTTTGCTTTGCTTGCGTGCGCAGCTTTTGCTTTACCTATTAAACTGTCTTTATCTCAGCCCACGAGTTTTCTCACTTTTCCCCTTCCAATTCCCTTCCACATCCCACTGAGGGGAAGTGAGCAAGCGACTGTGTGGGGCTGAGCTACCTACCGAGGTTAACCCACAAAACAGCTTTACGATTTTACAATCAAAATAACTCTCAGTCCCCACTGAGAGTCCCACTTCAACATATTCAGCACTTTGAACATCTTGGTGCGTTAGGGTTTTTTGTAGACATTAAAACTTAAAAAATTTGAGAGAGAGCTGTCTACAAAAGATCTCACATAAAAGGGGGTGTCTGTCTGATCAGAAACTTACTTCATTTCTTGCCTGTCAGGGTGCTAGAGATTAATCATTACAATGCCCAGTGTCACCCCTCCTAAACTAGTGATCTGCTCTTCAGGCCTTTATAATGTAAGAAGGGAATTGAAATACAAAGGACCCCAAAAATGTTCGCTAACTTGCCATTTGCAAGGATAGATCTTTGACACCTCTTGAGAACATGTGGAGATCATAATTTCAATATAGTAAACTGAATGTTACCTTTTCCTGATAATTCAAGAGCAGATACATCATGACCTCTATCATCTGATAGTGTCGCCTTATAAACTCCTTCATCTTTGCGAGACAGCTACAAGGAAAGCACAAGATGTTTACTGATAAACTTGATAATAGTACAACATTTGTTCAACCCCAGCATGATTTTCTAAATCAAACAACGTACATTGTACCGCATTCTGGTTAAATAATCTTACCAGAGATCAGATAGAAACTATCAATGGCTTGTGCATGATTTTTTATGGAGCTGTAGTTAGTCCTTAAGCCTAAAACATATTCTGATTTCAGTTCAATTGCCTTGAGAAATTGTGTTTTTTCTCTTGTTCCAAAAAGACAAAAAAGATTGATCCTGGTCAGTAGAAATTACAAGTAGCATAGTAAGAGGTAACAGAGGGTAACTTCAACCCACACAAACTTTAGAAATGCAATTTTTCTTCAACCGAAACTATTACTTTTTTTAATCAATCTATGTAAAACATAACAACAGATCTATACCCTGTACCTGTCCAAATATCAACTCAATGGCTTTCATTTAAACAGCATCTGTAGTCAAATTATATCTATGCTAAGTAAATAATGAATTCATTACCCTTGGAGAGCTTACATTCTAAAAACTAACACAGTGATACTGCACTAAAAGCAGTAGGGGTTTTTGGTTTGGGTGTTTACATTTTAATTTATTTTAAAACCTGAAGGAAAATATATAAATAATTATATATGGATTGGAGGTTATTTAATTGAAACTTAGATTTTTATAAGTCCACAAGCGAGTAAATAATAGTAAAAGCATCATATAATTGAATGACAAGTAACAAGAGCAATTCAAGACAAGCAGAAACCACCTTCCCCAAAAAAAGTCTACTCAAGAAAAATGAAGCCACTGGAAAGCCAGTATCCTCTCACAAGTGAAATGAAGGAAGTAAATTAGAAGGATATGAAGCCAATAAATAAAATAAATAAGCCAATTAAATGGAATGCACATTTATGCTGAAAGCAGAAAAACTTGATTTGGGGAAGTTTGGGCACTTGATGAAGACAGCAACTATGCAAGCTAAGGCTTCAGACACAAGTTAGATTATCCTGTTTACATAAAGATAAATCTTAAGAAGCCATATACCTCAAACCTATTTGTTTTAGGCAATAAAACTGAGACACTGTCAGAAATGAGGTGCTTGAACAAATTGAAAAATTAAGGAGCAATAAGAAAGAACGAAATAGAGTTCACCTAAGGATGCTGAAGCAACTTAAGCATGAACTGTCTGAGCTGATAACAAAAATAGATACTCTTTTACTAGCATTAGTTACTCACCAGCTAATTGAAGGGTAGCAAATATGCCTTTTCTTAAAACAGTTCACAGAAATCATGATAGCTGCTTTAGTGCTCTGCCTGGCAAATCTATAGCGTGTCAAGCAGAAGCTGTCATTTCTAATCAGTAGGTGATACTGTACCCTGGGAATACTGAGGTGACATTCTCCCTTCTGCAGATCAGGCACCTCATCAACATCAATCCCAGAACCATCCTTATACCACTTGAAAACAGTCTCCTTCTTTGTGTTTGCAACCTGTACAACAGAAAAGGCACATTTTGCTTTGTCAGGAGGCCATGTCCTGAAGAAAGGTATCGCACTGTAGGTAGTCACACAGGTACTTTCAACATAAGAAGCCAATTTTTTTATAACACATGTCAAACAAAGCTAAGTAAAACAACAATTTCAACCAAGCCCTACTAAGCATATCTTACTCCTACGGTATTTATTTGCAGCACAGAACTGATCAGAAGTATACAGCGTACAGCTTCAGAACCCTGTCAAATCCTTAAAGGCAATCCTGTCAATCTCTTCCCTTAAAGGGTTTTGCACCCATGCTATGTGGTTGCAGTTTGTCTAGAGATATCTGTTAGAAGTATCTTTGAAATTAGAGCTGCTGAACTCTCATTTATCTTTTTGTGTTTGCCATGTGTCTCTAGAGAGGTGTAACACAGAACTTAGGCCCTATCTTAGAGAGTCTTCAGCCAATTTGCAGATTTATCCCAGCTACCTAAGCAATGTCTTTCAGGGCTAAACTGCAGAGAGCAACAGAAATTACTATTCTGAAAGCATTTGAGACTTCAAAATTGCAAGCTGCACCAGAAATCCTTTTTTTCTACTACGTTGTGTCCTATGGGAAGTACAAAGACTTGAGGAACCCTACAAATTGCAGTCTCTCCCAACACAAAGGGGCTTAACAACGCAGTGCAAATGCAGAGAAGTTGCTTGGAAGCCAGAATTTTGCTGTAGTAGCAGCAGCTCATCTAAGCAATGCATAAATAGACTACAGCTATACCTCAAGTACTGCTATAATTTTGAAATATAAATTGTGTATTGGTGATGCTTAAAATATCACTGGATAAATGACCTCAAACTGTGAATTCAAAGAAGCTAAAAGGCCAGCTCTTTTTAGAAACCCTGGCAATATATTTTAGTTTTCTCCATATCAGAAACACTATGGTTTATTTGACATCACTATCCCCATCCCCTTTTAAAAATCACAAAAATGCAATGGTATTTCTGTGCGTAGCCTGAATTCCCAGTCAGGTGGCTTTGGTAGGACAGAGCTGGCAGTACATTTCTCAGCCCCCAAGCAGTTGCTTTAAAAAGCCTCCTTAAAAAAGAACTGAACAAATGGATAGAGGGCAGCCCAGAAGTTAATACAGATCTGCAACAGTTTTCAAGTGGCTTGCTTGGAGGAAAAAACATGCACCAATTTCTAACCCTTTCACATTAGAGAAGTCATTCCATAGATGAACAGCTCTATGAAAGCTCTCTATAAAGGTGACTAGACAAATAGGAGAGCCTCCTATACTAATTCCTGGACATCTCTTTAAAACCTGCTCAAATTAGTCACATATATTGTTGCTTAATAAACAGTGTGGTTGCTATGGATCTCTGACAAAGTATTTGAGATCACAACCTGGCCCAAAGCAATGCCTTGCTTGAGAAAAGTGAGCAGCATTTTACATTTACCAGTAACTACAAAGTGGCTGTTCCTGTAGTCATATGACATGAGTGGCAATTTTATTTGAACAAAGCCTGAAGGAACAAGCCTTTAATGCTTTTCAACAATTTTTCATCAAAGACTGTTAGCACTCAATCTGACAATAAATAGACTGAGTTTCAGACACATGTAATTTGCAGTGCCGAAATTATTTCATGTTGACATTTACTATGAAAAGTTACCTTTTTTGCTGTTTAGCCACACACCAAAAATCTTGCTTTTAACAGACACAGTACAAATAAGGGTCAAAGTTATGCAAGAGCAGGTAGCTTCTGAACACTCTGAAATTTAGAAGTACTTGAAAAGTTATAGTAGATGCTGGCATATGAAGAAAAATAAATACACAATAAAAAGCAAACACCATCAAATTATCATTCAGATGGACAAACGTCCCACTGGCATGCAGGGGCTACAATACCAAGAACAAGGTCATCAATCCTAGCTACTTCAGAATTAAATACTAAGTCAATCAAAAGTCCATCAGGTCCAATCACATAGAAAATAAGTGGTATGTGAGGTAACGTATTACTTTTGATATACTCTTTTATAACACAATCCATATTTGTTCATTATTACTGTTATGGACCTGGATCATACAGTCAGTCCTCTGTCCTACACAAGCATCCGGTTGGCCTGGTTTCCTAACACCCCTATTTCATGCCACGGCCTTTGAGAAAGTCATGGCAAAAAGCCCTCTCTTACAGGTACTTCCTCCACATCATCCCAGGCTCTTTCAAGAGGTCAGAACACCCATGACAATTATTTTTGCACAGGAGCACTAAATAGAGCCTAGAAGAGACCTGGGCCAAGTGCTATGATATGGCCTGGGGAGGCAGAGATTGTTCCTTGGATGTTTTTATCACCACACAACAGCCCAGGGCAGCCACACACTTGAATGTCATGTATCTGAAGTTTGTAGGACAAATCCAGGCTTTATTGTTCAAACTCTTCCTACGTACAAATATCAGTAAGACAGGCATAAAAAAGAGTACCGTGTGAACCTAATGGCCAGTCACATACTAACAGTAACAAACATTATAAGCTCAATGGCATAGTTAAAATGATGAGTGTGCAAACAGCCCACATCCTGGATTTCATTTACATAAAATGTTCTGACCTTATGAACAAAAAGTACACTGGTGAAAAGCATATAATCAGACGCTCAGCCTTTCACAGTTTCAGTGGTATAAACAGGCTTGACAGTCAATGAAAAGAAGGATAATTTCAGATTAATTTGTAGACAATTAACACTAGTATAACTGGTTCAGCAACATTTAATTCCCCATGTGAATGAAAGGATAAGCAGGGTTCATGCCTGAGGCAAATGCACGTCTAGATTATAAAGTACTCCAGCTATGCAGTTCAGTACCAGCAAAGGTACCATGTTAGCTAATGAGTGTTGACCCCTAAAATGGGGGCACACAGAATGGCAGCTTCACCACCCAGGTCAGTTCTTCTGGGAATAAGTTGAGGTTAAAGGTCTCCTAATTAGTGAGCAGAAAAAAAAGAAGGAAAAAAATCCCACAAATGTGCATGTAAATTGCTCGTAATGAATGATTCAAGTTAGTCTAATTAAAAGCCAAAAATTTATTCAAAAGAAGTGGAGAAAATTAATGTGAAAGAGTCCATATTACAGGAAAAGGCAATGAAGAAGAGTTTGATGCCTGTTGAATTTAATTAACTTAGTTATTCAGACCTCTAATTAGTCACTCTAGAAAAGCAACAAAAATGAAAATATATCAGTTTAGAATGGCATATAAAGATGTTAATAGCAGAAAGCACTCTGAATTCTATGCACATTAGCATTAGCTAAGATTGAAAAAGTCATTAGCCAAATATAATAAAAATCATGTTTTATAACTTTAAATCTAGAAGCCTTTGTTGCATATTTGGTTACAGTTGATTAAATAATAGATGCTTTAGTAGAGGAACCTCCAAATCAGAAAATGGTGAGGAAAGAGTTTGAATGCTGGCTTTTTGTGGCTATTTCTTGAGGAAGGAAGAAGGACTGTTAAGGGATGAATATTTTGTTTAAATTATTTTTATGGCTCACAATTATTATAAAGAATTAGATCACCTAACACATTTAGAAATGTCCTGTAATTTTTCTTTGTTTTAATGAAGACTACTGCTGAAGAGTAGTAGTGAGAAATTTTTATTTTAAATATTTCTAAATTAAAAAAAAAAGTTTTCATATGAAACATTTAATTTTAAAAAATCAAAATCTTTCCTCACATTTTCCTACCTCAATTTTTAATCAACACATTCTAACAAATTATTTCAAGCATATTTCCTCACCTTACAAGCAAGTAAAACTTCACATTCCTCTGTAACTTCCCAATACAAAAACTCTGAGAAGTGAGGACCTAAGAAACAAAATTGTCTTAAAGCGTATGTTGTAGAATGAAGAGTATCAGAGAGATCCAGTGAAAGAAAGAAAAAGGATGACGATTATATTATAACATCCTTACACCAGAATGATGAGAGGGAAGTCCTGAACTACCCACACACTAGAACAAAAATCCTGCAGTCAGAACGTGAAACGTTCCATATTTTAAAAAGCCCAAACCCACAAACAAGAGCGAGTGAGCGAGCGGCTGTGTGGTACTCAGTTGCTGACTGAGGTTAAACCACGACAATCATATTGACGCAGGGGTCTACAGTACAGCTTAGAATCCTGAGGCTCATCTCTGTTTGTATGATAAGTCATGTAGTATTCCAAAATGTAAACGGTGAGTGAGACAAATTAGTTTACTAAATATGTTTATGCCTAATTACCAACTAAGCATAGGAAAGAAACAGAGTAGCTACAAACAAGTGTACAAACAATGTATTTAATGCAAAGCCAACTGGAAAATAAACAAATGTATCCAAACACCTAATTAAATGTTCAAAGAAAAATCCCATGCCAGACATTATTTGTCCAAATGATAAAAAGTTAAAAAATGTATTAAACATTACAAGCAGAACAGGAAATATTCCTTTTTCTCACTGAGGTTCCAATCCTGAAAAAATATATACCCTTAAGTAAATTTACTGACATGCATAGCCTTTTTAAAGTTATTGTGGTTACTCATGTCAGTAAATTTATACGTTTTAGTGTCTGCAGGATCAGGGCCCATAATTGCAATATCCAGGCCTGGGAGGTAACAAACTCCCAGACTTTCACTTAAATCATTGAGAACTAAGAGATCTTGTGACTTTATGCTGTAAGTGGTATAATTTCTTTCCTAAACCTATTTAAAAAAAAAATCTCCCCCCCAAAAAATAGAAAATAATAGAATTACTTTGCTTATGTAGAGAATCTTGCCTAAGCTATTTAGAATAAATGCTTTTAATTATTGTTGTTACTTTCATCATAAAAGCCATGTGCTTGCCAAGTGAAAATTACAAACTAGAGCTGAAACCAAATTTTTTAAGGATTTCGCAGCGATAGAATTCTGAATTAGGTATCCAATAGTAATTCTTACTTTCAGCTGCAAGCGATATCGATAACAAGTACATAACAAACTCTGTAACTGTACAACAAATATACATTTGGTTCCTGGAATTTTGCCTGGACAGAAACCACAGGATCAGCTTTTTAATCTTCCTTGTCTGACACTATGCTGTCTACTCTTCTGTCAATTATATTGAAGGTACAATTTGTATGCTTAAAATTAAACGTGCTGAAATGTTTTGTTGGATCAGAGCCTACAGTAGGCACACTTATCATGAATATTGAGCAAAGATAACCTCTTGTAAGGACTCCCACTTTATTTCTCTACTTACTGAAAGTTCTGTCACAACTTGCATGTATCATATGACAATGTCGGAAAATAAGATCCACCAAGGGTTCAGTGTCTCCTCAAACTGGGCAATATACTCACCTTCTAAAGAAATCAATGGAAGTTGGAAGCACTTAGTATTCACCAGGGATGCATCATTAGCTGCAAACTGGGCCTAAAGTCACCAATCTACTCTGTCTTACCTTGCTTTCTGAGAAATTCCTTTCGCTGGAGCTCAGAGTCAGCCAAGACTGCTTTGAATGCTAGATTTTAGAAGAGGTGAATGAAAAATGAGTTAGTTACAAAATTACTCAAAGAATAATTGAAGTTGATTTCTTCATCAGAGTCAAAGTTTCAATGTTTCAGTGAACATACCATCTCCAATGAGAACTAATGAAGACTGGTTCTTGGCCTTTCCATCTTGAATCTGTACTGTGTAGGTACCTTCATTGTCAATTGTAAATCGATCCATCACCATTTCTATAATGCCATTTGAACGGTCACAATTTATTTTATGCCTCTGAAATAAACAAATAATAACTTTAGTATAGTGTAAATTACTTATGATTCCCTATCGAATTAATCATATTTTATATTCCTGCCTCCACACTCAATCTTTTTCATGTCCTTTTAATTGTAAACTATGGAAACAGGCCTGTGCTTTTATTTACTATTGTACAACAAGGTCCCAGTGGTGACAGAAACCTCTGTGTGCCGCTGCATTTGGAATCCTTGAGTCATCATAATACAGGTGGTTTGGATTTAAAAATAATAGTTTATGGCACTATGCATGTTTGAAGAAGAGCCTACACAGCCATCCTTTAGCTGCATTACAGCTTCCAGTTCAACAAGGGGTTTTGCTAGGCTGAAGCACTATTCCTAGCAGAGTCCAGAAATAGCTGGAGGTATTATGTTTGCAGACACAAATGTGGATCTCCAAATAAATCCACCACAACAAATCCAAAAAGTCATCACTACTAAATATCTTTGAGACATATGTGGCAGCTCAATACTGGATCTTATTTTCTCACTAAAAAAGTTTATTTAGGAAGGGTATAATGATTTGCTCATCTAATGCTAGGTATTTTTTTCAAAGAACATTAAAGTGCAAGATCATGAGAACAGTAACTTGTGCAAAACCAACAAAGCTTCTGGGAATTAAGAAGATCAACCAAGCCCAGCAAAAGAGAATTAGAATTCTGTCAGAACATCTAGTTACCTGCTAAAGTGCTTCCAGAATACCCAAAACACCAAATATTGACTTGAATTCAAAGTTAAATATGCTTTTCACTGTTTGTGTCCTTTTCGTATTTGCTTTCTATTAAATATTCCAGAAAGATAAATTATTGGCAAGCATCATCAAGGAAACAGAAAATTGCAAGCAAATATTGGACAATACTTGCAAAATATGTGTTTTGAATTTGCAGGTACTATTTTAGATACAACCATCTTTCACTAAACAATATCATCTTCCATTCAGTGAGTAACAACCATGAGGACTGTGTGTCCCACTAACAGTGATGTTGTTTGAATCTCAACTAACAAATTCCTAAAGCAAAGCAAAAATAGTCCACAGAAGTTATTTGGTGAATACTTTTAGGTAACCAATGCAGCGATGGATATTACACACTAACTGTTTCATTCATGATGGGACAGAAAAGTAAATGACACCATCTAGAAGGAGTTCTATGCGGTAAATTATTATAGACCCAGTTGCTGTTAAAAGGAGACATGATGCCTTATAAACAGTATGTTTTGATTAACCTTTTTATTGGACTCCAAAACTAGAAAAAGGTACCTAAAGCCACAGGTAGATGAAGTTTAGGAAAGGGGAAGAAAGAAGGAAGGAAAAAAAAACTAGTAAAAATACCACTTATTAAACTCTCTAGGACCACTTCCTTAAGTGGAAGAACCTTTAAGTACTGATCCAAAATTAGTAGGAATGACCCCACAGATATATCTGCTTCAGCTTTGAGGGACACCTCCTGGTCAGCCTCAAGAACAGATTCACTGTTGTATAGACAACAAGCCTGGAAGAATAGTGTAGACGTAGTCAAGATGTTTAGCATTCATTACTGGTACTTTCAAATGTACAAATAGTACCAGTTTAAATCTTAATGGGGTAACTAAGAATGATGAAAGAGAAAAGATAATGGAATTAACAAAGCAGTAGCCAACAGATGGATTAGGATAACAATTTATTAAATAAATGACTTGGAAGAGACTGAGGTGTCACTTTTATATAAAATAACGAGGGAAAATGCTCATATAATTTGGATATACACTTCCCCATATATAGTTCAAAGAAAGATATAATGTCAAAGAATAAGACAAGATTTAATTAATCAGTAAATTAAGTAGAAAAGATACTTATGTAAGAGGTCATCTGTAAGAGTTGAGGAGATAGGCCGAGTAGGTTAAAAAGAGAAGTTATAAACTTCACCAAACTATCAAAAAGTGCAAATTCAAATTCTTGCTTAGAGTCTCTTGCCCACAGAGGTCAAGGACATCACTTGCATTTGTTTCATGAGTTCTCAGGGAGAATGTTAAATAGAGATTTGCCAGAAACAGAAAAAGAAGAGCACGGTGTATGTTTTAATCTGATCCTATATCACACTTCTAGATTTTTTTTTTACTTCTTGCTTTTGGGTAAAGGAAAAAAAATATTAAAAGATTAAAATGACAGCTGATTAAATGGGGCCCAGTTCATTCCATTCTCAGATTATTTTGAAATCTTACTGAAACCGTTCCCTATTAGGACCTAGAAGGAAAAATTTATCACTTCAGCCAATGTCAAGAATCAGACTACAATTCACCAACATAACGGTCTATTGAACATGTTCAGTGACTGTAGCCCAGTCTCCAGGCAGGTTTTAGAGTGTAATTAGGCTTCTAACTATTGCCATTATGCAGCAAGATGAAGTTCAATGATTTTATGGGCACCATAAATACTAGGCTTTTATGTGACTTTACACAAAAATATCATCAGTCTCCAAACATAAATGTCACCTGTGGGTTACTAATTAAAGAGGTGAAATAATGCAGCTCCACTTCAAGACTCTCTCTGATGTCAACGCTTCCAAAACATATGCAAACTAAAAATAGCTCATTCTGTTCCACTAACATTGCCAAGACAGAATATTGTCATTTCAATACATCTTAGTCACCAACATTCAGGTTTTCAGTGCTATAGTTTATTACTTCTTAAAGTAAGAAAAACAGAGAAGTATTTTACTCAGAAACACCACTTCTTCCACTTGTCAATATGTAATTAAAGTAAATGCTCTTTGCTTTTCTATGGTATAAAAATGCTGATAAGCTTCTCTGGCCAAAACCAGGCTTTGCATTCTCAGGAATAAACTGAACCTTTCAAACAGCTGCACTGGAGGTGGATTCCTCACAGGAAAAGATATTTCCAGTGCTGTACTTTATGCCCAGTAGACGAACCATACTAGCAGACCTGCAAAGGCATGACCTTGCTTTCTTCTCAGCTCAATCTGACCACTTTTTTGTGTCCTTTTCTATGAAAGGTCTTCCCAGAGCTATAAAAATGCAGGAAGCTGGTGGCCTGCCTTTTCATCTCCATGTAGCCATTCAATGCCCATTTAGTGTCTAGGCCAAAATTAAAAAAAAAAAAAATAGAAAGTGACACCATCTAAAAGTTTTCTATCTATGACCATTGTTGCAGTGCCAAGTGCCTCCCACATTATATGTAAATCTAGTAGCAGTAGCCTCAGAGGGTCTCTGGGAACAGCATGTCTTGCTGGTTTGGAGTCCAAAACTGTACTTGAAGCAGCTTTTATGTCTTGAGCTATTTTCCTAAAATATTTGTGCACTACTTTTAATCAGATGTGCTTAATACTGGTCTGTGTCTAATTTCTCCTTCTCTTTGGCTGTTGGTCATCTAGCTACCCAAAATGAATACAGACTTCTGAGAGTTAAATTTTGCTCTCTTTTTTTGGTATGAATAGGCTCGCTCTGCAACAGGAATTCTATACTGCAAAAGAGATTCAAGTTAAAGATTGACATTCCTTTCAGGTATTATCAGACCTTAATAACATGGGTTTAAGCAACTATAAAAATAGAATACCTATTAATGCATAAAGGTTTATTAAACAACATCACATATATATAGTACTCAATATGTACTTACATCACTGTTTTCAACTTCTTTATCATTAATAACGAATCTGAAGGTAGAATCTGGTGATAAGCTTTCAGCCTGAATCCAGAAACGAACTTCTCCTTTCTCAAGAACCTCATAAGCTAATTCTGATTTCAGAGGTATTGCTGCAGAAAAAAAGGCAATCAAAACTCAATAATGCATGAATCCTTGTGAAAAAAAGGACTATTGTAGTAGAATATTAGTATCTCCCTATTATTTATGGAATGCTACATAGAATAAATTTGAGGCAGGGAAAAGACGTCTAATGCAGTCTTTGGCTGAATTTTAAATTAATTTTTCAAAGGGAGAAAATAATTTACAGCTTATAGTTTGCACATCATTTAAGGAATTGGTTAGTAGCAACCTATAGTCTATTGTCAAAGTTAAACTTCAAAAGATTTTTAGGCAATGATTTTATTCAATGCAAACTAGTATTCTTCTAAATGAATGGAAAGATAAGGAAACAAAGTTGTTCCGTGAAAAATGAAGCTGTCATTGTCTCAGGAAGAACCTTTTTGGAACTCCAGTCATTAGTATGTAATTATATTTCTTCTAGAAGTATCAAATAGATTCAGATCTTCAACTTACTTGGATTCTTTATTTCATTGCTTAATGTCATCAAACGTTCAAACTCTGAAATTGAGAAAAATACTCATGTTTTAATGTATTCTGAAAAATGCAGTCAGAAAACAAGTGTCAAAGAAGGTACATATCAGCATCAGCAGATAATCTCCTTAAGTCTTATATGTGAAATACCCAGCTCTCTTCAGAAAATGATGACTAAAAAACGAGATTTAAGAAACTTAAAATTCTGATACATGGATTTAGCAAGTGTTCCTATTTCATGCATTTTCATGCACACTCTCTTATGCAAAACAATCTAAACAAGGGACGAAACCCATTTTAAACTCTCTATGGGATTTAAATGAAAGATGGGAGACAATAGCTTCTAAGCATTGTATGAGGTTCCTTTATCTGCTGACTTCCTTTCTGACACTGTACTTGAAAAGTTTGTTTTACTGTGGCAGGAAACAAGAATGAGTGCAGGTTAGTCTGAAAAAGGTACAGAAAGTTCTATTTAATGCACTAAATCCTCATGAATGCTGTGTGAGAGTCTAGAAATCACTTTGTTAGATTTTCATACTAACCCTATTTATCATATTCATTACTAATAAGGACTTGGAAGATGAACATTACTGCCAATTCCAAATTTACAGATAATGTAAAGACCAGAGGAAATTAGCAAGGATTTATGACATGGTCAAGGATTTAGCAAAATTACAGGAGAATTTATAGCATTTGAGGAAATAAGTGGGCAGTGAAATAATGGTTTTCAGTGCTAAGATACAAAATCTGACACTTGTGTAGGGATCCAGTACAAATAAAAGTGCAATTTTGAGTGACAGATATGAACAGGAAAGACATGGGCTAAGTATGGGATGGGAAACACCTTCAGTGCTCTTCTACAAAAAAAGCCTTTGAAGGTGGGACTGATGGTGACAAGACCTATAGACAGGTTTCAGAGTGATGCTTCAAAACTAAGCCAAAGGGAAGTTCCCATGATCAAATGCATATCTGTCTTTTCCTACAGTATTCATTGGAAAATTAAAAATATTACAAGTTTAGCTTCCCTAGAAGAAGCAGATATTGGTAATGACTGAGTCCACATAAATGGTCCCTGTCCTGGAGAACCATATTTTTTGTGGCTGCCCACGAGTTTCTTCTCAACACCTACTTTGAATGGGAGGTTTGACATGGTTCGCACTGTGATAAAAGACCTGCCTACTATCAGACTCACACTCGGTCTCATCTCCTCTCCTTAAATGACTTAGAAAGAAGGTAAGTAGAGGGATTTTCATGCTTAAGCTACTGGGAATAGCAAATACAGCCTGTGGACTGGGAAAGCACCGAAGTAATTTTTATGCTATTTAAAAATAGCAAAGTCCCCCCCTTTGCCTTTCACCTCAGCACCTCTCAATGGGAAACAAAAGTCAGACTGAAGCAAATTCATTGCAACTCCAATGAAACAAAATAGCTACAATAAAATAAAGCAAAACTAATCTAAATTTAAGCCAAAGGATAATTTAACCCAATGTATTCAGCTCTTGTTAAAGCAACATCCCTTTTCTCACATTCTTCTCACTAATTCTCTGCATCTCTGTTATATGAAATTTATCTAGAGCTTCAAGGTCTGTCTCTATATTAGGCTCCTTGGTAAACAGAGATCTGATGGTAGCTTTACAGCTAACAGAGAACCAGTTATTATAAGATGTGAAAGTCTATAAAGTCAAAGCACAGCAAAAGTGGCATACTAGAGAGAGAGATTCAAAAAACAGTGAAAAAAAGCAACATTTTCAGACATTTAACTGAAAGTGTAACAGATATTTGCAAACAACATTATAGTCCCAGCATAAAGAAAACAATTCTAATTGGGCATATTCTTTATCTTTTTTTAAATAAAATATTGCCTTAAGTTATCCCAACTTTCATTATTGTGATACTCTGAAAAATGAGTAATCACACAAAGCCTATTGTGTGGTCTTTTTTGTTTTTCCTTAATGCATAGGAAAGAATGTGAGAGTTGTGGGGTTCTTTTTTTTTCTTGGAAATTTTTTAGTGCAGTTGAGGTGATAAAATGAAGAAAGACTTGAGATGGTAAGGACCTTACCTTCATCATCCATAACGAAGCTGGATGAAACCCCATCTGTGTCACTAACTGAGATAGAATAAGTTCCCAAGTCTGATTTATCAGGATTTTTGAAGTACAGCTTAGAACTAAAATTATCAATAAAGAAGGATATAATTAGAAGGGTTTCTCATATTATTGAGGTTTTTAACAGGACAAACTTCTAATAATTTGATAGACTGGCATGACTTACTGGTTTCCTTCTGTTTCAATCTTAAACTTATCAGAATCATCAATCTCCTCATACGATTTACCCCATGCAAAATGAGATGCATCTGTAGCTTCTTTGCACTCAAAAGCCAGGAAAATATTACCCTCATCATCCACACCTGAAAAGATTTCTTTTGTTCCTGCAAAAGGAGAATCAACTCAAATGTCAAGGCTGCATTTTTCTTTCAAGCTGCAATTCAGAAATTACTAAAGCCCATGCAAACTTTATCCATCTTCACTAACAGATATTGATCTTACTTGCAGATCTTGAAGCATGTTTATGTCATATGCTGACTCAGCATCACATACTAGCAAGATTCTTACTGTACACAAAAAAAGGAATACTAAAAATAAGAAATGCTTATTGAGAAACAAGTCTATAAAATGAAACTGAATATGAGAAGATATGAACAGTTTAAGTAAATTAATTTTATTATCACTCCTGAAGCTTTAATAAATGTGTTGTCATAGTTCTTTTCACTCACAGCAAGTAGCACCTTTGTTTATGAGAATAAAAACTAAAATAACTGATTATCAAATATTTCCTGCATTAAGTAAAGCAAAAAGTCTTGACAGTACCTCTGTATCCACATGATTTCTTTCTTTAAGTTTTAAGGCTAAGAGAAATACTTATCTGTGCTACAATACCAAATCAGATGATTGATTAAATTCACTTCTAAGTATTTCAGTATTTTAGAAGCAGAGGAGATAAAACAGTTCATTACCTGGCCGTGCCTCGACAAGCACTGGTTCAGATATCTCAGATGACTTGCCTACCCCAGCATCATTCACTGCACGAACTTTGAAAACATAGGTATGACCCTCATGTAAATCAGTGACCTTGAACAAGATAAAGAGCAAAGCCAATTTAAAAAACAATCTAAACTCTTTTGTTTACTTATATGAAGATGTTAGGAGAAGCCCAAGTTCAAATACACTTCTTTGTTGTACTCAATCAGATGTTTTCAGAACTCACTTTTGAATTAACACTAACTAATTAAAATGTTACCTTAAAATAGCGTTTTGAAGTAGGTTTTTCATTAGCAGTGATCCAGTCTTCTGTATCGACTTCCTTATAGTCCACTAAATACCCAGTAATAGGGCTTTTGCCTTCATACACAGGAGCTTTCCACAGAAGAACCAGTGATGTATTTCTAACTTCACAAACCGTGAGATCATAGGCAGGACCTAAAATATTTCAAACTTGGAGGTTCACTTCAATATAATAAAGTTTTGCAAACTGGCCCTGTAGAGACCAAAATGCACCACTTCAATTTTTTTTTTTTTTTTTTTTTACTGTGTTTGCTTTCAAAAATCTCGTCCTTTACAATAAACCTGGTATATGTGGTATTTAGGTCATTTTCCCCTCATGGCTGTATACAGCAATACCTGCTTCATGCAGTGAGTGACAGTAGTATTCTGAAGCATACATTCTTAGCTAGATCTCAGTAACTCCATTTTAAGGAAACGTTATTCATGTGGAAAATCCATGCAGTTCAAAATTTTCCAACAAGTAACAGAGGTTTCTTGTCTATTATTTAATTCACCAGCCCCACATCAAAGTTGCTTCACTGAGCCTGACTCTGGTTCATAATTCAGCATCAGGATTTTCATTTTTTGTTGGTACACATGAACCATGATCCTTCAGACTAATCCAAAACCCACTGGCACCAGTGGACTTTGGATCAGGTTTCTCATTCCCCGACAGAAGAATTTTTCATTGTGAGGTGGATAACGATAGCCAAGAAGAACTTCTCAAGAGGATGTCTGTTAAGGGAACTATTTACACCAAAAACATCCTGATGCTCTATGAATAAGTAAGAGTTCATACCTTTGCAGCTATCAGGTTATGTTCTCCCTACTATACTTTCCTTCTCCTTCACTTACCTGTTCTAGTGCTATTCAGTTTAACTTGTAGCATTTATTTTTTAGTATACTCTTGATATTTATTTATACCAGTAGGCTGTAAAGGCATAGTCATATCAGTTTCCTACCATGGTGAAAACACCCATGACAGAATATTGATATTCAGCCAAATAATGTAGCTGGAAGCTTGCTTCATGTGCTTTAAATTTAGAGTAAGGAAACCTGAAAGTACCTGGGACTTTGGGATTTTCTCAGTGTTGTCAGTTTGGC